>NW_026000185.1:5094178-5151009 GCF_001458135.2 Marmota marmota marmota | reverse complement strand
CGGGTCAACCTCGAGGCGAGGTGACGGGATCTCCGCGCGTCCCTGGGGGCTGCCTCGGTTCGCCGCGAGGCGCCCGGGAGTCGTAGTTTTCGAGGGTCGCCCGCCCCTACTTTGTACACTTATTAATATCCAGTGTTGGGGAGAGGTGGGCTCGCTGGAGGCACAGCAGCGATTGGTGGCAGCGAGGCCCACGTCCGCGGCTGCCTTTCGATTGGTGGGTCCCGTCGGGGGCGGGCCTGCGCGTGCGCCTAGACGTCAACATCCGAGTGTGCACACTGGTCCGGAGCTGGGGATCTGCCAGGAGGAGGCTGGCGCCGGGCTGCATCTGCTCGTGCGACGCCGCGCTGTAAGCTGCCAACTCCAGGCAGTTCTTGGGCCGTATCCCCATGCGCTTCTTGGTGCTGGTAGGAGGCGGCGGGCGTAGGCTGTGGCGCCGCGCCCCTTGGAGATGCGCTTGGACCGGCCCCTGGCGCTTCTGGTCGCTGTAGGACTGGCCGAACTGGATGCAGGGCCTGGGCCGCCTGCGCTTCACCGAATCTGAGCTCGCACTTGACCGAGGGCCCGCAGCGCGTCGTGGCGCACCTGTAGGGGCAGCTGACGCTGGAGCAGGTGCCCGCAGTGCACCTCCTGGCCTGGAGGTGGGGCTGCGCCCGGCCCGCCTCCGGGTTGGCTGTGGTTCGCAGGGTGGGGAAAGGGGTTCCGAGTCGCGGGATGGGTCTCCCCTCAGGGTTGCGTTCCATCGCCTTGCTGCCTGCTGTTGCCAATCTGGGGAGTGGGATGGGGAAAATTGGATGCAGAAGCAGTGTCTGCTTGGGGAGGTGGAAAATGGAGAAGGGGACTTTTATGCGGGGCCTCTTTGTCGTCCCACAACTTAAACTCTCAAGGTCACTCCAGGTGAACTAGGCTGCACGAAATAATCACTGAGAGGCAGAGAAATAACTTTTTCTTTGGGTCCTGTGTCGGCTTCTCTGACCGGTAAGTGGAAAAAGAGAGGAGCACCTGCTGAATCCTTTTATTAGGAAGAAGCCATTCAAATGAGGCAAGAGGTAGGATTACAAAGGAACAGGTGAGTGTAGCTCAACCCCTCTGGCTGCTGCCTACTCCTAGGGCCACACCTTGTTATCCCAACGGAAATGCCCAATCCCAAGTCATGGCACTACTGCGCCAGACTACAGTGATCCTTCAGATCCGCGTGGTGCACCAGGACTTCAAGGTGCGTACATTTGGAGTGACTCCCCACACTTGGTCAACTTATGAAGTCTGAGGGCTCCTGGGACTGTGGTCTGGAAAGGCTCAGAGGCTGAGGAGCATGGGATGTGGGTAAGGAGACACTTCCTGCTGGGAATGAGGCAGAAGGTGGGGGGTACACAGGATTGGTGGCAAAGCCTGCTTGAGGGGAGAGCGCTGCACTGCTCCAAGGCGGCTGGCCATTCCTGCCTCACCAGACAGACACTGCTCGGCTCATGTTTTTGGCAAAACCGGCTGCTGTTCCTAATCTAGGGGCTAACAGGTTCATCCTGCTAGGGCTCTATGGCCGACTGCCCATGCAGGTCCTGGGCCTTGTGCAGGTCCCAGAAAGACCAAGTTGGAAGTGTCCCCAACTTTGTTTTTGGTGGTGCTGGGGATTGAATCCAGGGCCTTGGGCATGCGAGGTAAGCACTCTACCAACTGAGCTATATCACCAGCCTGGGACCAGCAGGCAGCTACCCTATCCGGTTGGTCAGTTAAAAGGGGGCCTGCACATGGCTCTTCAGCTCAGGATGTTGTGCCCTGTCCCAAGGCTCAGACCCTCCTGTGGGAGTTGCATCAAGCTCCTTTAACCTCTGCTTTGAAAGGCGGCCTTTCTCCATTCTCAGCACAATGCATGCAGCTCCAGGGAGTGACCTGGAGCACAGGCTTAATGTTCTGAAGGACAACAGCCACCATGGGAAGGAAGGCCACCACTGGCAGTCTCTAGGGCCCCACACCTAGAAAGATTCCAGTGCTACAGCTGGGAAACCCCCAGAGCCCACATCCAGCCTGGCAAGGAAGGCTGCAGCCAGCTTCCACCTTCAAGTGCACTAAGGCTTGTCAGGTGGGGAGTAAAGCACTTTGCTATGTAGTGTCAACTGAGCCACATCCCCAGCCCTTTTTATTTTTGAGACAGGGTCTAAGATGTCCAGGCCGGCCTCAAGCTTGGTGAATCCTCCTGCCTCAGCCTCCTGAGTCGCTGAGATTACAGGTGTGCACCACTGTGCCTGGTTTACGCTTTAGCTTTCCTAGTAGTCTGCTGTAAGCTGGATTCCACGGAACCACTTAGGCTCTTGCTACAAGGGATGGGAACAGGAAGGGACATTTGCCCAGAGCCCCAGTTCACTGGGGCTAGGATTCTGGTAGGGACTGCCCCTCACTGACCTGCTGGTGTGTAGGCCAGTACTGCACACATGACCAGAACTGAGCCCTTATCAGCCGATGTAAATTTTATTCTCCAACAAATGGCACATTTTCTAGGCATCCTGGTCCTCACCTTGAGGTCAGACCTTGGTGAGGTGCCTACTTGTGTGGGATACCGTCTCTCCAGGGCCTGCCTGGTCTGGACATGGCAGCCCATGAGCTCAGGGCCTTACCACCGGATTCTGGGTGAGAAGCCCTCATCCTTTCCTCAGTGCTGACTTTGCTGCCTGGCAGGGGCCACAGCCCCAGTTCCGCCTCTGTCTGCAGATTGCTCCCTGGGGCCTGATTCTCAGCCCCACCTTGGGCCTGGCCTGCCCTCTGGTCTTCCTGGCACACAACTTCAGGGTGGATCGATCACCCAACGTCAGATTCTGAAAAACAGAAAGGCCCTGGTGAGAGAGGAGAGGAAGATTGAGGACCGCAACACCCACTGCACCAAGGTTGCTAGAGCAGGTCCCTGATGCTGCAGGCTTGTGGCCGGGCACAGACGCAGCCCTGGGCAGACTCTCACCATCCTTCCTGGTTAGGGATCTCGCCACTTCTCCTTCCCGTTGGGCACCTGCAGCTTCTCCAGGCTCTGGGTCACTGAGCACAGTGCTCGTCCTAAGGAGGTGACAGGACAGTCTGTGCTCTGCAGCAGGGAGGAAGGGAACTGGGAATGGATAATCTTGAGTCTCTCTTCCTGGGCTCAGGGCCTGCCCCAGAGCAGGAATGGCCCCAGCCACAAGGCCAACTTAAGGGTGGAAATACTCAAACCTGCTGTCCCTGGGAAGGGCTCCCCCTGCCTCCCTCCCACCAAAATCTGGTGCCCAGGTGGGGCAAGGCCTTGCTGCCCTTCTGAAGACTCACCCATCTCATGGACACAGTCTTCCAGGGCTCCCGACAGCTCAGGGAGGCTCATGGCCTGCAGGGATGCATGCCAGCCTTTGGAGTCTGTAGTACAGAGGGCTGTGCTGTTCTGGGGTGTTTTCCCGCCCGGGGCCCTACCTTTGTCCTAAGCTCTAATGACCAGGAGACCCTCCTTACCTAACTACTGGTACCACAGCAATCCCCAGAGGCTGAGGCAGGGGTGGCCTGTGCCTGTCCTGACCTCTCTAGTTGGGAGTCTATGAGGCTTTCTAGAAAGACCCATGACCTCCTACTTGCTGACCAAAGTTCTAATTACTGGTTGGGAAGTGGCCCCAGCTTACCACCCAGGTGGAGTGCAAAAGTCACTAGAGGTTTTGAACAGCACAGTTGGCCACAAAGGGGTCTTCTCAACACTGTAGGGTCTGTACCTCCCACCACCAGGGATGGCATCTCCCCTCACTGGTGAGAAAGCAAGCTTGGTTCTCTGGGGAACCTTTCCCAGGACCTGAGAATGATATAGGGACCTGGGTGGGTAAGGTGCTGACGTGAAAGCCACCAAAAGACTCTGGATGAAGCTCGGTTTGGGGGATTCCTTTCCTACCCCTCTGCCCCTCCAGAGGCTACTGTCTCCTTACCTGCCAATGGGTGGCCTGGGCCCAGGGTGGTCGCACTGTAGGGCTGGTCCTGCCTCACTCGGGCTGACAGTTCAGCTTGACAGGCTCTGCCAGATGCAAAACCAAGTGCTAGTGAGGCAGAAGCCTCCCCAAAAGCCTTTCTGCCCATGTCCCCAAGGGTAAGGAGAGCTGTTTTGTCCCCACAGCTGCTGGCAAGCACCCCAGGAAAGCCCCACTGAGAAGCAGGAGAGAAACGGTCCTTACTGCTGCCTGGGTCTACCTGCTGGAGCCAGGGCCAAGGCAGAATGGGTGGGGCACTGAGAACCAGGCCTGAACCCACACCTTGCTTGTAGAATTGGTGGGGGGTGATGGCAGTGAGTCCCCACAAAAGCAAGTTCCTCTGCAGTTTGGCAGACAGACTAATGCATCTGCCCCTGGAAAGCTCTGAGCCCACTCACCGTAGCTGCTCCAGGACAAGGGTGGCACCCTGGGCCAGGGCCCAGGTCTCCTGAAGCTGGGTGTGGACATTCTTACGAGCGCCATCCTGCTCCAACAGGCAGCTCTCCACCACAGCCCGCAACTCCTGCTCCTGGGACACCTGGCCACGCATGGCCTCCACCTCCTCACAGCACTGCAGGGAGAGAGGCTGGGCTGGAGGGAGCAAAGCAAGAGGGAGCAGAGTCCCCTGGGGCTGGGCTTCCCTAAGGAGCCTGGAGTCTGCCCCACCTGACACCGTCCCCATCCTTGAGCTGCTGGGTGTTGCTCCCCTGGTCCCCTGTCCTTTACAACCCAGTTCCTCCACAGCTGTTGTTCTCTGGTCCTCACCCTCAGTGGCTCTTCTCTCGCGTCCACCTGACCTCCTGCCTTCCTCATGTCCCCTCTGAGCCTCCCGCCTTGTGTGGCAGCATCCACTTGTGTGTCTGGCTGTTTCCCTGGCTGACTCTGGGTCTTGCCCCGTCCCCTGCCCATGCCGAGGTACAACTCCAGGTACTGCTAAGCCACACTGGCACACACTCCTTCCCTCTCCCCCACTTGCCTTGTGCAGCTGGATGGCAAGCTCCTGCATCTCGGCCTCCAGTCGGTCAGCATAGGCCAGCTCCAGGGCATCACTTGGGGGACGGGCACTGCTGTGCCAGCGGGCAATGGCAGAGGTCATCTTCCTTTTAGGCCCAAACAACCTGCAGGGGTCAGAGAAGGATGCCTGTCAGCATGTGCTACGTGCATAGGGACTCCATGAGCCATCCCGCCACCAAGGCTGTGCCCTGGGGAACCCTTGGCTCTAAAGGATCACCTGGGATCCTGGGGCAAGGACAGAAACAGCTGCTAAAAGCCTCTGCTGCTGGCCCCAGGGCTATGGACAACAGTGTCTGCCTGCTCATGAGTCCACAGAGGATTCCATATCACCAGGAATCTGTTTCCCCACCACCCAGACACCTGCACTGGCAGAATGTGAGTCTGCATTCTAGAGTCTACAGAAGACCTTGGTGGCAGGTGCAGTCAGTCTAAGTTCATCTCCCAGCACAGTGGAATTACCCAGGCCCAGTCTCTCAGCCCTGCAGCTTATGGCAACCAGGGTGGGCAGTGAAGATCTTGTCCTCCAAAGATCAGAGAAACGGAGGCCGTGACCATGCTGCAAGCCCTGACCTGAATGCTGGCTGCAGTGGCTCCTGAGGGGTTTTAAAGGGTGGTGCCTTTTCTTCGTCTTTCTGTTGGCCAGTTATGACCAGGACATTCAAAAGCAGCTACAGAAAATCACCACACGCCCAGACAAAGGCACAGGCTCAGAAAAAGCCTGAGAAGCCCACAGCAAAAAATAAAACACAGCCAACCCTGAGGAAGGTAGAGACCCCGATTTCCAAAGTGACTGCGTTATGAGACAAATGTCCTGTTTCCAACACCAAAAAAACTATAGGACAAAGAGTCAATAAAAAACAAGATACCATCCCGGAATAAAACCTGACACATCTCTACTAGACAAAGACTTTAAAACAACTATCTTAGAAGTGCTCAGAGAACTAAAAGACGTGGAGAAGGTGAAAACAAAGTAGAACTATTAACAGAGAAACTGAAAAAGAAACCAAAGCAACTTGAGCCGAAAAGTACAATAACTAAAAAAAAAAAAAAAGAAATCACTGGAGAGATTCAAAGGCAGATTTGAGCAATGGAAACTATCTAGTCTGAGAAACAAAAAAGACTGAAGAAGCTGTGGGGCACCACCAGGGTGCCCACTCCACACTGTGGGAATCCCAGGAGACGGACGGGAAGGCGCCAGGAGAGCACTGAAGAACTAATGGCCGAGATAGTCCAAACTTGATCAAAGACGTGAGTAACACCCGCAAACCTCCACACGACGCCCTCAGCGACACCAGGGCACACCCACCCGACTTCCAGAAGACGGACCCTTGAGGCAGCACAAGGAAAGCAGCTCACCATGCGTGAGAGCGCACAGGGAAGGCCAGCAGGGCTCTCACCACAGGCCCGGGGGCCATGAGGCCCATCCACCGCAGTGCCCAGGAGAAAGTAGGCAGCAAGAACCCTCTAACTGGAAGTGAGGGAGGCCGGGGCTGGGGCTCAGCGGTAGAGCGCTCGCCCAGCACACATGAGGCACTGGATTCGATCCTCAGCACCACATAAAAATAAAGATATTGTATCCACCTAAAACTAAAAAATAAATATTAAAAAAAAAAATGAGGGAAAAATTTTAAGACATTCCAAGATAGTAAAAGTGGAGGGACCTTCCTGCAAGGAAGACTCAGGGAGTCGTGCAGAAAACCAAGGATGCGAGGCAGTGTCTGGACGCCTCCTGAGGACACAGGAGCCGGAGCCAGGGCCTGATGGCAGGCAGGGTA
Source organism: Marmota marmota marmota (assembly GCF_001458135.2). Taxonomy (NCBI): domain Eukaryota; kingdom Metazoa; phylum Chordata; class Mammalia; order Rodentia; family Sciuridae; genus Marmota; species Marmota marmota. The sequence goes on along the minus strand of NW_026000185.1, from coordinate 5,144,264 downwards.
AGGAGGGAGAGCCCTTCACTCACAAGGAAGGAGCATTAACGACATTAACTTCAATTGGATGCAAAGGGGATGTTTCAAGACAAAAGACTTATACTTATTTTGTTTTTATGTTAAAACATTTCACATTCAAGCTCTTGAAAAATAAGCCCATGCTGTGAATTACTACCTCTGGTGGAAATGTGACGATTACCTGTACAATTCTTTTTTTTTTTTTTTAATATTTTTTTAGTTGTAGTTGGACACAATACCTTTATTTATTTATTTTTATGTGGTGCTGAGGATCAAACCCAGAGCCTTGCACGTGCTAGGCAAGCACTCTACCACTGAACCCCAGCCCCAGCCCAACCTGTACAATTCTTAATGTTCTGATCATGAGAAAAGTAATAGAAGTAATAAAACCCTAAATACCAAAAAAAAAAAAAAAAACCCAAAAAACTGGCAGATAACGTCCAAGGGCCTCGAAAGTAGTGGTGTCAGAGGGCCATTGAGGGGCCCTCTGTTTGAGCAAGAGGGACAGAGGACGCTGGATAGAGCAAGTCTAGCTGATGGCATTTCTCTGCCTGCTGGGCTGAGTGCCAGGAAACAAGATGTAATCTGGCCCCAGAATGTTTGGTTGAAATGGGGTGAGGCTGGAGGTGGCCCTTGGGACTTACGTGATACCGATTTCCTTCAGGTCACTCTCAGTGAGGGTCAGGAAGATGCGGAGGTCCACATCCTGCTCCTCAAACACCTGCAGGTACTTCAGGCAGCCAATCTGCTCCAGCAGTGTTGCAAGATCCTAGAGGGCCCAAGAGACATGCAGGAGCGGGAAGCTGGGGCAGGAGCGGCGGCTGCCGAGCAGAACCAGGCTCCTCCTCTCCTAACACCCCCTTCCTCAAGGTGCAACCTGGTCTGAGCCCACTGAATCCCCAAGCTCAGCTCTGGGACAATTTGCCTGTGGGTAGCGGCTCCATGCCACCCCTCTGCCTGCAGTACATCAAGCAGAACAGGGAGTCTGGATGTACAACTGGGGCTGAGGAGGCCAAGAAGGGGCACATTCCAAGACTTCTTGCTCACTGCTGTTACTCTTCTCTCGTATTCCCTTGGACATTTGACTGCTGCGTGTGGCAACTGCTCAATTCCACAAAGGTGACAATGGAGCCTTTAATTTAAGAATCCCTGGTGATGAGTCCTGGCTCTGGTTCCTTTTGGGAGTCTCCTCTTGGAGGGTTTCATGCCTGCTTGTCTACATGCACATCTCCTTCTTGCAAAGCACCAAGCCCTGGTGTGCAGACCCATGCTCTTGGTGGGACCTGGGAAGGCCAGGCTGCTCCTTACATGCTTCCTCTGTCCCTCCCTCCTTGCACGTTGGTGTCTGGTGACACATCACAGTTTCTGCTCACATCTCTTCATTCTGTGTTTCTCAGACCAGACACCCTCAGATAGCCCAAGTCAATTTGCTAATTCTTCTGCCTGCTCTAATCAGCTCTTGGACTCAGCTAGTGAAATTTTTATTTCAGTAGCACTTTTCAACTTTGGAATTTCTATTGTGCAAGTTTTTGTTGCTTTGAATGAAGGACCAAATTTTCCAAGGTGGTTGCTTCACAATTCCACAGGACCATAAACTCTCCAATCAACTTGTGTTTGAGGAACTGAAGGTGCACCTGCCCACAGGCCCGAGAGGGGACTCTCAATGGAGCCAGCAATGCTTACATATTTGTACCGTTCATACTGCCACAGGGCAGGAGAGCACCAGAACTACACTGGTAACCCCAGCTTGCTCCACAGGGTGGCCTGCCACAAGGAAGGGGCTGCTGCACCTTTCATCATGTGCTATCATGCTGTCCCCACTTCATAAGCATCTCATCACTGACTTCTGGAGGCAGCTCTGAAATCTGTTCCCTAAGGTTGAGGAGGCCAACTTGACGGGGACAGAGTGCAATCCCGTCCATGAGGAGGTGAAAACCGCTCCATCTAGGCCGCTGACTGTTAGGGAGTTCATCTAGAAAACCCACCAGCACTCTGTCCTCAACAGTGCCTGGCCTGTTACACGTACATAAGAAGCGCCTCTCTTAATTACTGTAATAATTCTAATGTATGCAAGCTAAACAAACAAAAACACCCTAATGAAAACATGGGGGGAGGTGTATTTGGTTTCATTCACTTTGTCCTGTCTGTTGTGGAGATGGTTATTTCATTCTTTAATTACTGTTTATTTTATCCTTGGCATCTGAATACCTTTAATTTATTTAATATCCACTGTTTTGAATTCTGCCATTTCTTGAGTACCTGGTAGTATTAGTATTTATGTGTACCAGGAGTGTGGTTAGTATGTTTTATTTGCAGTAAACCGATCTCCAAAGATTTCCTTTTGAAGAGACTTTACCCCTTTCTTAATTTTCACATTCCTGTTTTACTAAATATTAAGTGTTCTTGGACAATTTTGGTGCTCATGTGTTTTGGGGACAAAAGTGAAATGACTTTGTCGTTACACCAGAATGTTTGTTTTTAACTCATAGATCAAATGTGCCTTAAGTTTTTTTCATTTAGATTTCAAACAGGTAATAGGCTTGCCATTTTAATACACATCATTGGAGATCTGCTTATTTGTAAATAGCCTATTGCTCATTTGGAAAAATAAACCAGTGAACAATATTTTTCTATTGTTAAAAAAAAAAAAAAAAAAAAAAGAAGTGCCTCTCAAATCACAAAAGCACCATCTTTCCAAGAGTATAATCACCAGATTGACAAGTGGTCTTACCTGGGGTCCTGTGTAGGATGACCTCTCAGCTTGGGGCACACATCTTGGGGAACAGGCTGTTCCACAAGTCCCGGAGCTGGGAGGCCACTGGCCATCACTGGTGCTGGAACGATTCTTGGTCTTCACGTAACTCTTGGTTTGTCTGCGAACGGAGCTTTTACGGACATGATCTGAATCCTGTGGCAAGAGGTGTGTGTTGGGAGCAATGTGACTGCGGGCTGCAGCCCTGCCCTGCTCCCAGCTCCGGGCTTAGCTGTGCTGTTGCCCTTGTAGGACGGTGAGACCTGAAGCACTGATCAAACACCCCCCTACCAGCCACAGAGGCCTCCTTGGTAACGCCAGGGCGAGCCCCCAACGGTGCCTTTGGTGTGTTCTGAGCACAGTGTAGACTGCACTAGATACTTATTATCAGACTGGCTCATTCCCAGTGAACTGTGAGGCAGCCCCAAGACACGAAGGGAGGGGAGTGAGATGGGAGAGGGGAGACATCACCTCATTGCTCTCCAGGGAGGCTTCACTGCTGAGCCCCTGGGCTCTCAACAGGCCCTCACTGCTGCTGCTTCGCACAGCCCCGAGGCTGGCACAGAAAACAGGCTCCTCTGGGAACAGAAGACAGGATGCCTGAGAGGCCTCACCGGGGAGGGCAGAGGGGGCGCCCCAGAGCCTGTGCCTGGGCCTGGTTAGCCAGCTTTCCGCAACTCCTTCCAAGCTGAGCGCTGCTTCAGCTTCCTGCTGTATGTCCTAGAGCCCCCCAGTAAGGTGGGCAGGGTACTCGTCCTTTCTGTGCACTGATAAATCCCAAGCACCGAGAACAGCACCAAACTAAACACGTCTCCCTCCACAGAATGGCTGTGAGGGCCTTCTAGACAGGCCTGCATGGGCTCTGGCCCAGAAGCCCTCCTCACCTGCCCCACAGCAGACTCTGGTTTTCCTCCCAAGAACCAGGGCCTTCTGTAATCTCTCCTGCTCAGGGGAGCCCAGCAGGACGGGCAGGAGGCATACCCCGGCTGCTGCTGCTGCTGCTCTCCACGTCCCGCTCATTGATGGGGGAGGTGACGTCCCGGTAGCAGAGGCCTTCACCTTCCAGGGGTTTCTCATCACTGCTGGTGAAGGTCATGTAGCCCCGTGGAGGCAGCCGCTCTGTGTATACAATGGGGCAACAGACCCACAGAATATGAGAGTACAGACAGGCCCTTGTTCTAGGGGCACCAGCCTCGGGGGTTCTCAGGTGAGGGGACCAGGACGCAGGCAGCAGGCGGGGAACCTTGTGGCCCCTGGCCATGGCTGTCATCTGTAGTTGGCAGGTGAGGAAAGAGGCTGTGAGGGTTTTAGAGACCAGCCTGTCTCAGTAAGAGCCTGGCAGGGCGGAGCCAGTGGCCAGGGCCTCTACAGTCCCCTCACTTTTTAAAAAATTTTTATTTTTATATCTTTTAGTTGTTGATGGACCTTTATTTCACTCACTTATATGCGGTGCTGAAAAATCAAACCCGGGGCCTCACGCGTGCTGGGCAAGTGCACTACCACTGAGCCACAACCCCAGTCCTCACTGCTGCTTCTTCAAGGGGAAAAGTGAGAACAGCCAGCCAGATTTACAGGCACCTAAGCCAAAGAAGCCACCCACAAGGTGCTCCTGCTAGCTGGGAACACCTACTTCCCCTCATACCCACCCCCGTACACCAGGTGTGTATCCCCTGTGGCTTTTTTAAACATGGGCATTTATGGGCTGGGGATGTGGCTCAAGCGGTAGCGCGCTCGCCTGGCATGCGTGCGGCCCGGGTTCCATCCTCAGCACCACATACAAACAAAGATGTTGTGTCCGCCGAAAACTAAAAAATAAATAAATATTAAAAAATTCTCTCTCTCTCTCTCTTTCACTCTCTCTTAAAAAAAAAAAAAAAAAAAAAAAAATGGGCATTTAGAAGTCATCAGTTCCCCTGAATCGATCAAGTCCAGCTAAAAGGATACCTGGTTAAAAAAGAAAAAAGCCCTGAGCTAAAAACTAACAGTAGCAATGCAAAACATGACCTTTGAATACACTGGCCCACGGAAAACAAGTACAGCCAGGCCCGCTGGTGCTCACCTGTAGGCCGGAGCACCAGAAGGTCACTTGAGCCCAGGGGCTCAGGGCCAGCCTGGGCAGCATAGCAAGAGCCCATCTCAAAAACCACCACCACAGGGCTGGGGATGTGGCTCAAGTGGTAGCGCGCTCGCCTGGCGTGCGTGCTGCCCGGGTTCGATCCTCAGCACCACATACAAACAAAGATGTTGTGTCCGCCGAAAACTAAAAAAAATAAATATTAAAATACTCTCTCTCTCTCTCTCTCTCTGTCTCTCTCTCTCTTTAAAAAAAAAAAAAACAAAACAAAAAAAACCACCACCACAAAAAAAACACCTCAGGGCTGGGGTTGTGGCTCAGCGGTACAGCACTCATCTAGCATGTGCGAGGCCCTGGGTTCGACCCTCAGCACCACATACAAATAAATAATATAAAGGTATTGTGACAACTACAGCTAAAAAATAAATATTTAAAAAGAAAAAAAAATCAATACCTCAAGAGGAGCAGAGGCAGAGCCTTCGCGGCCTGGAGGCGAATGTGTCTCTGCCCAGGGGATGTGGGCAGAGCCAGGGAAGGCCCTTTACATGTCCCCAATGTGGACCCACCCACTCACTGAAGGAAATCAGGGGCTACCTTCATTTCCACAGCAGAAGAAAAACTGCTAGTTTTACCCAATGAAAAGGAGATAAACCCACACCCAAGAGCTAACCAGCAACTCACACCCTCATCACTGGGATCAGTTCTGAATCTCCCTGAGCATCAAAGGCTGTCCCACCGCAGCCTGAGGCCAGGGTCTGAGTGTTGTCCCCTCTCTGTCAGGAGAGAATCCTGAGATGCAACACCAAAGGGCCCTCTGGAAGTATGGACTGCTCACCACCGTGGGGCTGCGGGGCCTCGCCTCCAAGTCCAATTGCTGTGATCCTGGCCAAGGCGCGAGGCCCCTCGTGGATGCTGAGGCCCTTCTTGCGACAGGGCCTCTGTCTCTGAGCAACAGGGTAAGACTCATCCGAAGAGCTCAGATCTTCATATTTTTCTGTGGGCCAAACACAAAGTTAAGATGATCTGTTCCATGATGGACTGATTCACTAGTCTTTACAGTAAAATGGGAAAAACAATCATAACTAATATTCCTAAATAAAGAAGGGAAGTGTGTTTACCAGAACTTGACTAGTGACAAATGCCAGGACTGGCCAGTCCCTGCTCGGGCCACAAGGAGCTGTTAAGTTAGCTGTGACAGGGGACTTGAGTTCTTACTCCTCTCTTTGGGTTTACAAAATTTTTTATAACAAGTCTGTATTGTTTGTGATTAGAAATTTTGAGGGTGGACCTCAATGGTGACGGGTTTGCCTAGCATGTAAGAGGTCCTGGGTTTAGTCCCCAGTATTTCAAAAAGGAACAAAATTTCATTCTAAGTTAAAGGGATAAGTAAATACATTTCTTCATAAAAATATACTAATATCAGACACAACTTTTTTTATTTTTTTTTGGTACCAGGGTTTGAACTCAGGGATACTCAACCACTGAGCCACATCCCCAGCCCTATGTTGTATTTCATTTAGAGACAGGGTCTCACTGAGTTGCTTAGCGACTGGCTTTTGCTGAGGCTGGCTTTGAACTTGTGATCCTCCTGCCTCAGCCTCCTGAGCTGCTGGGACTACAGGTGTACACCACCATGCCCGGTTTAATCATGTACCTTTAACACAAAATTTGGGGATTTAGTTGTATAGGGCTCCCCTTGATCATTGATACTATTTCTTTTTCTTTTAGTACCAGAGATTGAACTTGGGGTGCGTAATCACTAAGCCACATCCCAAACCCATTTTTTTAATACCTTTTTAAAAAACTTATTTTTTTTTAAATTTTTATTTATTTATTTTTTAGTCATGACAGTAGAATGCATTTTGATATATAATACATACATGGAATGTATATACATCAATCATATTGTCTATTCTATTCTGCTGACCTTCCTTAAAAACTTATTTTTATGTGGTGCTGAGGATTGAACCCAGGGCCTCACATGCGCTAGGCAAGCACTCTACTGCTGAGCCACAACCCCAGCCCCCAAAACCTGTTTGTTATTTTATTTTTTGGTAGTAGAGATTGAACCTAGGGGTGCTTAATCACTGAGATACATCCTTTTTCATATTTTATTTAGAAACAGGATCTCACTAAGTTGCGAAGTGACTCTAATCTGCTGAGGCTGGCTTTGAACTCACAATCCTCCTTCCTCAGCCCCTCAAGCTGCTGGGATTATAGATATACACCACTGCGCCTGGCCGTTTTTATGTTTTATTTAGAGACAGGGTCTTGCTAAGTTGCTTAGGGCCTCACTAAATTTCTGAGGCTGGCCTTGAACTTGTGGTCCTCCTGCCTCAGCCCCCTGAGCCACTAGGATTACAGGTGTGCACTACCACCGCCAGTTTGATTCTTCTTTTGAGAGACAACTGAGGCATGTAAAAGAGGAACTGGCAAGATTATTTGAGCTGGTATTTACTATAAATATGGATATTATAGTATACTATAAATACTCTATGATGTAGTATTTACTATAGATGATCCCGAGCAGGAAAGGTGGCTGGCTGTGTGCCTGGCTCTGGGAGGAGGCAGACCAGCCCCTTCAGATATGAACTGCTGGTGTAAGTGAATCACAGAGCGAGAGACCAGGGAGGCCACTCTTTCCTGTACGTGCAAAGACCTACACTGCGAGGAAAATATGGTTCCATCTGAGCAGATAAAGGAAGTTATGTGAAAACAGAAACAAGGAGGAAGTGAGTGACGTAAACTGGCTATAGGAAATGGAACATCCCACACATTCTCAGAATGGTTCAAAATAAATGAATGGGCAAGTGGGGAGCAGGCCAATGGAAAAAAGAAGCCAGGGTGGAATCATGCCATCAGATTAAAATTAGGCCAAGTCGGGCCTGCTGGTGCACGCCTGTACTCCCAGCTACTCAGGAGGCTGAGGCAGGAGGATCGCAAGTTAAAGACTAGCCTGGGCAACTTAGTTAGACCCTGTCTCAAAATAAAAAATAAAGAAGGGCTAAAGATGTGGCTCGGTAGCTAAGTGTCCCTGGATTCAATACCCAGTTCCAAAAAAATATTTTAAAAAATAAAAAATTTTTTTAAATAAAAAGGTTGTAGAAATAGGGCTGGGGTTGTGGCTCAGTGGTAGAGTGCTCACCTAGTGTGCATGAGGCACTGAGTTTGATCCTCAGCACCACAAAAAATAAAATAAAGGTATTGTGTCCACCTACAACTAAAAAAAAAAGGTGGGGTTGGGGTTGTGGCTCAGTGGTAGAGTGCTTACCTAGCATGCATGAGGCACTGGGTTCAATCCTCAGCACCACATAAATGTAAAATAAAGATATTGTGTCCACCTAAAACTTAAGAATAAATATTTTTTTAAAAAGTTGTGGAAATAGCTCGATGGTAGAACACCCCTGGGATCAATCCTCAGTACCAAAAAAAAAAAAAAAGGATTTTTTCACCAAGTCGGATTTATGCAAATACTAAGAGAGCTACAGATAAAATTCACAATCATCTCCACAGATGCAGACAAAGGTCCTTGACAGCCAGGCACAGTGGTACACACCTATAATCTCAGAGACTCAGGAATCTGAAGCAGCAGGATCACAAGTTCCAGGCCAGCCTCAGCAATTCAAGTGAGACCCTGTCTCAAATTTTAAAATTTTAAAAAGGGCTGGGAATGTAGCTCAGTGATGGAGACCCCTGGGTTTAATCCCCAGCATCCCAAAACAAAAACCAAGAAAAGAATAAGTCCTTATCAAAATGCAAAGGATATTCCTATTTTTAAAAACAAAACAAAACAAAAAACCCTGAAACATACAGGAATGGATGGAGACTTCCCTAACATAGCCAGCCTCTTAATGTGGCATTGTACCAAGACCAGGACCAAGGTGAAGACATGCACTAGTGCTCTGTCATGCTTGAACACTACAGATGAGAGGTGTCACCAAGATCAGGCACGAGAATCAGAGCAGAGGATTATCTTGATTTGTAGTTTGTACTATAGTAAACCTGGAAAGTTCCAGAGAATCAATAATAAACTAATTTGAACAATGAAAGAATTCAGTAAGGGCAGAGTACAAAATTAGCACAGAGACATCAACTGCCTTCATACACACTGACAATAAGCAGTTAAGAATACAATGAGGGGCTGGGGCTCAGTGGCAGAGCGCTCGCCTAGCACGTGGGAGGCCCTGGGTTCACTCCTCAGCACCACAAAAATAAATAAATAAAACAAAGGTATTGTCCAACTACAGCTAAAAGATAAATATTAAAAAAAAAAATAATACAATGGTAGCAAAAACCCCATTTAGGACAGCAACAAAGACAGTCAAATACTTTAGAATAAACACAGGCAAAATGCATATGAAAAAAAATTTAAAACCTTTCTGAAAGCCCCAAAAGTACAAGAGAACCAAACACATTCTTTTTCTTTTGGATGGGATGATGTAACCACATAAAGATATAGTAAATCTACAAATTTATCACCATCTGAATAAAAATAGTACTTTTCAAGGAGTTGGATAAGTTGATACTCAAATCCACATGGGGGAAAACACACCAAACACACCCAAAACCTAGAGAAACATGAAAAGGTTGAGCTGTGAGGGGAAATAGCCCTAATCCAGAGTGAAACTAGCTACAAAAGGCTTCTGGTCAAACAGTGTGTGGCTCGTGGGCACAAATACAGAGACAGGTGGAACAGAACACAGGTAAAATGGAAATTCAGTAGATAACAAAGATCGCATCTCCAGCCACTAGATCAAAGCTGGCTTTTTACATAAGTGATACTGGTGCAACGTGGAAGAAGAAAATTGTTGGACATGGTGGTGCACAACTATAATCCCAGCTACATGGGAGGCTGAGGCAAAGTTTAAGGACAGTTTGGACTACTTAGCAAGATCCTACCTCAATACAAAAATTTTACAAAAAAGCTGGAGAAGTAGCTCAGTGATAGAGCTTCCCTGGGTCCAATCCCCAGTGAAAAGGAAAAAAAAATAAAAAGATAAAACTGGATCCATACTTCATGACATGCGAAGAAAAAGTATAAATGGATCAGGGATCTAAATGTAAAAAATGAAACCATAGGGTTGGGGCTGTATTCCAGTGGACAAGCACCTTCACAGCACTTCTGAGAGGCCCTGGGTTTGACACCCAGCACCAAACACACAAGGACTAGCAGTAAACCTGGAAAGTCTTGGTATTTTCCTCTTGGTATTAGGGATCAAACCCATTGGCACTGTGCCACTGCACTACATTCCCAGCCCTTTTTATTTTTTGAGAAAGGGTCTAAGCTGCTTAGGGCCCTGCTAATTGCTGAGGCTAACCTTGAGTTCACCATCTTCCTGCCTCAGCTTCCAGAGTTACTGGGATTACAAATACCACAAGGGTACCTCACTCATGGGTGAATTTTTATACAACTAGGGCCTAGGGAGATTGTGTTTTTACAATACCGAGGTTTGGACCCCAGGGAGCTTTACACTGAGCTACAACCCTAGTCCTTTGTGTTTTGGGTTTTGAGACAGGGTACTGCTAAGTTGCCTGGGCTGGCCTTGAACGTATGATCCCTGTCTCAGTCTCCTGAGTAGCTGAGATTACAGATGTGCACAACCATGTCAGACTGGGAAAAATTTTCTGATTCAAAATCCACAGGCAATAAAGATCAATACATATGGCAATGAACACTATCAGCAAAATAAAAAAATAAAAAACAGGACTGGGGATATAGCTCCATGATAGAGCTAGTACATGAAAGGCCCTGAGTTTGATCCCCAGCACCACAAAAATATAAATCAAAAATTAAAAAAAAACAGGGCTGGGGATATACCTCAGTTGTGTTTGCCTTGCATGCACAAAGCCCTGGGTTCAATCCCCAGCACCACAAGAAAAAAAAAAAAAAAAACCCAGAAAAGAAGCCTTTGTGAGGCTCCCCTCCTACCCCACTTCCCAGGGGCTCCACACTCCCTGTGCTATGCACATTAGCAGGCCGGCAGGGACCACTCTCCACATTAATTGACTGTCTTTCTCTCCTTAGAGCAAGAGCTGGGGGAGAGAGGGCCTCCCAATAGGGAGGCCAGCTGTCTTCTTCTGAATGCCTCCACAGCCAGAGGGAGACCCAGAATGCATAAAGCAGAGCAGCAAATACAGGTACCTGGGCTCCGGTAGAGGTTCTTAGGCAGAGCAGGCGAGTGACTGTCTATCAAGGCCACAATCTTCATGTGTCCATATTGCTTGGCCAGCATCCGGGCCGTGGCTCCACTATGATCTCTCATGTCCACTCTGACTCCCTGTGAAGGTCAATGAAAGGAGAGTTAGGAAGCTCCCCCTCAGAGTCCCCACGCTCCCTGGGCCGCCCAGGAGGGATGAGAAGACAAGGTTTGTAGGCTCCTGATCATTCCTAGGGTGGGAAAGACACCGTATGACAGGGAGAAAGAGGTACATTTGACCAACTTAGCAAGTTTTGCTCTCACTCTCCTTTTTTTCTTTTTTGTAAATATTTTTTAAGTTACACCTGGACACAATATCTTTGCTCTATTTTTTTAAATTTTTTATTTTTTAATTGTAGTTGGACACAATACCTTTATTTCACTTATTTTTATGTGGTGCTAAGGATTGAACCCAGGGTCTTGTGCTTGCAAGGCAATCGCTCTACCACTGAGCCCAGCCCCAGCCCTAGCCCCTCTTTATTCTATTTTTATAGAACCCTCACATGTGGGAGGCAAAGTGCTCCGCCACTGAGCCACAACCCCAGCCCCTCACTCCCCTAATGACAAGAGAGAGGCTTTGTGGCCATGTCCCAGGAGTAGTCACCAAGCCACCTCACAGCTGCAGCAACTCTCCCTGCCAGGTTCACAGTCGTGCTGGGCAAATGCAGAATGGAGAGGGGCTGCTGCACTTCAGTGGCAAAGCAGAAGGGAGTGGCCGGCAGCCACCACACAGGACCCCTCCTCCACTCTGCACCTAGCTGTCTGGCTTGCTCCACTTCTCACCACAGAAGCAGCCTTTTAGAGAGTTCTCTGAACAAGGACACCACCCTCTGAAACTGAACTTGGCACTTTTATGCAAAGCTCTAAAATGTACTTAAAGTCTTTCAGTGCAAAGATTTCACGTGTATGACTATCCTAAGGACCCTAAATACAGAGTTTGAAGCACAAAGTGCTCAGCACAAGAGATATGCAATGGGAACCTAGAGACGAGAATGCTCGTCACAACCCTCAGTGGAGACACACACTCACAGCTGGTCTGGCCAAGGTCAGCAAGAACCAGGCCAGGAAACCACACACGCATCACAACCACAGCCTCACACAATGCCAGGGCAAGAAAGCAACACCAGGAGGAAACATGCCGAAAATGTTAACTTTTGTTTTTGTTTTTTACCTTTTTTTTACGTAGTGCTGAGGTTTGAACCCAGGGCATTGCATGTGCTAGGTGAGCGCTCTAGTGCAGAGCCACAACCCCAGCCCAATGTTAACATCTTTACAGCAGGAAGATGATGGGGATTTTTCCAATCTTCCTAATTTTCTGTATTTTCTAAATGAACTACATAACCTTATTTACTTATGAAACTGAGAAAGTCCAGGCTGAGGTTGTGGCTCAGTGGTAGAGTGCTTGCCAAGCACGAGCAAGGCCCTGGGTTCAATCCTCAGCACCACATAAAAAATAAAAGAAATAAAGGTTTTGTGTCCAACTAAAAAATAATTAAAAAAAGAAAAAAGAAAAGAAAAGAAACTGGGAAAGTCCAGTAAATTTTCAACTTTAAAAGCCTGTCAAGGGCTGGGGTTGTGGCTCAGTGGTAGAGTGCTTGCCTAGCATGTATGAGGCACTGGGTTCGATTCTCAGCACCACATACAAGTAAATAAAGATCCATCAACAACTAAAAAATAAATAAATAAAATAAACAAACACATAAAAGCTTGTCAAGACGTGGTGGCACATACTTACAATCCTAGCTACTTAAGAGACTGGGTCAGGAGGATCTCCAGTTTGAGGCAAGCCTGGGCAACATAGTGCGACCCTATCTCAAAAAAAAAAAAAACCACCCAGATGGGTCTGGGTCTGGGGCTGGGGCTCAGTGGTAGAGCGCTTACCTCGCACGTGTGAGACCCTGGGTTTGATCCTCAGCACCACATAAAAATAAATAAACAAAATAAAGACACTGTGCCCATGTATAAGTAAAAAAATTTAAAAAAAACCAAAACACCCAGAGCTTCAGCCATAGTCTCACATCTGATGGTGGCAAGCTGACCACCAAGCTGGAGAGCAAAGGAACAGGAGGAATTTAGAACATTAGAAGTCTACAACCCATGACCCAGCAATTCCATTTTGGGAATCCAATCTAAGGGAATAAATAAGGACACATACTAAAATTCAGGATTTTTGCTGCAACATTTAGCATAGTGAGAACCAGAAAGAACATACAGAGGTCAGTGAATTGAATCAGAACAAACAATGGAGCACCTCCTGTCCATTCCCAGGAGGTGGGAGAGTGCAAAAACATGGACAGGTATGCACGAAACACCACTAAGAAAAAAACCACATAACAAAACACCAGGGTTTCCACTTTGGGCTCCTGTGAGTAACACTGCTCTGGGCACTCCCGATCCCTAGGAGCTCCCTGAAAGAGCTTCCATGCAGATGCAGGTTTCCCATTCTCCCGGGTATGTGTCTCAGGCAGAACTGGCCTGGCCTTGGTTAACTAGGTGTAACTGTCAAGAGGAACTGCCAGCCTGCTCTCCCTCAGCAGCCTCTGGGGCCCCATCTCTCCACACCCCAACCCCTGGTATTGCCCTCTTCATCACAGACATCTTAGAGGTCTAAGGAAGACTACTGATGTCGATCATTTTTTCACGTGCACATCTTCTTTGCCCATCTTTTAACTGTCTCTTCATTTTTTTCTTTTCTTTTTTTGCTGGCTGGGGATCAATCCCAGGTACTTCCCCAGCCCTAATTTGTTTTTTTATTAGAACCTATTAAATTTAAAATGTGAAGCCAAATGTGATGGTATACACCTGTAATCCACGGACTCAGAAAGCTGAGGTAGGAGGAGAGCCTGGGGATGTAGCTCTGTGGTAAAGTGTTCCCCTAACCCCCATCCCGTCCCCAGTACCAAAAAAAAAGTTCCAAGTGATAAAATTATGAGTGCTATTCACTTTTTAAAACATTTTCTCTTAATATTTTTTTAAATATATTTTTTAATTGTGTATGGACTCAATGCCTTTGTTTTTATGTGGCGCTAGGATCGAATCCAGTGCCTCACACTTGCAAGGCAAGTGCTCTACCACTGAGCTACAATTCCAGCCCAACTTTCCCTTAATATTTAAAGAGCATACTCAAAATCATTATAGGAACAGGTGTTGCTTTTAACTCACCACTGTACCCCTAATGCCCAAGGCACCACTCAGTAACTGGCATCAATGGATGTACAAGGAAAATGAATTGACTAAATAAAGAAAAGTTACATCTGTGTAAAAGAAAATTGTTATAGTTCTTATTTCCGTGATGATTCCTCATTTGCTGTGACAAAATTATAAGCTAACAAACTGGATCACTTACGTGATTCAGAAAATACTGCACAATTATCTCATGGCCAGCAGCAGCTGCTTCCATCAAAGGAGTAAATCCATAGACTGGCTCCCTGCAAGATGGCACAGGCAGGTGATTAGTAGAAATATGTTCTCCACGCAGAAGTGCCCCTGCCAAAGACAAAAGCAAGCCAAGACCCCTGATTGTAGAAAGCGGTACATGCTAATGCCCATGCGGCCTCTTGTGCTCACTGGCACACATGCACGCACTTTCTCAAGAATAGGTTGGCTAGGTATGATGGTGCACACCTGTAATCCCAGCAACTCGAGGGGCTGAGGCAGGAAGATCACAAGTTCAAGGTCAGCTTCAGCAACTTAGTGAGGCCCTAAGCAACTTGGTGAGACCCTGTCTCAAAAAAAAAAAAAAAAAAAAGAGGCCTGGCATAGTGGTGCACGCTTGTAATCGCAGCAGCTCCGGAAGCTGAGGCAGGAGGATCACAAGTTCGAAGCTAGCCTCAGCAATATAGAGAGGCACTAAGCAACTTAGTGAGACCATGTTCCTAAATAAATATAAAAAAGGGCTGGGATGTGGCTCAGTAGTTAAGCACCCCTGGGTTTAATCCCAGTACCCACACCCCAAAAAACTAATGAGGTGAGATTAAAGAGTGATGCACGGGTTTCATTAACTCTCCTGAGTCTACTGCCTCTCAACTTCCCTCCTCTAAGGCTGTCCTCACTCACTTCTCCTAAACCCCCGCTGTAATCATGGTCACCAAGCAGCTCCTGCTCCTCATTCCTCAGAAAGCTGTCTCCCTCTCATCCACCCAAATCCCATCTTCTGCACTCAGCACCCTCATGAGCTGCTCAAAAGGCTCCCCTACTAATAACCCACCTGCCCTCCCTGAGCTTAGCACCCTCTGGCAGCTCATTCTTCTCCCCACACTTCCTGCTGCTCTAGAAGCCAGGAGACATGCTAAATGCTGCTTCTCATCCATTCTAAAACACACATATATTTTTTTCACCCTTTAACATCTCTGAAGTCAGAATGTGTTTTAAAATCAATAGGCAAGTTAAATTTTAGCACAGTTTTTATTTATTAGAGTCATTAGAAATTATGGTGTGTCTTAAATGGATGACAGCAGCAGCCAGAGGGCTGTGCACAGCATCAGGGGAATGGGTCCTCCTCCTCAGCTCTGGCACTGCTGGGGCCATAGGTATACCGGCTAAGGATAAGCATTTCATTTTTGCCATTTAAATTCCACTCACAGCTGGACTTAGTGGCCCACACCTGTCATCCCAGGAACTTGGGAGACTGAGGCAGAAGGACTGTCAAGTTCAAGGTCAGCTTGGATAACTTGATGCAAACTTGTCCAAAACATAAAGGGCTGGGAGTGTAACTCAGTGGTAAAGTGCTTGCCTAGCATGCACAAAGCCCAGGGTTTAATCCCCTGTACCCACAAAAAAGAAAAAATGAAAAAGAGGTCAGGAGCCTAGAAAGATGCACCAAATGTCCCAATAAATAAGTGTAAAGTGACATATATGGGTAGGCCCACTCATTCTGCCCCTTCATCTTAACCTCTCACACCAAGGCAGGGTGGCCCTGATGTCTGGTTAGCTGCCTCTATGGCTGCCCTCCTTAGAGTGAGGAGACCTGCCTACTCCTATGTTCAGTTAAGATGCCACAATCACCTTACGTTGGCGTTTGCTCCGCTATCCAGGAGGAACTTGACCATCTGCTGGTGCCCGGCACTGGTACAGTGGAAAAGTGCAGTCCAGCCATGAATGTCTTTCATCTCCAGCTCTGCACCTTGCTTTGAGAGAACAGAGTGCAGGTTATGGACCATTTCCCCATGTGGGTGGGCGGACAGCAGCGCCCTTCAGGCTGCAGGCTGAAAGAATTGAAAGTGATTACACACGCGTGCACGAACACTGTGGCCTGCAGTGCCTCATGTCCTGCCAGGGCAGCCTGGGAGCCCCTCGGGTTTCTGGGCCTTTGCCCCCTCGTAGCTCACCTGGAGGAGAAAGTAGGCGATGCTCTCGTTGCCACAGCTGGAGGCCAGCATCAGTGGAGTCTGCCCTTCTGGGGTCGGCACATTCACACTCACCCCTGCCTCGAGCAGCAGGTGCACGATGGTATCGTGTCCAATGTAGGAGGCATACATCAGCGGGGTCCAGCCACCACCATTCTTCTTATTCAAATCTAACTCTCTCCTAAACAAACGCAAGATACGCTAGACACGCCCAGCCGTCTCACATTTGGGGTTCACCAGAGCCAGGGGCCAGGCCAGGCCAGATCAGCTGACATTCCAGAAGCAGAAGTCCTCTACCCCCAGACATCCCCAGGGTTGGGGAAGACAGGCAGGGAAATGTTCCCCGTGGCTTGTATGCACACCGTTACAAAGTCCTCAGTAACTCTCTTCCTTCTCTAACTTCATATTCTCACCTGCCCCTCCTCCTAGCCCAAGACCAACAATTACCTTCTTTCATATCACCAGCTAGACAGATGGTACTTAACCAGGGGACATTCACCAAGGTCAAGAGCCATTTTTGGAATCATGACTGGGGAAGGAGCTACTGACATGTAGAAGGTGGAGGCCAGGAGGCTGCTAACACCCTGTGGTGTACAGGAAACTCTAAGGCAAAGACAAGAGGCCTGGTTTGTCAATACAGCTGAAGCTGAGACACCCTGACCACCTATCAGCAAATCAATAACCAGTCTGTTAGTGCAGAGCTGGGTGCACACAGGGTTTGAGGAAAAAGGGACTTAGACAACAAATAAGAACCACTGCACTTCAACCTACAGAAACATGTGAAAAATCTGTGACCAGAAAATCCTATTTTTCCACTAATATTCTGAAAATGCATTTCCCTATAGGAGAAATAGTGTGGACTTTACCAGTCCAGACTTTATGTGAGTGACGTTTTAAAATACCACCCACTCCCAGTAGCAAGGTGTACCATTAACACGCCATGGGCCTTTCCCCTTCCACAATTTTTTTCTCTTCGTGGTGCTGGTGATGGAACCCAGGGCCTTGCCCATGCTAGGCAAGCCTCCACCTCTGAGCTACATCCCAGTCACCTCCATTTTTTTTCATTTTTGAGACAGGGTGTTGCTAAATTGCCCTGGCTGTACTGGAACTTGCAAACCTCCTGCCTCAGTCTCCTGAACAGCTGGGAGAACAGGTGTGCACCACTGCACCCAGCCTCTCCCACAACTGTTGCCTCTAGTGACGGGAACAACTCACAATCAGTCCACATGATGTGTGATCCACATACTAAGTTGCACCAGGTGATTATTTCCCACTCACTAGCAACACCTACTGACTGAGGGACACATGCCCAGGCAGACATTCTAGAAGGTCCTGACTGCAGGAATGCAGTGGCAACCCTGCAGGAGAGCCCCGTGGAGCTGCTCTGGGGTGAGACTTAAGTGACCTTTCCAGCCAAGCACTGCCTCCTTTTGGAAGGGGCAATTCCATGGCAAGGGATGAAGCTGCTCCCACAAAGCATCTCATTCCTCCCCTTTGGCTCCTGTTCTCCCTCCAATGCCACCTGCCTGTAGGCCCCAGTCAGGGCATATGTGAGCAAGCCCCCCTCTCAGCTTGTGTGAAGCACCAGCCAGCACAAACAATGTCCCACCACTGGCCCTCCTCTCCTCTGTGGAGTCAATCTGGAACATACTTTTTAACAGGACACCCAAAGGTTTAAGTGCTTGAGATTTCCAAAGGAGAATTATAACAGGGATCTTTGTGACCCTGTGAGGGGACATGCGGACCACATACCCAACTACCTATCCCTAAGGCCACTCAGTAAAGGAGTCCTACAAATCCTTTAGCCAGCAATTTCTGAGTGATGGCTATGATTTGGGAGCAGAAGACCTAGGGCCATACAAGGCTCTGCTCTGACTCACCAGGAATTAGAGAAGGCATGGGAGGTATGGACAGACATTATTACTTCACCAAGTTGCCAAAGGTGAAATGGCAACAGTCAGCATAAAGTATGGTGGAACCTAAAGGGGTAAACCCTTTTCCAAAAATCACCTTAAGAATCACATTGTGGGGCTGGGGCTGGGGCTCAGTGGTAGAGCGCTCGCCTGGCATGATGAGGCACTGGGTTCAATCCTCAGCACCACATTAAAAATAATAATAATAATAATAAAATAAAGATATTGTGCCCACCTATAACTAAAAAATAAAATGTTAAAAATAATAATAATAATAATAATCACACTGTGGCCAGGCGTAGTGGCGCACGCCTGTTATCCCAGAGGCTCGGGAGGCTGAGACAGGAGGATTGTGAGTTCAAAGCCAGCCTCAGCAATGGCAAGGCGCTTAGCAACTCCGTGAGACCCTATCTCTAAATAAAATACTAACTAGGGCTGGGAATGTGGCTCAGTGGTTGAGTGCCCCTGAGTTCAGTCCCTAGTACCAAAAAAAAAAATCACATTGTAATTTGGGGTCACAGCAATCACAGGAAGACACAGGCCTGGGCCTTATAAAGGACTTTCTGTGTTACTAGGATGAAATATTTGTATGCAGTGAAGTCAGGCCATCCTCAAAGGGCATCCAAAAGCCTGACCTCTCTCTTCTGTGCAGAAGGGGAGAGGAGGGCCCCATGGATTAAAATGGGAAAAGAAGGCCAAAGGACATTGCTTTCTATCTTTATTCTTATTTATTTGGGCATTTCTGCATTCAGTGAAAACCCCAAGGTTACTCTGGTTCAGGTAAGCTATAAATCAATGTTCATAACCCTACAATAAACTTTTAAACCATCTTCTTCTTCATCGAAATCAAAACTACCTTCTTTGCCAGCTCCCAGCAAAGTTACCACTGACAAAGGCTGGCTGGTGGCCCCCCAAGGATCAGAGGTCTACACCATGTACAAGGCCTCACTTTGAGGAATCCAACACCACTGGGACCCTACTCAAAAGGTAAGGCAAAGGAACACTCCCCAAGACCTCTTACCGCTGCACACACTCCTTCACCACCTCATACTGGCCAATAGAGGCAGCTGTGTGAAGATCCAAGTGGACATCCAGTTCCTCCCGGCTGACCTGTGTGCCCAGCCCATGCCACATGGACAAGCTTCGGTTCAGGAACTCCGGCTCGCTGGCTTCATCACTGAGTTCGGACATGGCTGTGGAGGGAGGCCCAGGGGTTAGGTCTTACTTCTACCTGCAGTAGGCCACCAGCCACATCACTGCCCTGAGAGACCAAGGGCCCTGGCGACCACCCCCAAGACTTAGTTTTCTTTCATTAACCAGCAGCTCCAACATGCTGACACTGGTGAGCCTGCTGTCAGACTGAAAATGAGGTTAACTATAGTGTATTTTCTCTTTAATTCACAGGACTCAGAGTCTAAAAGGGATTCTCCAGCAAGCTCCAGAAAACCTGAAAATCTCATGAATGGGTTATTTAAAAAAAAAAAAAAAAAAAAAATTTAGCCGGGTCCTTTGACCCAATCAGTTCCTGGGAGTGATGGGAAAGAACTCTGTATTTGGGGTCACAGCAAAATTTAGCACTGTATGAGGCATCTCCAGTCCCTAATTCCTGTCTAACGAGTACAGGATATGTCAAAGGGCTATTATTAAAATCACATGGAAGCTGGGTGCAATGGTGCACACTTGTAATCCCAGCAGCTCGGGAGGCTGAGGCAGAAGGATCGCGAGTTCAAAGCCAGCCTCAGCAACTTAGGGAGGCGCTAAGCAACTCAGTGAGGGGGGGAAAAGGATAAAAGGTGGCCATATCACCTTCAGATGTCCTAAAAGTACAATGGCAGCTCACAGAAGCCATTAGAACCTCAGTTTCTAAGACAGGTGCAGTGGCGCAAACCCGTAATCCCAGTGGCTCAGGAAGCTGAGACAGGAGGATCGTAAGTTCAAAGCCAGCCTCACTAAGCAACTCAGTGAGACCCTGTGTCTAAATAACATACAAAATAGGGCTGAGGGTGCTGGGGTTGTGGTTTGGTGGTAGAACACTTGCCTAGAATGCGTGAGGCACTGGGTTCGACTGCAGCACCACATTTAAAAAAAAAAAAAAAAACTAAATAAACAATGTGGCTCAGTGGTTGAGTGCACGAGTTCAACTGCCAGTATCAAAAAAAAAAAAAGAACCTCAGCTTCTACTGAAGAATACTCCCAAGCATCCTAGCCTTCTTCCAAAAGTCAGTGACCAAACAACAAACAAGCCACCCATCTGGGGTACAAAGACCCTGCATGCCCTTGACAAGAGCACATGCAAAGGTGATGGGGCAATGAGTCCTATCCTGGAACCACCACCTCCCCACACAAGCCAGCATGAAATCACACAGGCCTCTCACAGGCAAGTAAGAATCCTGATCCTGAACAGACCTAGTCAACAGAGCCTGGATAAGAATCCCAAAAAGCTAAGTGCTAGTTCTTTTAATAGATCCCACCAGTCTTCTTTAGGTGTGTTCCTTCTACCTCAAAAGCTTCCTCCAGGCTGGGGGCTGTTGTCTCCCTATTGGATACTCACATCTGACACCTGCGAAGTGCAGAGCACTGATGGACAATAAGAAACAAACAAGGTCTCCAGGAGCCTATGCAGAATTCATAAGCCACAGAACTACAAATCTATTATGATTTATAACATATCACACATAACAGATGCTGCCCAATGTTGAGGAATATATCTCATGAATTATCTGTATGCAGCTAGAAAATCTTTTGCACCTCAATTCCAAAACTTCAGGAAATAGCACTGGGGATGGGACCTCTTTTGAGTGCTGGGGATCAAACCACTCAAGGCCTCTACCATGCTCGCATTCTACCACCTAGCTACATCCTGAGCCCCAAGACCTGAACTCCTGAGCTCAAGCAGATGATCGCGTCCACTCGGCGTTCAGAGAAGCCAGGACTACAGGTGCCCACCACGCTGGCTTTCACTCTCATTCCGCCTGTCCATTTTGTAAAATTCTTAAATCTGTTACTTTTTTTTTTTTTTGTAGATGGACACAATACCTTTATTTATTTTATTTTTACGTGGTGCTGCGGAACGAACCCAGCGCCTCACATGTGCTAGGCAGGCACTCTACCACTAAGTACAACCCCAGCCCAAATCTATTACTTTTAAAATAAGGAATTTCAAAATCCTGAAGCTGGGGCTGCCACGCCACCGGAGGAGGTCCGTCCAGGAGCCCAGTGGCGACCCGGCGACAGCGCGCGCCCGCGGCCCTGGGGTTGCTCCACGCCTCCCGCAGGCGCGCGAGCCCTGCCGCCCCGCGCAGGGCCGTCCCACTCCGCGCCTCAGAGCCAGGCACCGCGCCACCAAGGCCTGCCCGCGGGCGAGCGCACAGCCGCGCCCGAACACCGGGCCCCGAAGCTGCAGGTGCCGCCGCGGAGCCTACCTGCGCCGGCCCCAGCCGCTCCTCGCGGACCGCCACCCCTGCGCCCGGCTCGCCCCGGAAGTAATTGCGGGAGCGCGCGAGGCATGCCGGGACGCCCCGAGTCCTGGGATGGGCTCCTCCGCCCCCTCCGCCGGCCCAGGAGCCAATCCTGGGGCAGGAAGCAGGGTGGGACGCGGTTAGTCGCCCACCGGCTCTCCGAGTGCTGGCGCGACGGTGCGGATGCGAGGATCTGCCCGCGGGGTCAGGGCCACCGGAGGGCAGGCGCAGGCAGGCCCGACGCGGCTGGGACGGGCCGCGGGTGTCGGAAGGCGAAGGCTGGCCCCGCGGAGCGGCGGCGTCTAGTCGCCGTGGCAACCGGCGCCTCGCGGGGCTAACGGGCTGCCGCTGGGAACCACCTTAGACGCAGCGGAACTTCGACACAGGACCGCACAGTCGGGTCGGTCTTCACAGAGCCCCCCACCTGCCACCTTCCCCCGAAACATGTTGGGCATTTTCCGCTCCTCCGACCCACCTCTGCTGGTAATGCCCCACGCCTTCTGCCTGCCCGTCAGAGGAGCGTGTCGGTCTCTGGTTGCTCCCTTCACCTCGGCGACTCACTTGCCCCGGAAATGCTGAGCCCTGAATGGCCGAGCTGGGGCGTGCTGCAGAAGCCTCCCCCCTCTGCCGCCCCCGGCTCGGGACACACCGAGCACCTGCCCTCTTTTGCAGACGCGGACGAAGCCAGGAGCCCCCAGCCAAGTCTCCTGCCGCTGCCCTGGCCAGTTCTTAGGCTCAGCCGGCTCTCAGCCACAGGGGTTCCCCAGACCTTCACCCACGTTCCTAAAGCTCCTTGTCTCCTGAGGAACCCGAGGCCTTTTAGGCTCTAGGATACAAAGAGGCTAATCAGTGTGTGGGTCCAAGGGGCCAATTTGAGCGGCGACACCAAACCAGATCTGTTGGGGATTCCAAAAAGAGACAGTAAGGTAATTAGGCTTGAAAATACCCCTAACTTTAAATTTTATTATTTTTATTTATTTATTTATTTTGGTATGGGGATTGAACCCGGGGGTGCTTAACCACTGAACCACATCCCCAGGCCAATTTTATATTTTATTTAGAGACAGGGTCCCACTAAATTACTAAAGCTGGCTTTCAACTTGTGATCCTCCTATCTCAGTCTCCCAAACCTCTGGGATTACAGGCAGATGCCACCGTGCTCACCTGGCAAAATTTTAAAATTTTGATTCAAATTCTCTTTGCCATTTACTAACTTCTCTGTCTATGAAATAGAAAAAACAGTATCTATGTTATAGAGAATATTTCCACGTAGGTGTCTGTATGTGTACATTTTCATATACATACATCATTATGATACACATATCTCTGCAGCCTTTACATGTAGTACACACACATGCACGCAGGCCCTGGCACCCAGTAAATGGGCTTCCTGAACCACAAGGAAACAGGTGGGAGGTGGAGATCTATGAGTGTTTCCATGTCCTGCAGCTGGTGGAAACTTTGGAAAGGCAGCCTCCTGTGTGCTTCATAGGGCTCCTTGGATAATGGCACACAGAAAGGACATCCCATGAGCCTGGCCATCATGACGTCCAAAGACAAAGGTGTGGCACCTACACCAAGCTCCCCCTGGGATGCCATCCTTGAGGCTGCCAAAGACCAGGTCCCATCCCTGGACTCAGACTCCTCCTTGGTAAGCAAGAGCTTTCTTCTGGCGCCAGCAGTCCTTTTTCCCCATGATGGGCATGGTACCAACCAGGGACAGCTTTGGAGCTCCCTCTGCAGACCTCCTTCAAATTTGGGGACTTTGTTTTCACTTTCAATCTAGCCCTATTAAAAGTGTTCTCTGGGTTCCCAGTTCTTTTTTCCATTTCCTTCTATATCCTTCCTTCTGCATTTGTCAGAATTGGTGAATATTGGTGCTCAGCATCCTCAAGGCCACTTCTTGGCCCTTACCCAGAACCCAGGTTGGCTTTTGGCTGAAGCCCTGCTCTTTTCATTCTGCTGCTGTATTGTTAACTCTTTGTTGGGCTGGGATGGGGCTAGCACCACCTCTGAGTGGTCACCTTTCCAGTGCATTATGGTAAGCCCCTGGAGGGATTCTTCAGTGGTGGTTTGGGGTCACTGAGGTGGCCCTGGAAAATGTTTAGCACCAACAGTCATATGCACACATATAAAACTGGACAGTGACCCTGCAGGGAACACACTGGGAGAGAGCTTCTTAGCATACAGTCTAGCACTGGGAATTTAGAGCAAGGGCAAAGGTTTTAGAATGGTTTGTGCCTGCCTGGGCACCTGCAAAAATGGACATGTCAGAGCTTCTGGGACCTCAGGGATCATCCATTGCACAGTGAGGCCCAGGAGTAGGTGGAGCAGTCCCAGCCTCCGTGCTCCAGTCTTGTCACACCTGCAGTCTCCTTTGCCCCTGTCTTCAAGGCTGTCCCTGAAAGGTGGCGGGAGCATATAAGCTACCTTCATTAGAGGTGGCAAGCCAAGGTTCTTGGTTCAATAGATGCTTAAGGTGGAGAGGGACTAGACTCTGCTCTTAGTGGCTCCCTCATTACTCAGCACCAGGCACAAATGCAGCACTTAATGTGCAAGGTCTCAGGTATGGCACCTCCTGGAATGGGGAGTCCCAAGTTGCACCCCCCTGAGGTAGTGCTGCCAAGCCCACTTCTAAATCAGTCACAGGAGGCAGCACAGGGCAAGCCCTTTAAGAGAGAACTGGGTCTCCTGGATACCCCTGGGCAGGCTGGGCAGCATAGATGCTGCCATATCTCCCAAAGCCCCCTCATTTGTCCACAGTCAGATTGCGGCGAAGAGCCATTCATCTTCCAGCGAAACCAGCCCGTCCTGATTCCAGACCTGGCTGAGGAGCTGGCCGAAGACCCTGCTGATGACAATGATTCTAGGATCTGGGTCCCTCTGGCTGAAACGTCCTTGCCTGAGGTCTGTGGAACACAGACTCTAGGCCCTGCAGGCAGAAGTGTGTGTGTATGTGTGTGTACAGCTCTCAGCTTTCCCTGGGTGCCTGGCACATTTAATTTGTTGTCTCATTTTACCCCCTGTCCTTCCTCCAGATCCCTCCTGCTCTATTTTCTACCAAAACACTCTGCACTGTCTGGCCATTGCCACAACTGCATGTCATAATTGGTTCTTCCTAATCCAGCTGGCTTCATAGTCACCTGGCTCAGACCTAGCAGGCAAGCAGGAGCTCCTTAAATATTTGTTTAATTACTGATAACTCTAGTGAGAGGCAAGAGGTGCTCCATAAATGGCTGAGCAAATGCACAAGCTGCATCCCTGGCAGGGAGGCCAGGTGGAGACCCAGGACACAATCAGAAGAGGCCACAGCTCAGTCTCGAGCTTCCTGGTTGTGGTTGTTGCTGAACAGCAGCAAAGCATTTCCATCTCTGTCCCCAGCTGAGACAAAGAACTCTATCTAAACCTAATGTCTTTTAAAAAATTTTTTTTTAGTTGTAGATAGACACAATACCTTTATTTATTTATTTTTATGCAGTGCCGAGGGTCAAACCCAGTGCCTCACATGGGCCAGGCAAGCGCCCTACCACTGAGTTACACCCCTAGTCCCTAAGCCTAATGTCTTAATGCTTAAACTTACTGCTGCCTTCACAACGAAAGCCACCTGTCTGCTTTCATCCCTGGGTGTCCTCCACCAACCAGACTGGTTTGGCCCTTCTTGATGTAGTTGTGGTTAAATGTCCTGTTTCCAGTGAAAACACAGTAAAGGCCTTAACCCACTTCCAAAATGGTTGGGCTGGGGTGTGGGAGAGAGGATCCAGTAGGTGCTTTGCTCCAGCTTGACCTCCCTCACCCCAGTTCTGGCCAGCATCATTCACCAAGCAAATGGGGTGCATGAGGGTTGGAGTAGATCATCTGACCCATCACAAGAACCATCACCCCCAAGCCCAGCCATGCTGAGAAGTAGGTCTGCCCAATGGGAGAAATTCCAGGGTGCCTAGTCCCTGGGGTTAGTTCCAGTGGCACAATTTCCACATGATTTTACTTTGTGTTTTGTTTCTAGAGTCCCTTTGGCTACTCTTCTATGCAATTTTTCTTCTTTGAGGGGAATGGAGAATGACTGCTAATGGTACAGGTTTCTGTTTGGGGCAACAACAGAGTTTTGGAAATAGTGATGATAGCTGTACAGCATTGTGGGTTGTTATACATGCCAGTGAACTGTACACTTAATGGTTAACATGGGAAATTGTATGTTATGTATATTTTACTATGAAACAAAAAACAAAAGTGCGTTTTTGCAGATGCTAACAGAGGATGCATATTTTCTTGATAGCCAGTTCTGGTGCCTGTGGGACTTGCCACCAAACCTGGGAGTGGACAGAATGCAAGTACACTGGGCCTGGCTTCTCAGGAAGGCTGGTCTCTTAAGAACTGTGCTGAGACCAGCACTTTTCTTCAAACGGCAGAGGAGACCCCCATGTTGCTGGAAGGTGACCTTGGGACCATGTCCTTCAACACCAAACAATTCCAGAGTCCTCCCTGGGACCCACAAGGAGAAGCCACCCTATCCCCTGAAGGAGAGGTGGGGATAGAGCCTCTGAGTGCTGCCTGGCGAGACTCTGCAAAACGCAGAGCCCTCCGGAGAGAGAGGAGAAAGATGATAGAGAAGGAAATGCTCCACAAAGTAACCTGGGATGCCCTGGACCCAGCCTGCAGGGACCAGTGTCAGTCTACTGAGCCAGGTCTCAGGTCAGAGGCACCATCAGAGGGACC
The DNA here is from genome assembly GCF_001458135.2 of Marmota marmota marmota. Taxonomy (NCBI): domain Eukaryota; kingdom Metazoa; phylum Chordata; class Mammalia; order Rodentia; family Sciuridae; genus Marmota; species Marmota marmota. The sequence goes on along the minus strand of NW_026000185.1, from coordinate 5,117,803 downwards.
TCGGGAAGGACAACTGGTGCTCTCACTCCAGGTGGGCCTCTCCACTGCCCAGCCCTCCCTCTAGCCTGTCCCCTGCAGTGTGGACACCTTTGTAGCACACTGGGGCTAGAATCAGAATGCTAATCCCAAGTACAGGATTCAAATGTGTATAGGTTTTTGTAAAATACAAAATCAGATACTGTCAAAGCAAAATCCTCCAAATAGGAAAGCCCACATTCTCATATAAGAGAAGTACCTATTCAACTTGGATTGGGTGTATTAATGAGAAAACCAGCAGAGTGACAAAGCCAGTTTTGTGGGATTAGGAGAAACATTCCATGAGATGCTGGGGGAGAGAAAGGAAAGTGGAGAAAAGACTGATGCAGCACGTGTGGGGTGGCCAGCACCATAGAGGGCAGCACAGCTGTGATCTTGGGGTACTCTCATCCACTGGACAGAAGAGAAACCACTGAGTCTCCCAGGTTCACAAGGCCGTGAAGTGTGTGGGCCCTAGCCAGGCGCATGCAAGTCACCTCTGGGAGATGCTCCGACATGGCACGGGAAAGCCTTGTAGTCCTCTTTCTGCTATCTCCATAGTTCTGACGATTTTCCTAGTAACTCGGAGGAAACTGGCAGCAAGGTACACACAGAAGCTCTTCATCATTGATGAGCAAGCCCATCCTTCCCTTTTGCTGACCCCTGGCAACATCCTCACTGCAGGACTCCAAGAAGCAAGGTCATGGATAGTAAACACTCACTGTGGCTGGAGCTGGAGCTTGGTGGTAGAGCGCTTGCCTAGTATGCATGAGGCCCTGGGTTCCATCCCCAAAACCATACAAAGCATTAATTCCAGGCTAACTTCCTCCCTCTATCACACCCTGTCCCCAGAACCCTCTTGACCAAGTTCTCCAGTTAGAGCCAAAGAGCAATTTTTTTTTTCTTTTTTTCTCCCCTGCAGTTCTGGGCTTAGCACATGCTAGGCAAGTACTCTGCCACTGAGCTATATCGGAGTCCTTTTTAAATTTTATTTCAAGATGAGGTCTAAGTTGCTCAAGCTGGCCTTGTGATCCTTCTGCTTCAGCCTCCCATATAGCTGAGAATACAGGATGTGCCAAACAAAAAAGAAAAGCTTTTTAAGCCTCCAAACATCTTGACCCTTTATAAACCTAAACAATTTTAAAATGACACGGGGTTACCTTGAGATCGAACATCTTTGTGTCAAATGCAGGTCTGTTGACCCACCCAAAAAAGGTTAGGAAGAAGGTGTTGAGGAATGCAGGTTCCTCCTTTTTTAAAAATATTTTTTTAGTTGTTGGGGCTGAAGTTGTGGCTCAGTGGTGGAGCATTGTCTTGCACGTGTGAGGCACTGGGTTCGATCCTTAGCACCACATATAAATAAATACATAAAACAAAGGTATTGTGTCTGCGTGCAACTAAAAATTATTTTTAAGAAATTATTTTTTTACTTGTTGATGGACCATTATTTTATTTATTTATATGTGGTGCTGAGAAGTGAATGCAGTGCCTCACATATGCTAGGCAAGTGCTCTACTACTGAGCCCCAGCCCTGTAGGTCCCATCTTAATGAAGGGATTTAATCTCTAATCCATTACAGGGAGGGTATGGCCATTAGCAAATGCTGGCATGCATGTAAACCTGTTTCTGCCCTACAGTGTCTCATGACAAGCTGCACTTGTGGTGGCAGCTGTGACCGCAGGAGCTGCTGCCCCTGGGACCCTGAGCAGCCTCATAACCACTGGCTTCATTGTTTCAGCAACTTGAAGAGTGGGATTTGGATTATATCCTTCAGAGTCTGCCAGGGCGAGAAGACAAGCAGGGAAATGGTGCACCCAGAACTGCATGGTGGGCAGCTGACCTCCAGCAGAGCCAAGGTCTGTCCTTGAACTTCATCAGAGCCCAAGTGAATCCCCACAAGCCCTCCTTCCAGGCGTCTCAGTGACAGAGGACTGCAAGCTGGGCATAGTCAGCCCTGCAGCTGTTGTGCTTGCTCAGCCTGAACACTCGGGTTGCCAGTCCTTCACTCATCATTGAATGAACATATATATGGCTTCCTGCAATGTGTCAGGCATGTCCAGGCCCTGGAGACACAAGTGGGGCCTTCAGACCGGCCCTCGCCCCAAGATCCACAGCTTCCTTCCTTCTCCCTCCACTTCCTCTCTCTCTCTTCTTGGGGGAAAGTTGGTCCTGCTGTGTGTGTGTGTGTGTGTGTGTGTGTGTGTTTATTGCTGGGGATTGAAGCCAGGGCCCTACACATGTCAGGCAAGCACTCTACGACTGATCATGTCCCCAGTCCCAATCCTGCCTCTTACTCCTCCAGTCAGCTCCTGCTCACACTCATGCTTACACTCCTGCTTACAGAGAAAGCTAAGGATATCATCTTCGTCACTTGTGGCCTTACTCTGAGAAGTTCTGCAAATAACACAAAAGCTTTCCACCCTCTTGGGCCCAAACAGTGAGTAGAGGCAGGTGTCAGATTTCTAGCCTCTGTCCACAGCCTGTATGCTGTTTTCACACAGCTTTGTTTGTAATTCACACTCTTTATGCAGGATGTGGGGAAAACCTCCTATAGGCTGGGAGTATCTGTGAAATTTGTGCCCTCTGGAGGGCAACATACAGAATCTAGCCTGCTTTATGTATTTACTTGCTCATTTATTCCTTATGGTACTGGGTGTTGAACTCAAGTGCTCTTTACCACTGAACTACATTCGCAGCCCAGGCTGGCCTCAAACTTGTGATTGTTCTGCCACAGCCTCTCAGCCAGCTGGAATTACAGGCATGTGCTACAGTGCCCAGCTGAATCTAGTCTAGTTTAAAGACACACATCCACTGAGCAAGCTATTGCTATTCCATTTTGAAAATCTCTCCTAAGCACACAGTGGGTATTTAAGGATATATGTTGCAGTGCTGTTTAAAACTTGGAAACACCCATATGCAATAAGAGTCTAGCTGAGCTAGTTACACCAGAGTGCTCTGCTTTTTAATGAGGAAAATCCTTACTAATGTAGGAAGATGTAATCTATAAGGCAAGGTAGAAATGGAGTTAATCTATAAGCTGATCCCATTTGCTATTTTAAAAAACACACATGGGCAGTCATTTATCATGATTGCCCATGATGTAGCAGATAGAGAGTGGCAAATTTCTATTACTTAGTTGCCCCTACTTTGTGAGACTCAAATATAGTGGTCCCTGCCCCTAAGATGCTGCTCCCCTCATCCCTGCTGAGCTCACTGGAAGCCTGATAAAGGGCTGGGGGCTACCTTCAAGACTAAGGCACACTGCAAGAAGAGGCCCAAGGGGTCCTGAGTTTCAAGCTGCTATTAGCCAAAGGGGACCAAATCCCCACTAAGCAGCCTCCTCTTCTCTGACAATTCACAGCCCATACTGCACCACACTCCCAGGACAGGCTCCTGGAACAGCTGGCTCTCCTGTGTGCTGTACAGTCCGGAGCCCCTGCCCCTGCCCGGAAGCTGCCTGCTGACACACCCCAAGACACAGAGGAGCAGGAGGCCAGAAGCAGGTAGGATTTCTTGCCGGTCATAACCCCGTCATCATTTTTTGTTTTGGGTACTGGGGAATGAACCCAGGGTTGCTTTATCACTGAGCTATTCCTCCAGCACCTCAGCCTCATGAGTTGCTGGGATTCTAGGCATATGCCTTGCACCCAGCCCCTGTCATCTCTTTAGAACTGGTCCATGATGAGGCAGTACTAATTGGGCCTTTTATGCATGGGGCACTTCATGTGCACTGTCTTATTCTATTTCAAGGATCTAATCAGGCAGGTGCTCCAGTGTCCTCACTTTATAGCTGGGGAACTGAGACTCAGGAAGGCTGCCTCTCCTGGGCCATCTTCCCTGCTCTTTCTCCAATCCCTAGGAAGACCTTCCCTCCACTATCCACATGGCCTTCTTGGGAGTAGGAAGGTTATCACATGATCCTGTCCCTCTGTCACAGTTAATTAGTCCAGCCCTTGGCCTGTGGTCAGCAAGGCCACTCAGAGCCTTTCCCTGCAATTTCCCCATCTGTGTATCAGTAACATTGGAAGGCCACCTGCCATGCCATACAGAGAATGGCAATCTGCAGTGACAGAGAGTGCAGATGGAAAGAGGAGGAGGTGGAGACAGCTCAGCAGTCCCCTCAGGCCCAGCGTGTTCCTGCCCTTCTCACACGTTGGTTGTTTCACTCTTTCAGGAATCTGGGTGCTGATGAATCCCCCTTTCCTCCTAACCCAGTTGTAGGTTTCTGTGCCTGGCAAGCAAAAGTATCACATGGCTAGATCTGGACAGTCTAATATGGTAGCCACTGGCCACATGTGGCTCTTTAGCACTTGAAATGTGTCTAGAGTGACTGAAGAACTGAATTTTTTATCTTTTTCTTTTTAAATATTTATTTTTTAGTTGTAGTTGGACACAATACCTTTATTTTATTCGTTTACTTCTATGTGGTGCTAAGGATCAAACCCAGGGCCTCACCCATACTAGGCGAGCCACAACGCAGCCCCTGAATTTTTTATTCACTTGAATTTAATTAGTTTAAATGTAAACAGCTAAGCACATGATACATATCTGAAATCCCAGTTACTCAGGAAGCTGAGGCAGGAGGATTGCAAGTTTGAGGTCCGCCTCAGCAATTTAGCAAGACCCTGTCTCAAAAAATAAAAAGGGCTAGGGATGTAGCTTGGTGGCAGAGCACTTGCCCAGCATGTGTGAGGCCCTGGGTTCCATCCCCCAATCTACAAAACTGTAAATGTGAATAAGCTGTGGTTAAGTGGCCCCACGCTGGACAGCATGGACTCATGGCATCTTATTCATGCCAAGTGCTGTTGGCAGCATGGTCCTTGCTTGGGCTGACTGTGGCTAATGAAAGAGCAGAGGGACTAGAAGTGCCTACCTCTACCTAGTGGGCACGCTTTCAGTGCCTGCCATGGGCGGTGTGACTGGACAAGCCCAAAGGTTGAGTAATCACCTGAGAAAGGACTCAGCCACCCTGCCTTTCTCTTGTCACAGATGTGCTTCTACGAAGCCAGGCTTCCAGGCTGAGCCCTGCCAGAAGCTGGCTGACGGCATGAGGCTGAGGATGGAGCCTCCCACCATCTTCATGGATCTGCGGCCGGCAGAGTCTCCAGAGCCATCTGACCACCAGTCCTCAGGAAGGTACAGAGAGCAGTGACATTGCTGCAGCAGACTCTGCATTTTGCAGAGTAGCTTGTTGGCTTCATGAGGCTTCTGCAGTTCTTGCTGGAAGAAACGGGGAACTTCAGATGGCTTGGGGAGTGACTGGGCTGGGAAGCACTTTTAGCCAGGAATGGGCCTGGCCAGTCCCACCTGGTCTTGGCCTCCTATAGGGAGGGAAGAAAGGGGCAAAGGGCAAGCTTCTCTAGGCTGGCTACATCACCTCTGCCTCCCCAGAAGCTGGCAGGAAGTCCTGTGGCCCTTTTAGCTCAGCTTTTGTACTTTGGCTGCCAGTCCCATCCAGTCCCAGAGGAGCACTTCAAGTCCCTGGTAGAGATGAGGCCTGCCAGAGTGCACTGGGACACATCCAGGGATGGCGTTTCTTCTCTCCCCAGCTCCAGCCACAGCTCCTCTGACAGCGAGGAGGATGAGTCAGAGAGAGAAGCTCTGAAAGCCCCACATAGCCCAGCACAGCAGGCAGCTACTCTCTCCCAGGATTTTCGGTAACCACCCAAGGACCTTGCACTGCCTGGTGAAGTTCCATCTGTTGATCTGACATAATGGACTTCAGCTCACTACCTGTACCTTAAGAGCCCACACATAGGGCAGGGAGGATGTAGGGGCTGGGGAGGAAGCCAGGGAGAGCCCAGCTAGACCCAGCACACACCTCAGTCTGGCCTGCGGGGCCTGGGACATCACTAAGGATATCCTAGCTCCCTCTTGAGTAGGACTTTGTACATTTTCTATCTGAAAAATAGCTCCCCTGATTGATCTTGATCCCTGCCACTCATGACAGTGGGAGTGAAGAGACCATGTAGGGATGGAGTGAAGTGATGGTGGTTCTCCAGAAACTAAAGGCTTGGTGAATTAAAAAGTGAAGTGTCTTGCAGGGACGTGAGGGAGGCCCCATCCTGTGGTCATGGGCAAATGAGAATTAGGTGCCATGGCATCTAGCAATGCAGGGCCTCATGCAGCTCCTGGGAACATGGCTAGGCACTGTGGGGACAGCACTGGGCCTGAGAAGTGTTGAACAGGCCTCCTGTTGGAAGCCTGTGATAGTAACATGCACCCAGACTGCAGAACTGGAGGTGCAGCCTCCTACTCAGCCCACCCCCCAGCCCTCAGTGGCAAGGCCTTGCTTTGCAAGGCAGGAGTCTCGGTTGGTTGGCTCACTAAGCAAGCTCCCTCCCCTGTTCTGAGAAGCATGGTCCCTCCCAGGAGGATTGAGCACCTCCTGTGTGGTCCTCAGCTCTGGAATCAGGCTGCTTCTCTGGCAAATAGCTTTAATATCTTCATGTTTTAATGTCTTCATCCAGAAATGGAGGGATAATTTTAGTTCCTACCTCAAAGTTGGGCATATAAATGATCCTCAGTAACAGATATTTTGTTGGTTCAGGCTTTAAGACATTAAGAACGGGCACATGTATAATCCCAGCTACTCTTGAGACTGCGACAGGAGGATCTCAAGTTCAAGGCCAGTCTAGGCAACTTAGCGAGACCCTTGTCTAGCAGGAATTAGTGCACTCCTCTACAGAGCTCCTTCCATAAGAATGTCACAGACAGGATAGATGGTGACATTTGGTGGGAAGCCTCTGGGGGTGTCCAGAGCCACTGATGGGGCTGAACCCTATCTCCACGTGGTAAAGTCTTACTGTGCCCACCAAGAAGAGAAGGGGAAGCCACGGTACCCGTCACTCCCAACAGGATCCCAGACATTCTCAGAGGTTGCCTGAATCATGTCCTTCTTTGCCTGGTTTCAGTGGTGACATGCTGAGAGGACTGGCCTCAGTAGCGCTGACGGAGGTTGGTTTTACTGCATTGCAGGAGCTGTACTTGCAAGAGTCAGCTTCTCCAGCAGCTGAGAGCATTTCGGAAAGGGATAGCTCTGCCCCAAGTACCTGCCAGGAAGAGGCCAGGTGGCCAGAAAGCCCTTGAAGATGCAACTGAGAGGAAGGAACAAGTGAAACTCAGCACTGAGGGGCAGAGCACCCAGACCAGACTCCAAGGAGGACATCCTAGGGCCCTGGGGGACCCTCTTGAGCCAGAGTCAGCTAGGGAGGTCCTGATGCCTCCTCTAGGCCAACTATAGGTGCTTCAGGTAAGGGGATCTGAGGAGCAGGTTGGGGTGGTCTGCTTTTCCATGCACTGGTGGGCCCCTTGCTGTCCACGTGTGTCCATTAGCAGGTGGCTTTGTGGGGTAGGGACTCTGACTGTGAACTCACCCTGGCCTTCACCAGAACCGTCCTGACATTTTCATGCACACAGCAAAGACTTAAACACAGATTTATACATGAAGTGTGACAGCAACTCTGGGAAACCACGTGGACCCCAGCTTCTGCAGAGCCAGGAAGGAAACCGCAGGACTCTGTGGGACTGCGAGCCTCTTCCATCCTTTTCCATTTCTATTCTTTTTTCCCTTTATCAAGCATCTATCATTTCCATTTTACAAGTTCTTTTTAGACACTAAGTAAAACGTATTTATATAATTTCAGGGTTGAAAGAGACTTCAGCCTTTTTTCTGGGCCCCTGAGTACTTGCTATTTCAAACTAACCTAAATTAATACAGCTTGTACAAACCCACACATAGGCAGACTTATTTTTTTTTTTTTTAAAGGTAACAATTGAAGTTCGCTTCTTTTTTTCTCTACTCAAGATAAAAAAGCTCACATAGGTTCCAGGATCCTTCCAAACTAAAGGTGAACCTAGACAGAACACTGGAATGGAACAGTGCCCACCCACATCGATAACCACCAAGCAGGGTCCAGCTGGTCCCCTGCTGGGCCTGGTCTGGCCTCCATGGAGAAGCCTGTCACCCCCATCCTGTTACAAGCTTGTCCCCCAGCTCCCCATCTTAGAGCCCTTTACTAACTGCTTTCTAGGCCCTGATCTCTTGCTAACTTGTACCCAGGACAAGGGCCCAGAGCCCCTGCCTGCCCTGTGGAAAAGCAGAGAAACCATGTCAGTCGGGTTCCTCCATGCCATGGCTCAGGAGGCAAAGCTGGCGCTTGGCATCTGGGTAAATGTTCAGACATTCAAACTGAGGGTTTCTGCCAGTTGCCACAACAGAGGGTACACAAGGTTCTCTTTGTATCCAGCCCTGAGCCAGGCCAAGAGCTAGGTAGGCCCTGCCCAGCCACAGCAGCATCACAGACACCAGCTACAGGCAGCCACAACCAAGGCCACAGACTCCTGCTCTTCAGACACCAACTCATCTGGTCACTGGAGGCCCACCACCAGCTCCCACCCCAACATGAGGGACATTTCTATTAGAAGCCAAATGTCAAGCAGGCCTCCACCAAAGCCACCGGAAGCCTCTCCAGCCAGGCCTGGGCCGGACCCCTCCCCCTTGGCTCTGGGGAAAGGCCTAACACCTGGTAGTATGGCTTCCAGATGGCCAGGCAGCCTCCATCACGGCCACTTAGCTGTCAAGAGCAAAGGCAATTATTTTTTCTATGACTACATTTTCTCCCTTTTAGAATATCTCACAGTATTTGAAAATAAAGTGTTTGATCCAAGTTCAAATCTGCCTGTGAACTATTGACAGGACAAGCTGGAGGAAGAGGTGGTAGGAGGTTGGAGCTGTAGCTCAGTGGCAAGCGCTTGCCTAGCCTGTGTGAGGCACTGGGTTCGATCCTCAGCGCCACATAAAAATAAAGGCATTGTGTCCATTTACTACTGCAAAAAAAAAGGAGGTGGAGAGTTCAGATGTGTCTAAGCCAGCTCGGCTACCGGGCCCCTCTAGACCTGTTTCCCCACCCATAAAAGGAAAGTCATGGAGGCCCACAGTACACACACACACTCCTGAGATGATGATGGCTAGGGACACTGAGAAGCAGCAGGAGACAGCCCCAGCAGTGGGAGAGCAGAGGGAGAACGTGTGAGAAGCCACCAAGGTGTGGCACAGGTTGAGGGCAGGAACAGCTGGGGCCAGGAAGAGGGAAGACTGCACCCCTGGCCCAGATGTGAGAGAAATGAGCCCAGGGCCCGGAGGCTGCCTGGGGAGGAAGGTGGGCAGAACACTGGGCTCTGCCAGCTGGTGGAAGGAGGCCTGGCCACCTCCGGTTGGTTCCATGTGCCCCCAAGGGCTTTCACAACTGGTCTAAAAGGCAAACATCTGGGAACCAGGTAGCTGTGTTCTACAGAGAACATGTGCACAGAATACACAGGCCAGGACAAGCACTGACCTGATCCATTAAGGGATCAAAGAAAGCAGGTCAAACTGTACCGAAAAGAAGCAGGTCCAGTGGCTCGGGAGGCTGAGGCAGGAGGATCGGGAATTCACAACTAGCCTCAGCAATTGCGAGGCACTCAGTAACTCAGACCTTATCTCCAAATAAAATACAATATAGGGATGAGGATGTGGCTCAGTGGTTGAGTGCTCCTGAGTTCAATCCCCAGTACCCGTTCCAAAAAAAAGAAGTAGGAAGTACTCTGCCATCTTCATTTCCAAGAGCAAAAGTTGCTCAAAATAAGAAGCTTGAGGGCAGAAGCACAAGCTTGCAGTCCTAACTACTCGGGAGGCTGACTCAGGAGGACCACCTAAACCCAGGAGTTCAAGACCAGCCTGGGCAAAAGAGAAAACAGCAAGACCCCCCCCATCTCAAAAAACTAAAAAGGATGGGCTGGGGTTGTGGCTCAGTGATAGAGCACTTGCCTAGCATGTTTGAGGCACTGGGTTCAATTCTTAGCACCGCATGTGAATAAATAAAATAAAGGTCCACTGACAACTAAAAAACATTTAAAAAAATAATAATAAAAGGTGAAGGGAGAAAGAAGAAACATGCCGATGTTTTTGCCCAGGAAAAAAGGGTCTCCCAGGTCGACTCATACATGCCTTTCCTCCCCAAATAATATCCTTTGCCCTGCTACACCCCTGGACCTTTTTTTTTTTTTTTAATTTTTATTATTAGTTGTTCAAAACATTACATAGTTCCTGACATACCATATTTCATACATTTGATTCAAGTGGGTTATGAACTCCCATTTTTACCCCGCATACAGATTGCACAATCACATCGGTTACACATCCACTTTTTTACATACTGCCATACTAGTGTCTGTTGACGTCTCCCTACAATGCGGAGGCTGGCTTCCAATTTGTGGCCGCCTAAAAGGCGTAGGAGGGGGCTCACTGCCCACGACGGCTTCCGGGGGCGGGGTCTCAAAACGGAAACCTGCTCAGGCCCCGCCCCTTCCACTCGCGCGCCCCTCCCCTTGGCCCAGAGCCACCCTAGCTGTCTGGCGTGTCTTTCTCAAAGCCTCGCGAGGACGGTGCCCCCCGGGAGCGGAAGTCTCGATCGCTGGAGGTGGGGGGGTGGGAAGCGGGCCGACTACACTTCCCAGGATGCCTCGCGCAGGCCCAGGCGCTCCCGGGCTGAGCACGTGCCGGTTTTGGCAAGAGGCGGTGTTGTGTCCCCAGAGGACGGCAACGCTGCCTCCGGTGGCCGCGTCTTTGTCTCCGAGAACGGGCCGGCCCCTTGCACGCCCTGGCCTCGGTGTCCACACAGCGCAGCGCAGGTTGCCCAGGGTGTTGCAGCTCGTTCACCGGCTTAAAAGCTGCTCCTTGTGTTCCCGAATGGGCCGGCCGAGGTGACCCAGCTGTGAGCCTGTGCTTGCTTCAAGTGTTCCAGCAAGACAGACAGACAGTGAACAAAATAGTTGCACGTAATTGTTTACTCACATCTGTGGTCCGTGCTGGCAAAGGGAGTAGAGTGGGCAGGGGCCGCTTCCTCGGCCTCGGACCCACCCGGGGAGGCTGCAGAACCGCCTCGTCTCTGTAAGGACCCGGTAGTTTCTGTGCTGTTGAGACGTCCACTTGGTACGACCCGGAGAACGACTTCGCGAAGCTCGGAGGCTCGCTGACCAGGCTACAGCAGGTTTTCAAGCCGGCTTTGAGGAAGGTAGAGGAAATCTTTCTGTCTCAAGTCCCCAACTCCAGGGCCTCGGGGGGCTCTGAAAGCACCATGACAGAAAAGCGGTGCAGTGGGACACGAGACAGATTTCACAAGGCTCTTGGCTTTTTTCTTCCAAGAAATGTTGTGCTTCCTTGTCTCCCAGTTTCTGTTGCTTCCTTGTCACATCAAAGGGAACAGCAGCTGCCTTTTTTTTTTTTTGGTACCAGGGATTGAACCAGGGGTGTCTAACCCTGGGCAGCATCCCCAGCCCTTTTTTATATTTCACTGGAGACAGAGTCTTCCTGAGGTTGTTCAGGGCTAAGTTGCTGAGGCTGGGTTTTTTTTTTTTTTTTTTTTGAGAGAGAGAATTTTTAATTAATTAATTTATTTTAGTTTTCGGTGGACACAACATCTTTATTTTATTTTTAAGTGGTGCTGAGAATCCAACCCAAAGCCCCACGCATGGCAGGCGAGCCGTTACCGCTTGATCCACATCCCCAGCCCCTGAGGCTGGGTTTGAACTCACCTCCTGTGAGTCCCTGGGATTACAGAGTGCACATGTGCTTTTTTCCCCTCCCAGTACTGGGATTGAACTCCGGGGTGCTCTGCCACTGAGCTATACCTCAAGCCCTTTTTTTTAAGTTGTAGATGCACACAATACCTTTATTTATTTATTTTTATGTGTGCAGAGGATCCAACCCAGTGCTTCACACATGCTAGGCAAACGTTCTACCACTGAGCTACACAACCCCAGGCCCCCTTAAGCCCTTTTCATTGTTTTGAGACAGGGTCTCACTACATTGCCCTGGTTAGCCTTGAATTTCTGATCCTCCTGACTCAGCCTCCCAAGGGGCTGGGATTACAGGTGTGATCACACAACAACTGTTGCATTTTCTTTTTTGATAAACACACTACTATTTAAACTGAGGCTAGGAAAGGCATTGCAGAGGGCCTTTGGAATTCAGCCTACCCCAGAGAGAGGGATGTTAAAGATGTGAAGAGAGATCAGGGTAAGGCTTGGAGAGGAGTAGGAAGTAGCTCCAAGAAAAAAAAAATTTTTTTTCAAGGAAACATTTTTTTTTTTTTTTAAATATGCCTCCTGGAATCACTGTGTTTGTTCTAGTTCTCTAGAATCTAAAGATGTTGTTACCTTATTTGACAAAAGGGATTTGGCAGGATGGAATTCAGGATTTTGAGATGAAAGATTATTTTGGTGGGCCCAATAATCACAAGAGTAAGGGTCCTTATAAGAGAGAAGCAGAGGGGGACTTGACCCAGGGGAAGGCAGTGTGGCCCTGGGAACAAGGGAGGGGGGCTGAGGCTGTGGCTCAGTGGTAGGGCGCTTGCCTAGCATGTGTGAGGCCCTGGGTTCGATTCTCCACGTGTAAGCAAATGAATAAAATAAAGGTCTCCACATCTAAAAAAGTATTAAAAAATAGAGAAAGTGGGCACAAAGTGAAGAACCGAGCTCTAGGAGCTGGGGAAAGAACGACGTTGTCTCCTCTGGAGCATGTCCTTTCTCAGATTGTGATTTGGGCCCTTTTACTGGAGTTCTAGGGCAAAGACCCTGGCTCTGGGGGTCCTGACAGACCAGTCTCTTCCACCTGTCCCAATATGACAATCAAAGAGACAGGCAGTGGCCAAGAGTGGGACAGGAGCTTTGATCAGTGTGGCCACCGAGGGAAGAGCAGATACCGAGGTGCAGTGGCCAAAGATCTGTCTTCAATAGCTGACGGACACTGTGAGGTTTAAAGACAAAGGGATCAAGGCAGTGCTGGGGGCTGGGGGGCTTGCTTGGCTCTTGTTTGTGCCATTGTCTGGTCGATCCTTATCTCAGGACTAGTTCTGGGAAGGTCATGGTGGCTTGAGGGCAATTCGCTCCCCTTTGTGGAATGATGGCTCCTGCTTAGGGGGGGCAGCCTCAGCTCCTTCAGAAGCTCCCTCAGCTTCTGTTTAGGGGGCAGACCCATCATGGGGTAATCTGCTGAGACTCACTGTTACTTGGGAGTAGTTTCAGTCCCTTGTCATAAAGATGCTTATCACTCAGACCTGTGGTTCCTGGAATGGAAAGTGACCACAGAAGAAAGCTGCTCAGAAGAAAAGTTGAAGAGGCAGTTGGAGTCAGAGGGGGGCAACATGGTGGCTAGGTCAGTGCGTGAGCCCTCCTCTGCCCAGTGATACTGATGTTAGACTCTGACAAGCCTCCAGTATGTGCTAATTTGTTACAGCACCCATAGGAAACTAATACAGTGGTATGGGAGTCCGGTGGACAGGTACATTGTTTCCCACCCTTCTCTGGGAACCTTGGTAGGATATTCTGCACACCTGTGCACAGCTATCAGTGATTCCCAGCTGGACATACTGTGTACCCCAGGGGACTTGTTTGGGGTCATTTATAGTTGTCACAGTGGGGGAGTTGCTACTGACATCTAGTGGGTCGAGAACAGTGATGCTGCTGAACCTCCTTCAGTGCACAGGAGAGCCTCCTCCAGCAAAGAATGATCCAGCCTCTAACGTCAGTAGTGCCGAGCAGAGGCTCGCAGGGCTGGTGTAATATCCATCCCTAGAAATGCACTTGCGGTGCCAAAGAGCATGCGGTTTTGAAATACTGTAGCCATTGCCATATTGCCTAAGGCTGATCTCAAACTGGGGAACATGCTATGGCATGGGACAGTGTTTCGTCCTTTGTGTAGCCATGTGCCACCACTAAGACGTTTGTTAGAGAGTGTGTTAGTCCTCCATCAGTGTGACCAAATACTGAGATTAAAAAAAAAAAAATTGAAAGGTTTTTTTATCTTATCGTCTATGTATATAGGGGGGAGTGGGGAAGTACTGGGATGGTCGAGCACCCCTGAGTGCTGTACCACTGAGCTCCATCAGCCTCCATCATCTGGGGAAGTCAAGGAAGGCTTCATGGAGGAGTTGACCTGTAGCTAGGATAACTGCTCACCGTTGTCACTGAGGAGTGCCTCAGCTCCCATCACGTAAAGTCCATCCCTCCTGGAGGATCTTGGGAGAGGACAACTCGCACACGGCCACAGGTTCTCCTCCCTGGACTGACGCTCCGTCCGGTTGCCTTCCCCTCTGTCCGCGTGCCATTTCTCAGGTTGTGGCAGGCACAACAAGAATTGTGGAGTTTGGTCCGAATACCAACACCACAGAGAGGGACACAGTCACCCCCGACCCCCGTTGTATAGCTGCAGAGCCTGAGGCAGGGGAGGACAAGGGACTCTGCGCTGGGATCTCCTGCTCACCATATTGGTCTGCTAGGGCAGGAAAGAAGGAAGGCAGGGCCCACATGGCTCAGAGTGGCTTAGGGAGGACAGCCAAAGGTCAGGCCACCAAGGACGTGGGGGAGTCGAGTGCTCATGGCCTAGTCCCAGGCCAAGAGCGAGAGGTCAGGACAAACGGGAGAGCCCAATTTGTGACTGGGCTCTGGCTCAGGACAGTGGGATTGACTTCCTGAGGATCTTGGGTCTCATGCTATTAAAAGAGAAAAACAGAACCATACTTTTCTCTGAGGCTACCTCAAAGAAGTCATTTTCGAGCTGGGCGTGGTGGCACACACCTGTAATCCCAGCGGCTCTGGAGGCTGAGGTAGGAGGATCTCAAGTTCAAAGCCAGCCTCAGCAATGCCGTGGCACTAAGCAACTCAGTGAGACCCTGTCTCTAAATAAAATACAAAATAGGGCTGGGGATGTGGCTCAGTGGTGGAGTACCCTCAGTTCAAGCCCTGGTGCCGCCCCCCCAAAAAAGGAACACAGTTTCTAATACAAAGCAATGTCCACCTTTAATAGGTATTGTATTGGGGGTTGGGTGCAAGGACCTGGGGAGCCTGCAAGTGCTTAGAACTCATCCTTGGGATCCTCTTGGACCCGCCTACGAACCTTCAAGGGTGCAGGGGTGGTCAGCTGTTGGGTGGAGGCCGGGCCCAGGTTCACCCAGCCCGGCCCGCTGGGCAATAGGTGGCTCTCATTGAGCCTGACGACACGGTAGTTCTCATAGTGGACGTTGTGGGTGATGTCCTTCAGGTCTTGGAGGTGGGAGCTGGGTGGTGAGAGGCAGGTCAGCCCTGACCACGGTGGCCCTGCGACCCCTTCCCGGCCTCCCAGGCCTCACCGGATGAGCAGATCTCTCAGGAGAGGAAACTCACAGTGCGCCATATTCTCCACTGCAAGACACGGGCCTGAACGTGGCTCCAGCGGGCACTGAGCGAGCCCTGTGCCCCACCCCGGGCCCATCTTGCCCCTCTGCCCTTCCCTCGGTTCTCTCAGCCGTTCGTTCATCCGCTGTCTGGCCTGGGGCCTGGGGCAGTGGCCACTACAGCTAGCTGCTGAGCCAGGGAGTGAGCCCACCTTCACTGCATCAGATTTCGCCCATGGTACCACCGATGGCGGACACACGTTTCTAGCGACAACATGGTAGCTCCTGCTACCCAGCCTGGTCCTTGGCAGGGCCCTTTGGCTCCCTCAGCTAGTGCCCCCCAGTGTCCCTCCCTCCGTGATCGCCTTGTCAGCTGTGTGGGGACTTGCACTCTGTCCCTCCTGGTATTCCTGTGATGCCTATTTGACTAGAGGAGACTGAGGCCAAGTCAGACAGCTCGCCTGGGCCTCCCACTCAGGTGTGTGTGCTGCTGTCTGTGGACTTTGCCGCCCTAGCCCAGGTCCCTAAGGTGCAGGCCGGGCTCTGGTTCCCGCCCCCTCCTCAGTGCGTCTCCGGGGTCCCCGCACTGACCTTCCACGATGCCCCACTTGGTCTTCCGGCCCAGCACGCACCTCCCGTTTACCATGTGCTCTCGGTCTGCACCGACCACGGCGAAAGGGATCCGCTCCTAGGGGAGGGGAGGAGGAGGCACCTGGGAGGAGGCTGGGGCACTGTCCTCCGTGGGAGGGAGCACGGTGTTCGGGGCATCAAAGGTACAGAGTCTAACCCGTGCCTGCTCTGCCTCAGCTGCACATGAGGGCGCCAGCAGGATGGTCGGAGGCCTCTGGATGTTCGCAAAGCATTTAGCATAGTTCAAGGTTGGCAGAGTAGCCTTGGAAACTGTCCGGTTAATAACCACAGTAATAATATAATCTCGGGGCCAGGGGTGTAGCCCAGCGGCAGAACCATGCTAGGCATGTGCAAGGGTTCCATCCCCAGCACTGCAAAAAAATAAGAAATAAAAGGGGTTGGGGATACAGCTCAGTTGGTAGAGTGCTTGCCTTGCATGCACAAGGCCCTGGGTTCGATCCCCAGCACCAAAAAAAAAAAAAAGTATAACGTGTGATCTATAAACATATATCACATTGCACATGTACCATACATATTCTGAATTCCATGTGTAATCCTTATATACGTAAGTCTGCAGTCCTGCTGACATTGAACCTCCAACCTGTGAAACGAAACGGTAATCTCCGCCTGGGGTCATCATGAGGGTTAAAACAGACAGGTGTGCACAGGGTGGTCATGAAGCAACTTGGGCTTCCTCAGCTTTATTCTGGCCTCCTTCTAGCCACGGGATCCCGTTTGGGACACGTCCACCTACCCTTCCTAGTTTCCATCCTGTGTGAGGCAACTTGAGGCCCTCACTAGAGGCCACGCTGATATGGTCACCCTCTCTTGGACTTCTACCCTCTAGGACTGTGATCTAAATAAATCTCATACCTTATAAATTGTCCGGTCTCAGGTGTTGTATTACGGCAAATGAAAACTGACTAAGACACCATCCCAATTGGTGTGGTCTTTCCCTGTGGTTTTGAGATTTGGATTTCCCTAACGACTGATGATGTTAGGCACCTTTGTGTGTGTTTCTTAGACATTTGTATATCTTTGTGTGTGTACACGTTTCTGGAGGGTGAACCTAGGGCCTTACACAAGCCCTTTACCACTGAGCTACAGCCCCAGTCCTTTTTATTTTTTATTTTGAGACAGAGTTTTGTTAAGTTGCACAGGATGACCTTGAACTTTTCATCCTCCTGCCTCATCCTCTCAATCAGCTGGGGTTACAGGCATTTACCACTACACCTGGCTTTTATGTTTCTTTTTTTTTTTTTGGTGGTGCTGGGGATTGAACCCAGGGCCTTGTGCGTGCAAGGCAAGCACTCCACCAACTGAGCTATGTCCCCAGACCCCTTTATATATTCTTGGGGAAATGTCTACTCAGATCTTTGGCCTGCTCTTTTATTTGAGTGCTGGGAGTTGAGCCCAAGGACTCTACCACCGAGTCACACCCCCAGGCTGTCAGCCCGGGCAATCACGGGCACCACACCCCTAGTCCTTGCCCTTTAGGCTTTTGTTGTTGACTTGTGAGAGTCCTTAGGATACAAGCCCCTTTTTAGAGATGTGACTTGCCAACATTTCTTGCTTTTCTGTGGATTGTCTGATGTGAGCCATTTCTTGCTCACCTTGAATCTGTAGACGGATCAGTTTTGCACACGTGCATTTCCCTGAGTTGCAGAGAGAGAGCCCAGTTCCACCAACGGTCTGCCCCCTGCAGCTTCTTACCCGAATCTTGCTGTTGAGGATCCTGTCATTGATGTCCTCGTCGAAGCATTTCTGTGGGTACACATCAATGCAGTGATTTCTCAGGTCTTCCTGGATCTGCCAACCAAACACAGGCGACCTCAGCCCATCCTGCCCACCCTGCTCTCTGCCACACCAATCCCAGCCCTGCCTGGAGCACCCAGATCACCCTACTCCTGAAGGCCTCTCGCTCCTCAATGGTCAGGCTGTCAGCCCGGGCAATCACGGGCACCACATTCACAGTGCGGCACAGTCTCTGCAGGAACTCGATGTCCAGGGGCCGCAGGCTGCCCAGGCAGGGCAGGGACAGTGGTGGCGGGGATAGGGAATAGTGAGAGGCCACCCAGCCCGAAGCCCACACTGGCACTCCTCCTCCTCGTGTCTGCCCTAGGTGGGGGGCCCTCCCTGGCTGGTCCAGCCACCTCACCAGTGACCAGTGGGCGGCACGAAGTACACGCAGCAGTGCACCCGCGTGTCGGGGATGTGGCGCTGCCGGGTGATGAGGATCTCCTCCTGCAGGTACCGTTCGTACTGCTCGTTGATGTAGCCCAGAATCGGGTCCCAGCTGGGCAGAAAAGCCCCCTTAGAACAGACCCCCAGAGCCCGCCTGCCTCCCTGGCCCCCAAGGGCGGCTCAGTCCCCTTATGGCCCTTTGCATCATGGGAGACAGACCCCTGCCATTCTCCCCTGAAGCCTTGGCTGATAGCACCTACTTTGTAGGGAAGGGAACACGCACGAGAAAGCTGGCTGCCGTTGTCTGAGCCACCCCTGACTTTTTTTTTTTTTTTTTTTTTTTGGTATCGGGATGGAACCCAGGGGTGTTTTACACTGAGCTGCTTCCCGGCCCTTTTTATTTATTTTTTTTATTTTGAGACAGAATCTCACTGAGCTGCTTTGGGCCTTGCTAAGTAGCTGAGGCTGGCCTTGAACTTGTGATCCTCCTGCCTCAGCCTCCCGAGCTGCTGAGATCACAGCCTGTGCCACCACGCCTGGCTGGCCTTCAATTTTAGATGGCATGGCCAGGCCTCTCTGGAGCTGGGGTGTCTCCCAGGGGTCGGAGGACCGGGGTGGGAGCTAGTGGCCCACCCGGGGACCCACCACTTGTCGTTGTTGATCTGGTCCCCGAAGCCGGGCGTGTCGGTCACTGTGAGCTTCAGCTTCACGCCCTTCTCCTCGATGACTGTGGGGAGAGCAGAGGGGAGGGATCGGACCCAGCGGGTGGGGGCGGGCCGGGGCTCACTCACCGTGGGTCACCGAGTGCAGCTGCAATGTCTGTGGCATGGGCGTCCCCAGGCCCGGCAGGCTCGACTTCCACACCTTGGACTTGAACAGGGTG
Organism: Marmota marmota marmota; assembly: GCF_001458135.2. Taxonomy (NCBI): domain Eukaryota; kingdom Metazoa; phylum Chordata; class Mammalia; order Rodentia; family Sciuridae; genus Marmota; species Marmota marmota. The sequence goes on along the minus strand of NW_026000185.1, from coordinate 5,098,900 downwards.
TTCACCATGGTGGACTTGCCCAGCCCGCTCTGCCCTGGGAGCGACCAGAGGACAGCAGTCGGGGCGGGCCCACCTCAGGCAGCCTCTCCGGCTGGTGACCTCGTGAGATGTTTCAGAAAGCAGACTGTTTTCTGGGCAGAGTGTCAACGCAGTCAAGTACCCACGGTCACAAGCGTCCAGCTCAACATTTTCCTCCCCTTTGCTTATTGAGGTAAAATTGACGTGGCAAAAATAACCGTTATCGTTTTCAAGTGCACCGTGAAGTGGCAGTACTCAAGAGGCAGAGGCAGAGGACTCCAGTTCAAGGCCAGCCTCCGGCAACTCAGTGAGACTCTGTCTCAAGATGAAACAATATCTTGCTTTTTTTGGTACCAGGGATTGAACTCGGGGGCACTCAACCGCCGCTGAGCCACATCCCCAGCTCTTTTTTGTATTTGCTTTTCCTTAGAATAATGTTCAGTCATACTGTAGCCCATGTCCATGCTTCATTCTTTTTCATGACTGAATAATATTCCACTGTATGAATAAGCCAAGTTTTGCTTGCTCAGCCACCCACTGATGGGCACTTCACCCAGTTTTTACAAATGAAACCCAGCCACATCAGCATCCATGACATCGAATCAAGATTGCACTGGGGTCCCAAGTCCAGGAGTCTGACCCTCCCCGCAGTCCCTCCTTGCCTCTTGGTGGGTGATTTTTGTCTGTAATAACAGGTTCCCAGATTTTCCACTGTAGCACTCCCGTGAGGTGCCATGGCCAGGCTCCCTGCCGAACGGGGACCCTGAGACTGAGGGATGAGGCGACACTCCCAGGTCCACAGGCCTTGTCCTTGTCCCTCAGTCCTGCTGTCTGTGAGCCCCTCACTCACCCACCACCATGATGTTGAACTCAAACCCCATCTTCATGGCCTTGATCTTCAGTTGGTCCAGCACAGCCTCGATGCCCACAGAGTCAGAGGCCTCGCAGGGCGGGGTCCTGGGGCTCGAGGGTCGCGACGAGCACGGGGAGAAGGATCGCCTCAGGGGATCCATGGGGCCAAGGCACCCAGATGCCGATGGCGCCTGTCATTGGTGTGGAGGGAGAAGCTGCCTGTTGCTGGGCCTTCTCGTTTCTGAACACAGACGCCGCATTCTGTGCCCCTTGCTCTGCCCGAGGCCCACCGTCCACGGCTGGGGAGACTTGAACCCCCACCCAGAGGCTCCAGCCCAGAGGCCTGCCCTCCCCACCCCCAGTGCAGGTGACTCTGGGTCTAGGGGCTCTGCACTCAGGCAGGCCAAAGCCCAGGGTTACATTGTGGCTGGATGGGGTCCTGGAAGGGGCCACAGGAAGTGGGGGATGCAGCAAAGGGCTCTGCCCAGCAGGGACCTCGGAAGGGGGCTCTTGGAGGAGGTGCCCCACTCTCCCCTGGGGGACACATAAGCAGAGTGAGCAGAGCTGGAGAGCAAGAGAGACACCGAGAGCAAAGGGGACACAGACACAGAGGGACTGACCAAAGCCCAGGCTGCGAGGGCCAGGGAAGATGGCCTTGGAGAGAGGACAGTGGCCAGCCCAACAGAGGAGCAAGAGAAAGAATCAGCCTCTGGTGGCGCCTGGCGGAGTCCCTGTGGGAGCCACCAGGGTCCGGGTGCACGTGGTGGGGGAGGGGAGGGTGGCAGTTGACCACAGAATCCAAGCTCAAGCCTCCGCCCTGCGACCCCCACCTGCAGCAGGAGAGACCAAGGAAGCGGCCGTCCTCCCGGCCCTACCCTGCAATGCCTGGACACTGGCCAAAGCCCACTACCACTGCTGTGTGCGCCGAGGTCCCCAAGGTCACCAGCTGGGCTTGTTTCCCAAGTTCATGCCCTTAACCACTCTGCTGGGGAAGCACACCCAGACCCCCAACAGAACATCCATGCATTTTCTTTTCCTTCTGGACTGGGGATTGAAACCAGGCGCCTCACTGTTGAGCCACGTCCCCAGCCCTTTATGCTCTTTGAGGCAGGATCTCCCTAAGTTGCTTAGGGCCTCATCGCTAAGTTGCTGATATTGGCCTCGAACTTGTGGGCCTCCTCCTCAGCCTCCTGAGCCGCTGGGATTACCACACCTGGCCCGTGTATTTTCTTTGGTCCATCAGTTGTTGTCACCATCATGTTTTTAACTGCATCAGTTGGTGGAGAGCTTCCTGGCAGGCACAAGGCCCTGGGTTCAATCCCCACCCAGCACCACACACACACACACACACACACACACAAAAAAAAAAAAAAAAAAACCAAGAGATCAACCTAGAAAAGGGCACTTACCCTGCTCCTGGCATTGCTCTGGGGGCCCTGGGATGCGGCTTTGTTAAATAATCGCCACCTCACAGAACGATCTGGAGTATCACCCCTGATTCACAGATAAGGGAGGTCACGCTGGGTGTGGTGGCGCACACCTGTAATCCCAGTGGCTCGGGAGGCCGTCAGAGGATTGTGAGTTAAAAGCCAGCCTCAGCAATTCAGCGAGGCCCGCAGTAACTCAGCGAGACCCTGTCTCTAAATAAAATACAACAAAGGGCTGGGCTCAGTGGCTAAGTGCCCCTGGATTCNGGGGGGGGGGGGTCACACATAATTGAGGAAGGGGCTGGGCTGGGACTGAAGGCAGCCACTCACTGAGTCCTCCTGCTTATCCCCCCCCACCCCGCCCTCTTGCTCATGGAAATGTCTGGATTTCCATGTGCATCTTAGAGATGAGAACCCTGGCCAGTCGTGCCCTCTTTAGGCAGATCATGTGTTACACCAAACCTCTAGAGACCGAGAGATCTCTGACATCAAAGGGTTTATTGAGTAATTACAGGTGCTAGGCAGACAAGGCGCAGGTCCTGGGGCAGGTTCCAGCGGCTGCCAGCATCCCTCTACATGGTGGGTGGAAAAGGTCCCCAGACCTGAGTGGAGGCACTCTTCAAGGTGGTGGGAGGGCCGGGCAAAAGTGGGCGGGGCTCTGAGAGAGGAGGGGCGTCTATGCTCCTGGATCAGTGGAGGTCATCAGCGGAGGTCAACAGCCCAGGAAGCTTATGAGTTGACACATAAAGAGGGTGTGAGGGCCCACAGCTGGCTGTGGTGAACTGAAGCCAAGGTGTCCACCCTCTTGCTTTGTCATTGAGACGGCCTCCACGGTGCTGATGGAGTCCACCTCTGAGCCCCACCCCGCCTGGGACTTCTCTGGCCAGGGTCCAGCCTCCCTGCCTCGCTCAAGCTGCCGTGTTCTTTCTTTCCTGCTTCCTGGCAGCTGACTTTGGAAGCCCCCAGCAATCCTCTGACCCCAGCGCTGGCAGACTCTCTGTAAAGGGGCAGACAGTCCTTATTTGGGGCTTTGCTGGTTGCAAGGACTGCTCAGCTCTTCCCACCGCAGGCGGCTGGGAGGGGCCGCGTGTTGCGTGCGCAAGGCTGCAGCCTGGGGTCTGCCCTCCTGCTCTACCCTTGGACTTGCCCCAGCACTGTCCTCCGTGTCCACTCCGTTCCCTGGCCTCCACTTCCTTGTGCTCAGACACCACAGGCTTGAAGCACAGAAACAGGAAGACCAGGCCAAGCCTGCCTGGGCCAGGGTCCTCTCAGCAGGAAGTCTGGAGGCCCCTCTGCAGGGCTCCTGAAGGAGTGGGTGGGGTGGTCTCCCAAAGCAGAGCAAGTGGGGACTTTGCTAGGGTTAGGGTTAGTTGCTAGCAGAGACCAGATGGATCCAGTCACCTGTGGGCTGAGTCTGGGGATGTCCCCTAAAGAAATGAGCCTCTGGGCAGAGTGTTCCCGGGCAGCCGGCCTTCTCCAGGACTCTCTCACCCCTGTGCATGAAGAGTAATTCGGAAGTCGGGAGGGAAATGTCCTGGTGGCCACCGACAAGGACTGTGCGGTGCTGGCGTAGTCCAAGCCTTCCAGCAAACGCCGCAGACAGCGTGCTGACCTCAGGAAGTGCCTCGAGGGTTGGATGAGCTTAGCTGTGTGGAGCCTGCACAGGAGCCCACAGAAGCTGCAAGTGGGAGGTGACCCCACACAGCCATTTAGTACCCGCCCTCATGTTGAGAATGCTTCTGCGAATCCTGGTAACCCACAGAGGTGGACCTGTTAATGCACTCATCGTACAGATGAGGAAGTAGGTATAGAAGGGTCAGGGAACATGCCCAAGCATGAACGGTACCAGGGATTAAACCTAGGATTGTTTTATCACTGAGCTACATCTCCAACCCTTTTAATTTTTGAGACAGGGTCTCCTTAAATTGCTGAGGCTGGCCTTGAACTTGTGATCTTCCTGCTTCAGTCCCCCCAGTCTCTCAGGATTACAGATATACAATACCAAACCTGGTTTAATTTTTTTCTTCTTTCCTGCTAAACATTAAGAACCACAAGAACAAGAACTAGTGTCCACCTGGTTTTTAGTCCTGCCTCTGGTCCCCAGTGGCCAAGGAAAGCAGGGAGGAGTGAGGGCTACTTCTGCTGGGGAGGGTCATAGGTGTGAAGGTCAGGGGCGGTGCCCTAGGGAAAGACCTCATCTGAGAGCATAACCACTTCCTTGTGTAAGATCAGGCCAGGCAGGCAGGCAGGCGGGCAGCGACGGAAGGAGGCAGGTTTAAAAAGGCCGCCAAAGGAGGCTCTATTGAGATATCACTCCCAGGTGGAACTCGATCAGACCCACAGACTGGACAGGAGAAGGGTCTGAGGAGAAACCGAGTGGAAGCCTGACTGGACTGGACTTGTTTTTTTTTTTTTTTTTTAGTTT
>NW_026000185.1:5086931-5094153 GCF_001458135.2 Marmota marmota marmota | reverse complement strand
TTTTTTTTTTTTTTTTTTTTTAGTTTTCGGCGGACACAACATCTTTGTTGGTATGTGGTGCTGAGGATCGAACCCAGGCCGCACGCATGCCAGGCGAGCGCGCTACCGCTTGAGCCACATCCCCAGGCCCCGGACTGGACTTTTATGGGGCTTACAGCAGGAAGGGAAGGGCTTGGGACCAGAAAAGGTGTTTTTAGAGTCTCTTGTCCTGCTGGAGCTGGTCAGGGGAGCTGGCTGAACTCCAGGATTGGCCAGGGGGTCCTGCTGATTGACAGGTGTTAGTCAGGAGATCCCGCTGATTGACGGTCGTTTCTGTCTTGCGCCTGATCGATGTTTCTTTCCTGCTCGGGCTGCTTTGTTCTAGGTTACCACCACAGACCCGACACCTTGCAAGGGTTATTTTTAAGAATGAAAGATGTAGTGTGAGGCCAGCCGCATCACCCCAGCTGCCCAGAGAAGGGAGTGGACCCTGGCCAAGCTCCTGACCCCCGCCCTCTGCCTGTGCTCTCTTCTTCCTCTGGCTCTCTGTCCCCTTCTATCCACCAAATCAAAGGGCACTGAGTGCCCACCTGTTCCAGGTTGCTTGTCTGGTATGTTGAGAAAAGGTAAAAATAAGATCTTGCGAAAGAAGGAGCCAGCAGTACAGAGGCCAGCTGGGGCCTCGGCCCCTGTCCCCAGGGTCTGGCAGCCCCGTCTGGCCCTGGGGAGGGCGGGGCTGGTTGCCAAGGCCTCAGGTGGTGTGGATCCGGAAGCAGGAAACAGTCTGTGCTCTCCAGGCTGGAACTGCCTGGCCAGGGGAGCAAGGCTTCCTGGAGGCAGGTGGCACCTGGGGGCAGCCCTGGGGGAAAGAGGGAGCAGGACAGGGCTGCAGGGGGCTGTCTGGGCTGGAAGGGTGGGGCTAGAAGAGGAGTGGGAGGCACGGGGCCTGAGGCAGGGCCGGCTGAGGGACAGGTGGCGAGAGCTGGGCAGTGGCCCTGGCCAGGGACAGGGGGAGCACGGGGGCTGGGCCACGGAGGCCTGAGCTGGCCCAGGGTTCTAAGGTCACCCTCTGGGGGCTGGAACAGCTGGTTCCTGCGGAGATGGGCCTGTCTGCGGAGGAGCTGAGGCAGGAGCTGGAGGTCACAGCCCAGGAAGTGCTGGGGAGACTGAAGAGCCGCCACCTGTTCCAGTCCGAGTGGGACACTGCTGCCTTTGTGGTCTTCCTCATCTTCGTGGGTGAGTGTGGCCGGTGCCCTTGGACCCTAAAGGCCCATCCCAGGGCCAGGCCGGAGCCCATATCTGCACACCCGTCCTGCTCCAGGCACCATCCTGTTCCTGCTGCTGCTGGTCACTGCCCACTGCTGCTGCCACTGCTGCTGCCCCTCCCCCAGGAAGGTGAAGGTGAGGGGGGGGGCAGCCCAGGGGGGGGCAGCCCAAGTGGGGCAATAGTTGTAGCTCTCCTCCTCCTCGGTGGTCCCATTTCCCAGGACTGATCCAGGAAGGGGCTGGGCAGGGCCTGGAGGGGCGGCTGGGAACCCAGCGATGCCCACAGCACCCTTCTGCCTTACAGGAGAGACCTCAGGGAGTGGACAACTTGGCCCTGGAACCTTAATGCCTCTCCCTTGGTTTGTGTCCTGCTGGTGATGGTAACAAAGCTTATGTCTGCCCAGAGCGTGTGTCTTGATTGTTCCTAGCCCTGCTACCTTGGGATGCCCGAGCGTTCCTCCGGTCACTCAGTTCATGGTCTCTGACAGGGGGCCTCAGCTCCCAAGCACAGCTCATCCCCTTCCCACTTGGCTCATGGACAACCAGGGGACGGACCACATGTCCCCAGATGGGTGTGGCGAATGGGGTGGGAACCACTGACCACCAGAACCCCAGCTGGCCCCACGCAGACAGAGACCAGGGCTGCAGGCAGCCTGAGGATCTTTATTTTGTGGAGGCTGCCCGCAGGGCAGAGCGAAGTCAGGGCACTAAGCACATTCCCCGAGCAGCTTCCACCTGCTGAGCCTCCTTCCTTCCTGCCATCCTCTGCCAAATGGGCTGGGCTGCCTCTCATCACCCGGAGGAAGCTGCAGCCCTGGGTCTGGGCTGCGGACACCCCTGGGCCATCTTCCCAGCCCTGCTGCCAGAGTTCATCCCGGTGTGCAAATGGGGGGGTGAGGGGGAGAAACAGCACGAGGTGCTCGCTCCGGGGGCACCACAGAGGAGTGTGTATGGGGAAGGGCCTCCATTGGGCAGGAGCCACCCTCTCGGGGGACAGGCTCCTGGGGCGGCCTGCTCAGAAGGGTCTGTAGCTCCAGTAGCTGGAGAACACGGAGATCTGCAGAGGGAGTGTGTGGTCAGTGGGTGCTGGGGCTCCCCTCAGCTCCAGCCCCCTGCTGCAACCTCCACGACCAGGTGAGAGTCAGGTCACCTGAGGGCACAGTGTGAAGTGAGGGCCCAGCAGCACTGTGGCCCAGCTGCCTGGTGTGTGGGAACAGTGGGCCACTTAGGAGGTGTGCCACATGCCCTCGGGATGCTCTCTCCCCCAAAAGAAGGGGCTCTGCCCTGCTCCTCTTGCCCCACAGCACCCCACACACCTTGTCCTTGAGCTGCTGGCAGAGCTGCAGGGAGACGGTGAAGTACACCAGGGCGTCATTGAGCCAGGGGACCACACACTCCACCTTGTGTACGTGGCTCACCTCCAGGCGCTGGGCGCCCCACTCGCTGGAGAGGAGGTGCGGTTCCTGAGGGCTGGCCAGCCCCCGGCAGAGGGGTGGCAAGGGGGCGCCCCAGGACCCCTCTCCCGGTACTTACAACATGGCCCCGGGGCTATGGAGCACGGAGCCTCCAGCTGGGCGGAAATTCTAGGCAGAAACACCAGGACCTGTGAGGCCAAGGCGAGGCCCAGGGCTGGCGCTCTGGAGGCAAGGTCTGCTCACCTTGGTGGAGTTGGGCTGCAGGGCGTGCAGCTGGTACACCGTGAGGCACAGCTTGTTGAGGTTGATGTAGACGTTGACCAGCAAGTCCGGAGGCAGGCTGGGGGCAAACATCCTCTGGGGAAGAAGGGGGGTGAGGCCCCTCCCACCCAGGCTGCACCCCTGTGGGGTGGGTATAGTTCCTGCTGCCTCCTAGGCACCCAGCACCCAGCCCAAACCCGCACCTGGGACCAGGGTTTCCAGACTTTCCCAGGTGCCCTGGGATCCTCCTGTGCTGTTGGGTTTGGAGCCATGGCCCAGAGCAGAGCAACACATGGGGGGGGGGACACAGGGTGACAGTCATGACTGTGTTCCCATAAACCACAGACACACAATTCAGACCCCTGCAATTTGGGGTTGGCACTTGTGTCCTTTCCAGGGGACAAGCTGGACCTGTCGGTGGGACCCCTCTCTTGGTGTGGGGGCTGCCCGAGGCACTGACCGTGAGGCCGCTGGCGGCGATCTCAGGCAGGGTGAGGGTGGCAGGGGTCGTGAGCCGGTTGCGGGCTCGGGTCAGCTGCAGCATCACAGCGTCCATGAGCTGGGGAAGGTGGCCACGGCTGCTGTGAGGGCCACTGGTCTGGTCCCCACCCTCCCTAACAGCACCAGGGAGCAACAGTCGTAGCCCTGCTCCTCCTAGGTGGTCCCAGTGCCCAGGAGCAGGGCTGGGGACAGCCGCCACTCAGAATCTGCTGTGTGGGGATCTTGGGCACCGGCCCACGGGAGTCAGGGCGCAGGCTTTATGGATGGGGCATAGGCAATGAAGGAGCTGAGAAGAGGAGGGGCTAACCCCACTTGGATGCAAGAGGCCAGTGAAGGCTTCCTGGAGGAGGCTCAGTTGAGATCTTGAGTTTTCCCAGGTGAGGAAACTAACCCTCCAAAGGGGTAAGCCAGGTCATACTGCTGGTGAACAGTAGAGGCACTGGGAGCCCTTTCTTCCCTTGCCAGGGAGCAAAGCCCCACCTTCCATGTCTTCTAATATTCATGGAGCCTGTTGGTCATGGAGGTTCAGAAAGGGTGGATGAACCATCCAAAGACACACAGCAAGTCAGAGGCAGAGCTAATGCATTCGAGTCAGCTCTTCCCACAAGTAAATCTCTTGCTTTGTCTTTGTCATTAATTAAAAGCTTAACTCTGGGTCCCAGAGAGTGAGCCATTACGTGGTAGGTAGATAAGTGAACACTGAGAGGGGAAGGATCATCTTCGGTTACACCTGAGAATATGGGCCAAGGTCCACAGGCACAGGGCTCCCTGAGAGCCTGGGGGCCAATGCTCTCCAGGGGCCTCGGCTAGATCAGGGCAGCTCACCTTGAGGACTTCAGCGCCTGTCTTGAACTGGTAGTTCTCATCCCGGTTGGCGAGGAGGTAAATAGCTTGGCTCACATGGTTCCTCGCATCCTGGATCTGAGAAGAGCATCCATGAGAGGTTATGGAGCTGGGTGTCATCAGCTTCAGAGCAGCTGCATCTCTGGGAGAGGCTGGGCCAGCACACGGTGGGGACCTGACCTCCCAGGAGACAGCATCAATCTGCTCAGCTGAGTCCTCAAGGGCAAGGCCAGGTGGGCCAGGTCTCTGCCCTTGTGTAGCTCACCTTCTAAAGCACAGACGATTGCAGAGGAAGTCCACAAGGGGACAAGGCTGGGGGACTCCCAGAAGGGCAAGCACAGCAAGGTGGGATGCAGAGGATGGGGTCAGAGGAGGCCCCTAGAGAGGCAACTCCTGGCTTGAGGCCTATGTGATGGGCAAGGCCAAGGGGGAGGGCTCCCGGCAGGAGATATACACACAGGCCAAAGCACTGAGGTGCAGCCCAGCCTCAGAAAAACAGCCCAGGAAAGAGGCTGGGCCCATGGCTTAGTCCCTGATAGGAAGCGTGATCTTGGTCCCAGAGCCATGAGAAGTTCCCGGAGGAGTGAGTGACTAGTTTAGGGGCACCATCAGCTGACCCCGCTGCGCCAGAGGGCCCCTAGGCAGGACAGGTTCTTTCTCCCTGTGTGGAGCAGGCCCTGGGGCTCAGGCACCGCCCACCCCAGCTCAGCTTCGCTGCTAGGCAACTCCCTCCCAGACTTGCTGTGGCCACAGATCCCCATGGCCAGCCCCAGGGAGGCCCAGCGTGTGGGCCTGTCCCTGCCTGCCCCTGCGGCCTGTGCCCTGGCCAGGCAGGGGCCGGGTCACCTGCTGCAGCTTCCACTGCTTGTCCTCTCTGAAGGCCAAGTGTAGCAGCTGGTTGTTCCGGGGCATCTTCAGATTCACATCCTGATGGGCAAGAGTGGAATAAGCAGGGCAAAGGAACATCCTATTTTGGGCCACCCTGTGCCCCGGAGCCAGGGGCAGGAATGGAGTAGCTGGTGGTTCAGGCCCCACAGGGCAAAGGGCCTCTCAACATCTTCACCATGGGGGCTGAACAGGGAGGCAGAAAACAGGAACTCAGGCCCAGGAGGACTCAGAGAGAAGGAAAAGGGAAAAGAGAGGTTGAGAAAGGGGAAGAACTGTAGGAGAATGTGGCCTTTGTGTGACAGTGGGCAATGGGGAGCATCTGTCAAGGGCAATAGACTGAAGCCACCGAAGAGAAGGACCTTCCCCCATGGCTTGGTGCCTGGTTCAGGGCGGGGCGTAGACAGGCTCAGACATTTGGCTGATTCACCTTTGATCCAGGGCCAGCCTAATCCTGCCAAGGCTCACGTTTCATAGGATCCAGACACCAGGCAGGGCTGGGGGCAAAGTAGTGCCCTTCCCTGAATCCACATGCCAATCCCAGGAGAAGGTGCAGGGGGTACTGTCATTTTACAAACAAGTAAGCCCAGGCCTAAAGAGGCCAAGAGTCTTGCCCAGAGTCACACAGATGGCTGGGGGACAGCTGAAGAAATCAGGAGCCCCCCACCCCCGCAGCTTTTCCACACTGACAGTATGGGAGAGGAGAGGGCCCAAGGAACTCACCGCCTGGCTGAGGGCATCTCCTTGCAGAGTCAGCACACCCTTCACCTGGTCTGTGCTACAACACGTGGGGGTCAGCGGGTGGGGGGGTACCCACTGTCCTCCCGACTGTGGAACCCTCCCAGTGGGCCACCCTTTGCTGTTCAGCATTCTCCCTGGCTGTCATACTGTGCATTGCGTACCCAGATTAGCTTGCAGGACAGAGCCATGACCAGGCCTCCTGCCCCCAGGTACCCCAGGAGTCCCCCCAACTAAAGAACCCCTCCTCCAGGTGTCTGCCCACCTCAACTCACCCGCAGCTGCCCAGGATGAAGTTCTCCTGCTTGGCAGGCCCCTCAGTGCCTGAGCCTGGAAGAGTGAAGCGGAGAGAGGCCTCCTGCGGGGGACAAAGAGCACCTGGGTGAAGTCTGCCCAAGTCCAGCCAGGATGCCTTCAGAGTGCCCCCAGGCCCCAGGTCATGAGAGGGGGGCATTGTGGGCTGGCTTGACCTGGAGCCTGGGGCTTAGCTGAGGTAGTATGGCCCTACTCAAGGCTCCAGGGCCCCTTCCTGAACACAGCCTGAGTTTCCAGTCCCAAGGGAGCCCAGACTTGCTCAAACCACACTCCTTGAGCACCTACTGTGTGGTCCCTATGGGGAATACAGGACAAAGGGTGGTCCCCCCAGCTGAGCTGAGGTGCTGGGGTGTGAGAAGCGAGTGGTGGAACAAGACAGTAGTTAACCGGCAGTTCTGGGTCATACTGCCCAGGCACTGCGCTGGACATTTTGGTGAGATAAATGTCTTATTTATCTTCACAATAGTCCTGTGAAGCCTGTACTGTTATCTCTCTCGGCAGACGAGGAAAGAGAGGCTCAAAGAGGTTGAGTAATTTGGCTGAGATCACACTGCAGGGAAGAACCAGGGATCCTTCAGCTTTCAGATTAAATGTCATTGCTTTCAAAGGAAACCTTCTTGGCCCAAGCCCCGAGGGATAACGCCAGGCGCTTGCTTGTCATCCTCTGCACTTGGCTGCTTGCGTAATCAGGTGCCGATTGCTTGACCCCAAGTTCACTGAGGCGGGGGCCTCGTCAGAGTACCGCCGCGCCCTGTTATCAGCTACGGCACGACCGGCGACAGGGGCCCAGTGGGAGGGGGCGGTCGCCGAGCCTGGCAGGGTGCGGGCGCAGAGGCGGGGGGTGGGGGGGCAGGGCCGCAGGTGGATGGGCGGGCGGGCGCGCACTTACCTTGAGGATGTCCTGCAGCTGCCTCAGCACGGCGTGCACCTCGGCGTGCAGCAGCCAGCGGAACTCCTCCTCCTGCCGGGACAGCGCGGGGTCACTGCCTGGCCCGGCCCGGCCCGGCCCGCCGCCCGCC
>NW_026000185.1:5052055-5085666 GCF_001458135.2 Marmota marmota marmota | reverse complement strand
TTGCTATTACCCGAAGGACTATATGAACATGTCTCCTTATAACCAGTTTGTCTTCTCTTTGTTGCTCTACAGTGTTATCAGTTTAGGCTTTCTGGGAGCATTCTGACAATTTTACTGTCTGCTTTATACCCTTCATTGAGTTCATGAACTTTCTGGAGAAAGCCGAAGTCCTTTATTTGGTGTACAAATTCTTCTCCTGTGTCTTCCCACCTAATGTGCTGAAAAACAGACTTCCAGACTTGTAGTTCTTCAGATACCGCAAGTGGCTGGGTCTCTACACCTTGGTGAAAGCTATATTCTTTGCATCAAGTGTCCTAGCCATCCTTCCCCACCTGGAAATTTCCATGTATCCCTGCAGGCTCAGCATAAGCATTCCTTCTATGACTTTCCCTTGCTGTATTCAGGGAGCGTCATCTAACTTCCTATTGTGTCACCACTGTAATTACAGCCTACCTCTACTGTATCACTTACTGTACTGTATTGTTTTTGTTTTTGAAAGTCTCCTTTACTAGAATGTGAGCTCCTCAAGGGCAGGAAAAGGAACTTTATTCATTTTGGCATCTTCGTGGCATAGTTTTTGGCATATGAACATTTAATAAATGTTTGTTGAATAAATTGCTTTTAAAGTGACAAATTTATCATATGAGAGGTCATACCTTCATGCCAAATACCTCCACTCACTTCACTCTACAGCAAGGATCAGTAGACTTCCAAGGATTCATAGAATTTAGGGGGCCAATAAAACTGAAGTTCAATATGAGATTGGGTGTGTTTTTTTTTTCTCTTAATTCTTTTAGTTGTAGATGGACACAATGACTTTATTTTATTTATTTTTATGTGGTGTTGAGGATTGAACCCAGGGCCTTACATGTGCTAGGTGAGCGATCTACCACTGAGCCACAACCCCAAATCTCCCCATCCCTTTTTTATATTTGATTTTGAGTCAGGGTCTCACTAAGTTGCTTAGGGCCTCACTAAGTTGCTCAGGCTGGCTTTGAACTCATGATTTTCCTGCCTCAGCCTCCCAAACCACTGGCATTACAGGCATGCACCACTGCACCTGGCTAGTTTTTCTTAGAATGTGTAAAATACTTGTAACTGCTTAAAGCAAAAACTCACAACCCTGACTGATGGGTTTTAAACAAAGGCAGCCAGGCACAGCCCTACCACATGGAATGAGTCTCTGCTCAAGGAAGAGTGGGTAACAACTGGATCTATGGGCTTATGTTTCCATGTGATATGTGAATTGGTACAAGACTAATTCTAAGGAGGCTGTGAAGTGAAGCATATACATTGCAATCCTTAGAACATCCAAAAAAAGCAATGTAAAGAAGCACAACTAAAGCCAACATAAGGGCTGAGGATGTGGCTCAGTGATAGAGTGCTTGCAGATCAAGTGGAAAGCCCAGGATTCAATCCAATCCCAGCACTGCAAAGAAAAAAAAAAAAAAAAAGGGGGGGGAGGTGAGGAGGGAAAAAGAAGGATCACAAGTTCAAGGCCAGCCTCAGTAACATAGTGAGACCCTGTCTCATATAAAATAAGGACTAGGGATGTGGCTTGGTGGTTATGCAATCTGTGTTCAATCCCTGATCCAAAAAAAAAAAAAAAAAAGGCTTCACATCATTACTGAAAGATGAATTTGAAAGACCCTGATGGCATGCTCTCTGATCACAAGAGAAATAAATTAGACATTTAATAACCGTTAGATATCTAGGAAAACCCCAAATATTGAACAAAAAAAATTTTTTTTTCCTGAGGTTGCCTAAGGAATTCTGCCTCAGCCTCCTAAGTGCTGTGATTATAGCTGCATGCCACCATGCCTCGCTGGGCTAACTTTTCTTTTTTTAAATATTATTTTTCAATTGTTTTTATGTTAAGACAGGTTCTTTGGGGCTGGGTTTGTGGCTCAGTGGTAGGAAGCTTGCCTAGCATGCATGAGGCATTGGGTTCGATCCTTGGCACCACTAAAAATAAGCAAATAAAATAAAGGCATTGTGTCCATCTACAACTAAAAAAAAAAAATTGAAAACAAACCAAAAAACAGAGTCTTATAAACTTGCTCAGACTTGCCTTGAACTTGTGATCCTCTTGCCTCAATCTCCTGAGTAGCTGAGATTATAGGTGTGTGCTACACATCTGGCTAGACAAACTTTCAAGTAATTCACAGATCAAAGAAGAAATAGCAAGAGAAATTATTGTGGCTCAGAAGAAAATTTGTAGCATTCTTGTTATGAAAAAAAAAAAAAAATGTCTAGCAGGCCATGGTAGCACACAAGTGCAATCATAACAACTTGGGAGGCTGAAGCAGGAGGATCTCAAGTTCAAGGCCAGCTTTGGCAACTTAGTGAGATCCCTGTCTCAAAATAAAAATAAAATGGGCCGGGTGTGGTGGTGCATACCTGTAATCCCAGTGGCTTGGGAGGCTGAGGCAGGAGGATTGCAAGTTTAAAGCCAGCCTCAACAAAAGTGAGGTGCTAAGCAACTCAGTGAGACCCTGTCTCTAAATAAAATACAAAATAGTGCTGGGATGTGGCTCAGTAGTCCAGTGCCCCCGAGTTCAATCCCTGGCACCCAAAAAACAAACAAATAAATAAAAAGAGCTTGGAATGTAGATCACCCTTGGTTTCAATCTCTGGTACAGGGGAAACAAAACAGAACAACAACAAAAAAAAACCAATAGTCTTCTAAGTTTCCACCTTAAAGGGTAGGAAAAAAGGAAAGATGATCCACATCCTGAACCTAAAGACAACTAGAAACTAGACTGTTATTCTGTATGAAAAGCAAGAGAACAGTGCATCTACACATATGTGATTCCTTCCTTTCCCAGCCTAATGAAGTGAGAATAAAATGTGCAAAAAAGAAAGAGCAGAGCTAAATAGAGGGACAGAACTAATAAAAGAAAAAGAAACTGAAGAATCCTGGGATTTGGACCCCAGTGCTGTCACATTACCTCGTTGGCTGCAGCTGCCATGGGAGTTGGGTGGTTGACGGCATCGCCCAGTGCGATGGCCAAACGGAGATCCTTCTGAATGTATTTCAGGTAGAAATCAGGCTTAAAGTTTCCTTGCAGGATATCTGAGGAGGGAGAGCTACTTAGAAATCCAAGGACCCTCTAAAACAACCACCTGCCCAAGAGACAGAACTCCCAGTCTGTGCCCCAAATCCCATCCATCTTGTCTATGGACTGACTGGAGAAAGAACACCTTTCACATCCAATGAACCCCAGAAGAAGTACTATCCTGGGATAGCTGACTGACCTAATTCCCCAGGCTCTAAAGAGGTCAAAGGTGACTCACTTTGGCACTTCTGGTCCAGGAAGATGCTGGCTAACTGTCCCTGATTGAGGATGTCCAAGAGTGTCTGCTGTGACTGGCCTGTCACTTGGGCCAGGGTCAGCCCCTCAGCGATGGTGGCCATGAAGCTCCCTTGGACCATATTCACGATGAGCATCATCTTGGCTGCATTCCCAACTTCACCTGCCCAGGGCAAAGAGTCAAGTTCATGTTCTAAGACTGCCCTCACCCCNTTTTTTTGCCATTTAAACATTATCACACAATCCTATTCTGAAAGACAAATGTTCATTAAAAACAAAGCAAAAATAAAAATTCACAACCTTAATCACCTAGATTTGTCATTTAAAGGAGGCTTAAAGGAAAAAGGGAAGGAGGGCTTTCTTACAAGCTTTTCACAAGTGTCACATTTTCTCCTTAAAAGGGAAGGGTTTCAAAACAGATGAAATAGCTTAAACAGAAATATTCATAAAAAGGAACTATACAGAATTGTCAACAATATTAAGACAACATTGACTAACCGGTTTCATTACAGCATCTTCCCCTACCCCACCCTCTGTGTCCTCCAGGACTAGGACAGGCTGTGTTCAGACAGACGAGTTCAAAATCCCAGTGTGAAAAGAACAACTGTGCGGAACCGCAGGGCGTCTTCTCTGCCCCCACCCCACGTCCTCCATTCTAAAGAGTGGAAAAGGGCCAAGGTTGTGAGGGGGAGAGACCCCACACCAGTGTGGCCACCTTATATATATAGCTACATATACTTCACTATAAATGCTGACCTCGGGCAAATTGTGACTTTGGAAAACCCAAACCATGAGGGAGAAAAAGCTGACATCCTTTGGGTGACTTCTCCTTGTTCTCACGCAACATTCTAAGCCCTTCTGGTCCCCATCCAAGGAGAAATGTCAGGGCCTTGAGGATACCCCAGCTCCACCTGAGGGTCAACTAGTCCAGGCTACATTAGACCCAGTTCTCTTCCATCCTAACAGACCCGGGGCCCAGGAAGCACCAAAGACCATGATGCTGGCTGGAACGAAGATACCCGTTCCCTATCAAGAGCTGAGCCCAAGAAAAATGCTCATTGTTGGTCAGGCTGGGTCTGGGCCAAAAGACAGGACAGACAGACCTCTGTGGGAGGAAAAGGGGAGGAAGGAGAGTTCCTCTAGAGAGGTGGGGCATGCAGGGAACTGTGCAGGGAAGGCTGGGGCAGGTGGGCCGGTTCAGAGTGGCTCTGCAGAGCCAGGTGAAGAGACTGTGGCATAACGGAAACAGGAAGAAGCCACCCCTCCTCTTCACTGCTCACTGGCACCCTCAGGACCCCCTTCCCAAGGGCTGGAATGCAAATCCAAACACTAAAACAGCCTGGTAAGGAGCAAGCTCCCACTGCAGGGAGGCAAGGACCCCAGGCTGGCAGAGGCTTGCGAGTGATGGTGGCATCTGTGGCGGGTGCTGAGCAGCGGTGAGGGGAGCCTGGCAGCTGTGCTCACCTACAGGCTGGCCTCTTGCTGTTCTTCTTGTGGAGCCAAAGCCTGCTGTGTGGGACTGTCAGTCTCGTCTCAGTCCACAAAGGCGTTGACAGAGTTAGCTGCGTGCTGATAGCTGGTCACCTGCGGCTGGAGGGCCCGTGGGAGCCTCCATCAGGAGTCTCTCTGCTGGTTCATCTTGGCCCAGAGCCTTTACCTGCAGGGGTCCAGCGGGGGACACGTAAGCCTCTCTTCTGGGGAAGCTGTGGGAAGGCTTTCAACTCTCACTGTTGATTCTAGTTCCTCAACCGGAAAGGGTCTGAGATAAGACAAGCTTGGAAGAAGAAAAAAGCCAGGCAGCAGTTTCTGGGCAGTTTCTATCCTGGGGTGAGAGCCAGTGTGTGCACGTGTGTGTGTGTGTGTGTGTGTGTGTACATGAGCACACGTGTGAGAACACACGGCCTCCTAGTCTGGGGCCCGTGTCCAGCACAACAGCTTCCTCACGAGCCAACCCTGCTGACACCCCTCCCTCCCCAGGGCCACAGGGGAGGGTGCTGCTGTGTGCTGTGCTGACGGCAAGTCTCAGAGTCTGTATAAAGGAAATGGAGACAGGTGGACTGGTCCAGAGCCACGTCCTGGGACCCTGGCCCCACATCAGGAAGAGGGGCCAGTGGGAAGACGGGAGGGGCGGGGTGCCAACGGCTTAGTGTATGTAGGCCCGGTACACGGCAGACATGTCGTTGTCAGACTGGTCCAGTGCCTTGGCTCTTTTGTACACCTAGGAAAAAAAGACAGTGGTTCATCTCTGGCCAGAGCTGCCTTAAAGACTGTTCTAATTCCTGCAGGCAGTTCTAGATGTGGCTAAGCAGGCCACAGCTGGGTGCAATTCCTGGCTTGAACTTGGATAAAGTACCTCAGTTTTTCTGGTCCTTACCCACTGCTTAATATGGAGAAGGCAACAGTGCTGACCTCATGAAGTTATTTTGAAGATTAAATAAGGTATGTAAAGTACTCAGTATTGTTAGTAATTGTGGTATGGTCCCTTGCTGCAGATGACCCTCCAAGGACATCCTGTTATCCTTTGGTTGCTGTCTTTGTTTTCTCTGCAAGAAAGACTTGTCCCTCAAAAAGGCTGGCTCCTTGAGGCTAGGGATATAGCTCAGTTGGTACAGTGCTTGCCTCACGTGCATAGCACAAAGCCATGGGTTCAATTTCCAACACCATCAAAAAAAAAAAAAAAAAAGGGACCTTCCGCCTAAGCAGCAGCTGCACCCAGTTGGCCACCTACGGGGCTGGCTGCCAGTCTATCAGAGCCACCACCATAGAGGGCTCACCACAACTCCCAAAGCTACCTTTTCAGATGAAAGAACACTATCACCAGCAGACCTGCACTGTAAAGAATTCTAAAGAAAGTCTTCTAGCTGAGAGGAAATAAGACCAGAGAAACTCAATTCTCAATGGAAATGGTAAATACAGGGAGATATAAAAATTATTTTTTCCTTTTTTTGGAATTAAACTCAGGGGCACTTAACCATTGAGCCACATCCCCATCCTTTTTTTTTTTTTTTTAATTCTTTTAGTTGTAGATGGACACAATGACTTTATTTTATTTATTTTTATGTGGTGTTGAGGATTGAACCCAGGGCCTTACATGTGCTAGGTGAGCGATCTACCACTGAGCCACAACCCCAAATCTCCCCATCCCTTTTTTATATTTGATTTTGAGTCAGGGTCTCACTAAGTTGCTTAGGGCCTCACTAAGTTGCTCAGGCTGGCTTTGAACTCATGATTTTCCTGCCTCAGCCTCCCAAACCACTGGCATTACAGGCATGCACCACTGCACCTGGCTAGTTTTTCTTAGAATGTGTAAAATACTTGTAACTGCTTAAAGCAAAAACTCACAACCCTGACTGATGGGTTTTAAACAAAGGCAGCCAGGCACAGCCCTACCACATGGAATGAGTCTCTGCTCAAGGAAGAGTGGGTAACAACTGGATCTATGGGCTTATGTTTCCATGTGATATGTGAATTGGTACAAGACTAATTCTAAGGAGGCTGTGAAGTGAAGCATATACATTGCAATCCTTAGAACATATGTTCTAAGACTGCCCTCACCCCTATACTCTGGGGGAGCCTCTTTTACCTGCCCCCTACAGAAATGGTCCTTCCTCCTTCCAGGTACTGAATGGGCATGTTAAATGAAAACTTCCCCCAGGGTGCCTAGCAGGCAGGCCATGCAGGACACACTGTCACCAGCGTGCATGGTCCCCCCAAACCTGATGTATACCGACAGGTTGACAGGCACATTACCTAGAAAGAAGGAGGTCTTTCCCATTGCCTGGAAGCAGCTGCTACAGTCCTCATACAACCCCCTGTCTCCAGCTGCCAAAATCACCAGCATCCCATCATTGGACAGCTGCTGATTCCCTGAGACTGGGGCTTCCAGAAAGCGGCCCCCTCTGGACACAATCACCTGTGAGGAAAAGTCACAGCTTCTGAAGGCCTTGCCTTTCATAGGGGTCTCAAGCAGGGAGCAAGGATGTCTTGGGGGCCATGGTTTCTCATCAGACTAGCCAGAACTAGAGGTGTAGAAGCACACAGCATTCATGCTGAGGTCCCAAACTGACACCTGTAGAACAATTACTGTAGAGGGTCTGGCAGGATAACCTCCAGACGTTAGGAGTCACAAGGCAATAATGAGAGAGCATACAAGGTCCACATTTACTCTGGATTTCTTTATTCTCTTAAAAAAAAAAAAATTGTAGTTGTAGTGGACAAAATACCTTTATTTATTTTTCTTTATGTGGTGCTAAGGATCGAACCCAGTGCCTCACACGTGCTAGGCAAGCACTCTGCCACTGAGCCCCAGCCCCAGCCCTACTCTGGATTTCTGACAAAGACCAGGGAGTAAATGTGAGCATACCAATGGGGTGGATGAACACACTTCCCCTCTGGACACTACCCATCCCTGACTTCAACCATGTTTAGAACATACATGGGTCCAAAAGTCACTGCTTCCTGCTTGAGCAGAAGACTCAGGTAGAGGGATACTCTGCTAGACTCAAAAGCAGATAGCTGCTTAAACCAAAAAGGCCAAACTGGCAGCCTGGATTACTTCTCACTGTAGGACTGGCAACCATGGACCGTTCAGCCGGCAGCAATGTCTCATGGCTGTTCAGACTAGCTGAGGCTTTGATGGTGGAGAGTGAAGACAGGCTAGTTCCAAGGTACTGGTGTCTCTTCTTCTCTTTGGCTTTGTAACCAAACTGCTTATACTCGTGCATGGCCAACCTGGGATTTGAGCACCCACTGAAAGGATGATCTAGAACCAGTCTGAATAAGGCTGCTACCTGGGCCAGCTCAGTGACTGTGTCAGCATCCACCGTTGACATGTCCACATAGCACTTCCCAGGGCGGATCCCTTGCAGTACACCACTGGGGCCCAGCACCAGCTGTAGGGACACAAGGGAAAAGCAATAGCCCAAGCTCCCGGCTAGATGCTTAGGAGCCTCTGCAGACCTGGGATTAGGTCTGTTGCTTCTTCTGGATCACTTCCTGATTAGGAGTTAACTACCAGGGTTGAAAAAGAAAGAGACCCTGAATAAAATAATCAAGGGATAGAAAGTATATCCAGTACGTTCCCATATATCTGTGACCACTCCCCCCACCATTTAAGACAGAAGACAGAATCTCTTTTTTGAGGGGCTTCTTTGCATTGACTTGGATTAGCCTAGGCATTAGGTTAACAGGATGCCTCCTGCACTTGAACTTTTTTTGTGTGTGTGGTGGTACTGGGGATTAGAACCCAAGGCCTTGTGCATGCAAGGCAAGCACTCTACCAGTTGAGCTATATCCTCAGCCTGTGCACTTGAGCTTTTAACACACAAATTCAGTGATAGCTATACACAGGAAGCTGGCTCCTGGATCAAAGGCACTTAACCACAAGCTTCCAGCTCAAGAGGAATCATTTCAGTTGACTTCAATGATCCCAGTAGTTTTTATTCTTTGTTCTGCATTAAAGGGAGTCTGTATTCAACTTATGCAAGTACCCTTCCCAATGGAAGATAGCTCCTCATGAGAAATTCCACCCCCACATGCAGACACTCACTCATGTGCAAGGGAGAAGGGGAGGAGGCCAGCCAGCTCTCCTGGCTACAACCTGAGATGCTGAGGGGAGGGGGGATCCTTACGTCCTTGGCTGCCTTTGGATCCGACACACAGGCGAAAGTGATGTCACAAGTTGAAACGACTTCCGCGGGGGTTCTTCCTAGGCGGGCCCCCTCCTGGATGAACAAATCACACTGCAAAAGTCACAGATCCTACCGTGAGCAGCAGGCAGTGCACAACAAACATGCCAGCAGGCCAGAGGTGCCTGGCCAGTCCTCCTGGACATCTCCAGAACAAGGAAAGTTAGGCAAGAACCCCTACCACTGAGCTTATACCCCCAGGCCTCACCTTTCAGTTCTGTTTACTTTTTTTTTTTTGGGGGGGGGGGTGGGAGTATTATAAAAAAACTATTTATCTTTTTATTTATCTCTTCTTTTCTTTCTTTCTTTTTGTGGTGGTAGGGATTGAACCCAGGGCCTTGTAAATGCCAGGAAAGTACTTTATCAATGAGCCATACTCCCAGCCTTATCTTTTTCTCTTCTTCTTCTTTTTTTTTAAAATATTTTTAGTTGTTGATGGACACAATACCCTGATTTTATTTATTTTTTGTGGTGCTGAGGATTAAACCCAGTGCCTTACATGTGCTAGGCAAGCGCTCTACCACTGAGCCACAACCCCAGTCCCTTATGATCTTTTTCTTTGGTGATTCTTATTGTTTTAGGCTCAGAAAGACCTACATTAATTTTTTTCCCTCTGGTTTATTTTTCCTTTAAAAAAATTAATTCAGGGCTGGGGATGTGGCTCAAGCAGTAGCACGCTTGTTTGGCATGTGCACGGCGCTGGGTTCGATCCTCAGCACCACATAAAATGTTGTGTCCACCGAAAACTAAAAAATAAATATTAAAAAATTCTCTCTCTTTAAAAAAAAAAAAAATTTAATTCAGGCCAGGCACTTTGGTGCACAGCTATAATCCTAGTGACTCAGGAGGCTGAGACGGGAGGATTACAAGTTCAACCAGCCTCAGCAACTTAGTGAGAAAAAAAACAAAAAAACCAAAGGAGTGGGGATGAGACTCTGGTTAAGCCAGGAGAGCTGGCTGGCCTCCTCCCCTTCTCCCTTGCTTTAATACCCAACACCAAAATCAATCAATCAATCAAGTACTTGATTTGGAACATATTTTAGTAAGTGGTAGGATGTGAGATTAGAATTTTCCCACATTTCTTTTTTTTTTTGGAGGCGAGGGTGGGGGTACTTGGGACTGAACACAGGGGAACTCAACCACTGAGCCACATCCCCAGTCCTATTTTTTGTATTTTATTTAGAGACAGGGTCTCACTGAGTTGTTTAGTGCCTTACTTTTTGCTGAGGCTGGCTTTCAACTCATGATCCTCCTGTCTCAGCCTCCTGAGCCACTGGGATTACAGGCGTGTGCCACAACACCCAGCAGCATTTTCCCACATTTCTAACCAGTTGTCCTAAACATATTGTTCTGACCAGTCCCTCAATGTGCCTCCGATTCCCAGTATGCTGCCCTTGTCTGAGGCTGCTGAGTCTACCTGCTGGGCCTGGGTTTCCACAACAGCCTTTTTAGTAATGAAGCTTTGGGAGGGTCCTTCTTATTGCTCTCCCTTTTCTGAAAATTAAAACTATGATTTTTATTTATTATTCCAGGAGAATCAGAGGATCACCTTCATTAAGAGCTTTAAAAAAAAAATTCTACAGGGATTGCCATCTGTATTAAATAAGGCTTTTTAAAGATGACACTAAGCAATTTGTTACAAGCACCATGCTTAGTACTTTTAGACCACTGCACTGACTCCCGGCCGGTGCTCTCCTCATGGTCACCTCACTGTTGAGGATGCCGGGGTTCAGGGAAGGAGAGTTTAGCAGAAGAAGGAAAGCGCAGCTAGGACCCGAACATAGGTTTGCCTGACTCCAGCCTAAATTCACAACTGCTTTGCTCTGCTGCCTGTCTGTAAATCTGGAAAGGTCATGTTGATGACACAAGTTTCCAGTCAGGAAGGCAGGATGGCCAGAGGCACTTCTATCAAGGGAAATATGCTCCCTAGACAAAACTGCTGACTCTCCCATGTCCTTGTGACCACATTCGTCTAGACATCCTGGTTCTCCTCGCCTTCAATAGCAGCAGCAGGG
Source organism: Marmota marmota marmota (assembly GCF_001458135.2). Lineage (NCBI taxonomy): Eukaryota > Metazoa > Chordata > Mammalia > Rodentia > Sciuridae > Marmota > Marmota marmota. The sequence goes on along the minus strand of NW_026000185.1, from coordinate 5,074,650 downwards.
GCTAAGAAGAGTGTCTGAGCCACAAAGTCTCCAGCCAGCAGGCCTGAGATCTTGCTCCTGACTCAGGTCCCCACATAATCTTAAATTATTAAAAAAGAAGAAGAAGAAGAAGAGAAAAAGATAAGGCTGGGAGTATGGCTCATTGATAAAGTACTTTCCTAGCATTTACAAGTCCCTGGGTTCAGGTCCCCACAGTGACTATCCAAGCCCAGCACCTGCAGAGCTGCTACCTGAGATTGGCTTTTGGTGCCTGTTTCCCCAGCCACCCTCGCCAACCCACAACTCTGCTGTTTTTGAAAAGTGCTTTATTCTGTGAAGTTAATTTTTAACTTGCCTAGAACTTTTTTTTTTTTTTTTTTAAGTGCTAGGAATCAAACCCACAGCCTTGCACTGCTAAGTATGTGCTCTCTCACTGAGCTTCACCCCAACCCTTAGGTAGTTTTTGTTAATTCAGAGCCATCAGTCAGAGCTCCACTATCTCCTTGAGCAGTCACACCCCACCTCAGCCCTCACTGCCACTTAATGCTTATGGGGCTGACAGTGTCTTGTTGTGCACACGTCGGCATGTCACAAATACGTGCTAACTACACCACGTGCCTCAAGAGGATGTACTATTTGAGTTTTTCTTCACTCTGTAAGAAATACAGGGCTTTAGTTTCCTAGTACTCAGAATATAGTTCTTTACCTTTTCTTGAATGAGAACTTGATAGGAGCCATGGCCTCTCTCCATTACAAAAGGTACAAATTCACAGATTTAGAATTTCATTTCTGAGCATGTGTGGGTCCCCTGAAGCAAGAGGCCATCAATTTAAGTTCTAAACCTCTATATTTATATGGTTCAATACAGCAGCCTTAGTTACACAAGGGTATTTAAATTCAAATTACATAAAATTAAAAATTCAATTGTGCTGTTGTACTAGACACATTTCAAGTGTTCTATAGCCGACTGTGGTCAGTGGCTCCTACACTGGATAGCAGACACAGCATCTCTCTGCCACTGTAGAATGCTCTGCTGCAGGGCACTGCTCAAGAGGTCCACGTGGCAGAACATGGAGTAGCCACTATAAAGAACAAAGGAGATCTACCTACCTGCTCTACACGAATGACACAATACAGTACTCACCAACCACAAATGTAATACATACACATAGTACCTGCATATGCATGAAATAATGTCTATACAAACCTAACAGGAGTCATCCCAGGTAACAGAAGGGAGTAGGGGAAATTATCCTTTGTTTTATATCCATGGGTATTTTTAAACATTTAGCTTTGATAATAACATTCTAAGTTTACCTATCTACATTCCACCTGCTGGACTAAGTGTGGCTTCTCCTACTTTACTCCACACGGAATGCTGAGTAAAGACGACAGGAAAGATGTCTGTCTTTAGAGTTACCCCATACTCCAAGGCCCCAAAGCCCCATCCTTGATGCTTACTTTCTCTGCAGTCCGGTTCCAGACAGTCACCGTGTGACCCATTTTTAGTAAGTTGGAGACGATGCCACTTCCCATGAGGCCAAGGCCCAAAAATCCTATCCTGAAAGAGACAAGGACTGATCAGTTCTGGGGAGTGGAAGGAACAGGGCGAGGATGTGTCCTTCCTGCAAGCACAATGTTGGGAATGGGACTTCAGGCTGCTAGAAACACTACTAGCAGGTTGATAGGTGTGCTGTGTTCGTTACACTGACTGCTGGTCTACTGAGTCTAAAAGTGTCCCCAAATGCCAGCAGGCATTTCTAAACCCTGGGCTGCAATAAAAGAAGTATGGCTTGGACAGCTTAGGGCAAGCCCTCCAACTGGGCTCCCCTGCTTCTTTGACAGAGCCTCTGAGCTTATAACCACATCACAGTGGGGAAGCAGTTACCTATCTTCAGCCTTCAAACAACTTCCTGCCCAGCCACCTTGAGTCCTAGGCTTTCCAGTGCCACTTCAGAGTACATTAGGATCCAGGACAAGTCACAGAGGCAATATATCCAGAGCCAGGCAACTTCCTCAGTCACAGGAAGCAGGATCAGTCCACATCTCCCCTTTCTGACTTCAGTTCTCCCAGGCTCTGGCTTTCAGTCTTACCTATCTATTCTTTCTGTTGTCAGCAGAGGTGAGCCCTGTCCCTCTATTCCAAAGCAAAGTCCTTGGCCTAAGCTTTAGAACCCATCTTTCCTACTGTACAAATTCTTCCCATGCCTACTTCTCCCCTACATCCCTGCAGCCCATCATGATGCTCTGTGACTGAAGCAAATGGCAGCAGCCACAGTCTGCCTAGCTCCATTTCCTCACCTGCTCTTTCCTGCAAACTAGCACAGCTTGGGTGCTAGTTGCTACTATTGCTATTTCTACATGCTTTTGCAGATGACTTTCATCTTTCCCAAATGTCTTTTCTGGTTCTTGAACTTCATCTCTTCTTGCATGGGACAGGCTCAAACTCATAATTCTCCTGCTTCAACCTCCTGAGTCACTGGGATTACAGGCATGTGCCACTGGCCCTGGGTCAACGCCTCTTTATTTCTGATTCTTTCCCATTCTTATTTGGGTTTCCTCCTAGCTCTAGACATCCTCTACAGCTTTCTACTTTGACTCAGAGTTAGTTGGATAATGTTTTAATATTTTTGGTTTTCTGGAATCATAGCTGCAGTCACCCATGCAAACTAGCTTTCCTACTCAGAGGTCCCCAATTTCCCTGGAATACTCACTGCTTACACCTCCCTGTCCCAGCTCACTTCATTTGAATCAATGTTGAAGATGGAACCCACTACTATCTTCACTAAAACAAGGCCCCTTACCTGTTAAGTTTCATGCCAAGATTTAAAAACACAATGGTATCTTTTGCCATCTACGCTCTCTGGGTAGTACAACATTCCTTGATTCTAGATCAATTCAGGTTAGTTCTTTTTCCTTTTCTTCATGGTGCAGGAAACCCAATAGACCTATAGACAAAGCTTCTAGTATTTCCCCCCCCCCCGCACAGTATTATGGATTGAATTCAGGACCATGTGCAGGCAGAGAAGTGCTCTACTGAACTGTATCTCAAGGCCCTGGCCCCCACTCCTTTCGAGACAAGGTCTGATTAAATTGCCAAGACTAAGTAGCTTTGAACCTGTAACCCTGCCTCATTTTCCCAAGTGCTGGGTTTGTGGGTATGGACTATCATACTTGGCAAGCCTCCCTGAGGTGTTGATGTGGACCGCATGGCAACACAACTGGTTTTCTTTGCAATTGGCTTCAAATGCCACATATTGGAAAAAGACTGACTAAAGGGGCAACCAAGGTCTTGAACAAGAGTCCTCAGCCCTGTCCTGGCAGTTTTTACAACTTACCTCACTGTCACTAATGAATGGATGACGGTTATTCCCCCTTTTGCTAGCACACAACAATACTATCTCCTTATTCCACAATGGGAAGTTCACTGCTAAATATAACTTAGAAAATTAGTGATTTCAGCATCACAAAAAAATCATAAAGTAAAAGATGTGCTGTTTTTAGTCCGGGAAAGAACTGGGTGGAAGGAACAAATTGGAAATTCAGACTTGTTATTTTGTGCAGGAGACACAACTGGCTTACAGAGGAGGAGCAAAGGCAAGTCCAGGGGTAAGCTCAGGTTGGGGATGGTCTTGCCCCTGACCTAGGCAGGGCAGTTTAAGAGCAGCAAGCAGGTATAGAGCAATGACCACAGGCAACACCATGGAGAGCTAGGGAAGGCAGAACAACCTGCTTTATTTCAAATATCTTAATCCCTTTCCCACCGCCTGCCCCACCCCAGAGGCCAATCTTGGGGCTTTCGTCAAGGGTCTGCTAAGCAGTGGTTTCCAAAGAGGGGCCACCTGACTGGCAACAGCAACAGCAGCAGCAGTGTATCTGCTACTTGTTAAAAATATGTATTCTCAAGGTTCCACCCCAGACCCAATGACCGAGAAGCCCTGGGCAGGAGTAGATGCCAGCAGCTGGTGCTTTATAAGCCAACTTCTAGTGATTATGAGGCACAGCCAAGTCTGAGAATCTCCTGCTTCAAGACTCAAAAGAGAGTTACAGAAACCAACCATTAAGCTTATGCCCAAGGGAGACAGTATGGATTTAAACGACCACTTCTGTCTCCTACAAGTCAAACTGCTCCCAGACAAATCACTGTCAATAAGTATTATAATATTCCCTCTTTCCATTTGATCCCAGTAATGGCTGGGACAGAGTGTTGTTAAGGGTCCCTGAGGAGTCACCTCCCACTCCCCAGCAGAACCTAGGAGGCCTTCTTATCAAAGCTCTTACTTTTTGTCTGTGGGTGTGATGCTGCCATTCACGGCTGTGCTGTCTGCTGCCTGGATGGAGGTGGAACCGGTTTCCTAGGGACAGGAAGCACAAATCATCCAGTCAGCCAGCCCACAGCAAGGCCTCATGTGAAAATCAAAACATGCATGGAACCTACATACCTCTTCACATATTTTCAACTTCTTTGTGATTGCCTGGTAACAGACAGCTGGCTAACAGGGAGGAGAAAGAGCATTTGTTAAGTAGAATGGTTAATAGGTCTTAATTACAATTTCCCTGAAAAGTCAGGCCTAAAGTGGGGAGTTAACATCGAATACTATTTGCTATATAATTTTTTTTCAACACTGGGGATTGACCTCAGGGCACTCTACCACTGAGCTACATCCCCAGTCCTTTTTATTTTTTAGGAATAGGGTCTTGCTGAATTGCCAAGCCTGGCCTGGAACTTGCAATCCTCTGGCCTTAGCCTACTGAGTGGCTGGGATTACAAATGTGCACCACCACCCTGCTTGTTTGTTATATAATTTTACTGAGCTCCAAATGAGATGCTAGACAGTTAACACACGTTATCTTGTTCAATCCTCTGTGCAACTCTACCAGGTTCTGTATCTTGTTAGTAAACTGAGAATCAGAGATCGTGTAGTCTTGGGCCCAGACTTACTGAGCTGGTCAGTGTGACTGTGCTTGGAACTCATACCTGTCCAACTAAAAATCTATACACTATCATCCTAGCAAGGACCAGCCTAATCCATGGCTTTGCAGAATGTGGGAAAGACCAGAGGACTGTCTCCCAGGCAACACAGGCTGCTGCACAGAGGTGGACAGCTTGCAATACTTGGCTTCTCCCTGGCCTCTAAAGGTGACTCTGAATATCTCTACCATACAGCTGGCCAAGTTTGAAAAGCTTTATTATGGTTTATTTTTTACTCTTTAAAACATTTTTTTTTTTTTTTTTAGTTGTAGCTAGACACAATACCGTTATTTTATTTATTTATGTGGTGCTGAGGATCAAACCCAGGGCCCTCATATTTGCTGGGCAAGTGCTCTACCACTGAGCCCCAGCCCAGTCCTATTCTGGTTTATTTTTAATCTCAGCATCACATGACTTCCTCATGGACCTACACTGTGATTTTTTGCCAGTTGCTCTGGGTTAGGCCAGAGCCTAAATTTCACACTGGTCAAGAGGCCAGAGCCTAAATTTCACACTGGTCAAGGGGTTCCAGGAGGATGGCCCCCAAAGAAGGGCTGGGCACCTCACATGGCCACTCACCTTCTCTGTCTGGCTCAGCAGGAAATGATGGAAATGAGGATCTGCATCTTTGACAGGCTGAAACCAGAAGACAATCAATTTTAAGCAAGCTACCTTCCACCAAAGGGTACTTCCTCCTACCTGGACCTGGACTCTATTCAGCTGCAGTGCCTCTGATCTAGTCCCTTTTACAGCTATCTAGAAATTCTTCCCACTTTTGACCTAAGCCTGTTATAAAGAAAAGACTACCGTCCTACCCAGGGAAAAACTAGCTTCAAGTGGAGAAGGACATCTGTTTTTGCCAGGTTGGTATACAAATTATTCCAGTAACACTGTGGGAAAATATTAAACAAGCACACTAGTATTTCAGTGTTCAATATTCATGAGGCACTCAGACAACCCAGTAGGCTAGGCCTCAGTGATTCCTAGGACTCTTCCAGTTTGGGAGTTTGGCCTTCCTGTGTCTGAGGCCAGACCCTTGAGGGCTCATCTTCCCATGTGTAGATTCTGACACAGGAACAGAGTAGCTACAAATATAGACCTCCACAGCTGCTCACAAGAGTCCCAGCAGCAGGTGGAGCAATACCAGTCATAAAATCACAGGCTATTAAACTTGAATCAAGAGTTGTATTTATGGACAATGAGAGGATGTTTATAAAATATAAAGTAAAAAAAAAAAAAAAAATGTGTGGAATGATCCCCCTTTGGTGGCGGAGGGAGCAGACCAATGCTCAGAATCAGTTACTTCAAATGTAATGCACACACCAAAGGTCAGGGTTTTCCTTTTTACCTAATGGACTTCTCTACTGTTTTGCCATTAAACAAAGACAACAACAACAATTAAAAAAAAAAAAGGGGGGGGTGGAGAGAATCTCAGTAGTGCCAGGAAACCTGCTGACATGGCAATGGGACACAGGAGAGCTCTTTACCTCGCTTGCTGTCGGCTGCCATTTAAACGCGGCCATCGGTCCAGCCATCATTCCCTTCACGGTACTAGACTCAGGGATGGTGAGGTCCTATAGAGGAAAGACAGAGCATCAGGACACTTTGCTTCCTTTTGGTCACATTCAGCCCTGAGCTAAGCCCTGGCAAGCCCATGGTCTACATTTAAGTTTAAGCCCATCCCCAGGCAAGATTCTGAAGACTGTTCCTCTGGAGAAACACAGCATGCTTTTCTGGCAGACACAAAGCGAGCCTTTCTTCTCCACTCCTGAAATGATAAAATGTGTTCTTGTGCCTACATTTCACAAGGAAGGAGGTAATCAGAAAGCCTGATATGGCCTGCAGTGTTGTCAGCAAAGTCATAGGAAAAGTTCCTTATAGCAATAATGAATATTAAATGACCATTAAGAAACAGTAGTGACTTCAGAAGGAACCCCCATATCTTAAAAAAAAAAAAAGCTGCAGGTGAGGCAGACTGTCCAAACTTTATAGCTGCGACATGGTGAAACTAGAACACACCCAGGAGCTACTCCTCTTGTACACTGCCTGGTGCCCATTCCTCCTGGGCAAAAGGTCACTGTTTCAGCTTTACAGCCCATTCAGCCTCTCCCTCCTGCTCAGTGTTACCTCGTACCTCCTCCCTTTCCACCCCTGTGCTCTCCTGACGTGTCCATCTGGGTGCCAATGTGAATCTGGATGTGCCCCAGGAACTCTCCAGCTCCCCGGCCCACACTTCTTTTTCCACTGATCCACCAGGCCAAGGCCTCTGGCAGTCCTTCTTGGTTCTTCCCTCTTTGACCCACCAGCAACGACTGCTGCTTTATAGCTGGCTATCTACCCGGCCCCTCACCATCCTCACTGATAACTCCCAAACTCTGGCCATCACCACCAGTTACTTGACTGGTTACAAGACAAATTTCCCTGCTTCCATTCTGAGTCTCCACAGTCTAAAACTGCACAGCAGCCGGACAATCTTTTTTAAAATTGAGTCAGTCCACGGCACTTCTCTGCTGAATACCAGCTTTCCACCTCACACAGCACAGCCTACACTTTCTTATGGCAACCTATAGGGAGGGTTCTATGTGGTCTGTAATACCAGCCACAGGATAATCTCTAACCTTGAGTCCCAATTCTTTTCTCTCCCTCAACAGTTGCTCACCCACCAGCACTCCACTGGCTATACCCCTTCCCCAAACGTATCAAGTATGCACCTGCCTCAGTGCCTTTGCACTGCTGGGAATATTTTCCAACAGATGTCTGCTTGGTTCACAGGCTACGTCTCTGCTGAAATGTCCCTGATCAGAAAGGCTTTACCTGACCTACCTGTATTTCCCCCACTGGAATGTCGATTCTGACCCTAATAACAGCATGCTTCCATAGGGCTTCCTATGTGCTATATGCATGGTCTCACATAACCCCTGTCACCTCATGACAGAGAACTGCTATCACCTTCATTTTATGGAAGAGAAAATGGAGATGTGGAGAGTTTAAATAGCCTTGGCTAAGGTCACTGAGCTAGCCATTAGTGCAGTAGATCAAATTTAAACTCAGGAAATTGGCTGTAGGGCTTGTGCTATTAAAAGTATATTCTAGAAAAGCAAGAAGTTTGCCAGTTTTGTTCATTCTCTACCCTATGCCAGAAACCAAGTCTGGCACATAGTTGAGATTCAATACTTATTGAAGAAGTGAGGGGCCTCGTCTGTGTCACACTGCTTTCCTTCCAGATGGCTGGCTCGTGGGGGAGCTGCTCAATACACATTTGGTGAATAATGAGGCTTTGAGGAGAAATAAAAGACCCAGGGCAGTGCTGGCCAGAAGAATTTTCTGCAACGAAGGCCATGCTGGATATCTGTGCTTTTTGACACAGAAGCCTCTAATCATGTGTCATATGGCGTACCTGACACCAGCCTAGCACAACTGAGGAGTAGGAAGGAGGTAATCAGAAAGCCTGATATGGCCTGCAGTGTTGTCAGCAAAGTCATAGGAAAAGTTCCTTATAGCAATAATGAATATTAAATGACCATTAAGAAACAGTAGTGACTTCAGAAGGAACCCCCATATCTTAAAAAAAAAAAAAAAAAAAAAGCTGAAACTGAATTTTAAATTTTAAACCAAGAAACTGAATTTTAAATCATACTCTGTATAATTTACATGCTGACAGTTCTCCTGTGAGAGAACCCTTCAAATGGTCACACATGGCTAAGGACCGTGCAACTCTAGGGAAGATGGTATGGGAGCAAGATGAACATAGCTCTGGGTCCAGCATGAAGTACAATTCCCAAATTGTTGGTCTTTGCATGAGTTTGAAATATTAGGAGAGCCACAGGCTTGGCCACACTACTTCTGTTGTGCTGGTTGGTGCCCAGAGCTGTTGCTCTCAGCTTAGGACTAGGAAAGAAGGACCCTAGCAAGAGCATGGGAGCACACTGCCCAGCACACTCACCAACAGAAGTCTAGACATTGCCCACATCCAGCCTGGCCTGCCGGCATGTAATCTCCCAGATCCAGGTCAACCTTTTGAACTATTACCTATGGGGCAGGAGATGATGCCTGGAATGACTCACCTGTGTTTCTGCCCAGCTATCAGCCTGTGCTCTGCTCTATTTCTGAGAGGAGCTTGCCAGTCAAATGACAACTACTATGGCAAAATACACACACTCTTTTGAGGCTACTGAATAGATCAGGTTGGAAGAATGCATCAAAATACCAGTGCCCTGGCACAGCTCCCCTGTGCGTCTGAAGATGCTGAGCTGAGACTGCTGTCTGACCTGTGCCTCTCCCCACATTCACCCCGTCCTCAGAACACATCCTTGCACCACAGGCTAGGCCAAGCACAAAGGCTATGCAGAAAGGACACTGAAAAGGGTCAACAGCAGGGAGAGCCCCTGGACTGAAATATGACTAAATGTTATTACCCTCCAGATGACCAACTCAGCCCTGAGAGAAATGCCTTTGTACTGGGGGCCTGGGGAAAGCCTTTAGAAGGCGGCCTGGGCAGGGGCCTCTGGCTGCACTAAAGCCACCACCAAGCTCTCAGCGCACAACCGTCTCCCACCTTTGAAATACCAACGCAAAGCCATGGTCAGATGCCCAGTAAGCCATATACTGCTTAGGGCTCGGCCACTGACTCACTGAATTCTCACAATAATGACCAGAAGAGGAAACTGAGGCAAAGGAACTGGCCAAGGTCATGCAGCTATAGGAAGTCACAGGGCCACAATTCATCTCAGGGCCTTAGTCCTAATCTCTCGCTATACATACCCTTATACAAAAAGAAGCCAATTCTCTCCATGGTGACATAGGAGTTGATGAGATACTTGCTTTAGAACAATATGGAATGTGAAAAACAGGATAAAACCTGACAGCCCAGATTCCTTCTGGATCCCTGGGAAGACAACTCAAAAGCCACATGACACCTACTGTGATTAGATCACACTCCCTTGAAGTGTCCTGCATACTGCAATTGGCAGTTTTCTCCACCTCCTGGCTCATGGTCACTGGGGAAAGGGCTTTCCTATTGTTTTAGGCCATTTAACAGTGAGACAGACTGTCTCTAAACAGAGACTACATACACAGTGGCAGCCACAGAGATGCTCCTTTGGACCCAAAAAGTGCTGTTTTTTGTTTTAAATACGTTTATTTTTAATTTATTTTTATATGGTGCTCAGGATCGAACACAGTGCTTCACACATGCTAGGCAAGAGCTCTACCACAGACCTATATTCCCAGCCCCTTTTACTTTTTATTTTGAAACAGGGTCTCCCTAATGTTGCTTAGGGCTTTGCTAAGTTGCTGACTCTGGCCTGGAATTGTGATCCTTCTGCCTCAGCCTCCCAACTTGCTCTCCCTGCATTTCGAACATTTCTTCTTCCAATCAGGCAGCTTCTCTTGCTCTCGCTGCCTGCCTGGCCTTACTGGTGTTTGAATCTGCCAACCATGCTCTGATGTCCAGTGGTCTGGTCACCCACTGTTCCTGCTGGTCATTTGGGTTCTGTTTCTTCTATCCGACTGCCGACAGTTCTCCTGTGTGAGAGAACCCTTCATCTAGATATTCTCCCTGGGTTTCAGAGACTGGATCTACGTTTTGTCAGCGAGAATGAGAAAGACACAACATTCCCACTGATTTTACCCTGCTGGCGCCTCAGATGCTACCATCGCAGACCACATCTTCTCTCTGCAGAGCAGCCTATGCCTTTCTTTCTCACTTTCCCAAGGCGAGCTCATCCAGTCTCATGAAGTCAATCATCCTTCCTCCAGGGCTGCCTCCCAAGCCTACATGTCTAGTCCTATCTAGATTGCACCTCAAATTCATTCCATTCAGAATAGAACTAGGGGCTGGGGTGTGGCTCAGTGGTACAGCACTTGCCTAGCCTGTGTGAGGTCCTGGGTTCAACACCTAGCATAACAATAAACAAATCAAAAACCCCAATCCCACATGGAACTGCCCTCTTTTCTTTCCTGGAGGGCCAGCTCCATCTCCTGACTCCTCTGTGTGTAAGGATCTTATCACTATTTTCTCAGAAGAGAAGCTGACAATTACCTTCTTCTCCCTTTTCACATTCATCCTTTATACAACTGGTTGCCAAATTGTAGGGAGGCTTCCTCCATTGAACCTTGAGCATACTCTTTTTTAAGACTTACTATTGCCCCTCACGAATGTGTACCTGGCTTCGAACCTGTAATGCGTGGCGCACACTGCCACCTTCACTTAGCTGCACGGGGTCCCCTGCTTAAGAAGACCACAGGCCCTCCACAATCTACTGAACACTTGCCCCCATCTCTGCTTGCCTAACTGTCCTCCACTGTACCAAGACATCCACGCCATCACCTCTGGGGCATCTTCTCCCTTTGTCACTAGCCCTTCCCAGCCAGCCTGTGTACACTGGCTCAGGTGGACTCAGGCCTGTTCGTCCATCTCTCATCTGGGCTGCGGGCTTCTTCAAGGCAGCACTCAGGACAGGACTCCACACCACTGGTGAGCAGAAGCATGCTGCATGGTCCAGCTCTACCTTACACACAAGGAGGTCACTAAATCCAGAAGCTACGGTGGTAAGACAAACCTTCTCATCCTTTGGGGGCCGACCCCGTTTCCGGGGACTTTGCTCTTGGGCTCTTTTCAGAGGGGGTTTGGAGCCTCTCTCTGCAGAGCCTGAAGACACCCTCTTCTTTCCTTCTCCCACGTTCTTCTTCACCTTCCCTTCAGACAGGCTAAGTTTGCGCTTCTCGTCACCTGAGTTTGGCCTACTCCTCTCCTCACTGGAATTACGCCGACTCTTGTCATCAGCAGAGGTGTGGGATGATGTCTGAAAGTTTAATAATAATAATGATAGCCACACAACAGCTGCTGCTGCCACCAACAGGTGCCGCGCACTGCTACAGGCACTTCTGTGAATCATCCTCACAGCCACCCTATGACACAGGTTCCTTGGTCACCCCCACTTACATTGGGGGAAGTAGATTAAAAAAAAAAAAAAAAAAGAACTGAGTCACTTGTCCACAGTGCCAAAGCTAGGAGGTGGGGTTTAAACTCAAGGGTACATATCCAGAGGCTATGCCCCTATGCTCTGTGCTGCACTTGAAAGCTAAGCTATTCCTCTTGGTCCACAAAACTTCCCCAACAACAAGCTACTCTGGAAGGTGAGCCACAGGCATGGAGTTGCAAGCTGATGAGCCAAAGGCTAATACCTTAAAACTGAAGTATTGCCTTCTCCAGGCATCTCTGAATAGAGTTGTGGGACTGGGTGACATTTAATCTTCTAGTAACTATGCAAAATAACAGGCCTAGTGTAAAAGGAAAAATTGGAATTTCTCTCACCTGGTCTTTCCCTTTGGCTCTCCTGAGGAACTCTTCAACAGCATCCACAGCTTGCTGGAATCGTTTACCCTTGTTGATCTTTATCATTTCCTCTTTATGAGCATGATATGGCTTTAGCTGTTCCACTTTGATCCAGGCACTAGCAGAAAACAGAGAAAGGGTATGTGATCCATACTGTGAATGCTGAAAACTACCAAAGATCTCACTAGAGCAGAATGCAAACATCCATTTGGTTTAACTGGAATTTCAAAAAGGCTTGACATTTTTAAAAAACATGTACTCAACCATCCCAAACTTTTGAGGCTATAGTATATTTTCTTGAAATAAGTAAATGAAAACCACCACAGCAGCCACTATAACAAATCAGAACATACCTCACATGAAATTGTATGTTATACACTATTGTTTCTATTCTCATTTACTAGCTTCAACATTCAACCACACATACCCAGCCACTTGCTCAGAACAAGAGAAAGTTGGAGATGGTCTCACTGTTCAGCACAAAAGCCACACATGCATCCCTGGTAATCAGAGTCCCTGGAAGCATCATAAACCATGGCAGGGTAAGTGTGTAAGAAAACACTTGCTGCCTGTCAACAACTTGAGCCAGATTTATGTTCTGCCCATCAACCAAGAGTCAGGGATGTGGTCAGAGATAAAGAAATCCAGCACCTTCTAAAGTTGGTGGCTCTTACAGATATTTGCAGTTGCTGAGCCTATATTTGATCATAAATGATGGTATCCATGGCTACTAAATCACACAAAACATGGTTTGGGATGAGGGCAGCAGTTACAAAAGGAGGCCTTTACTAATGAGATTGTTCTTGAAAGTCAAGGTAGAATGCACTCCTCTGATATCTAATTTTTAATTTCTAACATCAACATGTAACATTCAAACTGAAAAAAGTAGCGAGTCATCAATTCTGGAATACCTGGCCTACCACACTAACCTGAGCGAGTTTGCAACAACTGGCTTTCTGTGGTTTCCCTGAATGACATTTGGCTTAGAAAATTCAAATATAAAAGAGAATTTATAGGCTTGGCAACATATCAGTTAATTAACATATGTTTTATCTTGCAATACTCATCAGTGTCATAGTGTAACCTTCAGAAAAAAATGGGTCAGGCTAAGGATGTAGAAACTGGGCTATCTCACTACTCAAACGTTCTTTCCTTAGAGAAGGCTGGAGGATATGCACTAATATTGAAAGTGCAAACTTCTGTATACAGAAATAATGCTACAACCCACAATAGCCACTTGTACTTTGGGTGTTGTGTAAAAGCCATGATGGTGGGTCAGAACAACATGACAGCCCTGGGCTGCCAGCCTGCAAATGCAAGTCACCAAATGAGAGTGAGACAATTCCTCTATAGCTAATCCAAACAATTCACAGGGACACAGAGCTCTGGCCTCATAGAACAGATGCTTCCCAGGGACTAACTCAGCTTAAAGTCTGCAATTTGACACAAGAAAGTCAATGAGTCCAATCCCAGGGAGAAGAAAGGAGATCTTACCCCTTATTTTTTGAACTGACTCCCCTGCCTCTCCCTGCATTTACAGTTGACTGTAAGGACAGGCTGGAGCAATCAGACGCAAAGTCAGTTAAGCTGCTATATTAACTGCGTGGTATCAGGATGAAGTTTAAGAGCCATGGCATTCAGGACCCACATCACCCTCCTAGGAGCTGCAGGGTAGATGAGACCTGTACAAGTTTCCAGGAAAAGATCAACAAGGTGGTTTTTGTGGAGCTGGGACAACAGGCTCCAAGAGCTTTAATCCCACCTACTCCTTCTTGCTACTGCCATCACCACCTCCTACCCAGCCTTGCATCAATCTCTGAATCAGACAAAATGCAAAGGCAAGGACATCTATGGAGGAAGCACCAATAAATCAACACCCCCCCCCATTTTTTCTGTTGAAGCATTTTAAATGGATTACTGATTTTTGCCAGAAGCAAGTACACTCAAAATTCCATTTACCCTCAAGATAGGAATTTGAGATACTACAATGAAATTTTCCTCTCTACAACCATCTTTGAAATTATAAAATAATTTTCTAAACAGTCCAAATAAGACTTACAAAAAAGACTTTAAAAGGATAAAGGCAAGAAACATTAATAAACTTAGGAAATTGACCTATTGTTGGAGAGGCATCCTGGGGCATCAGAAAGTCAAACACCAGCTCATCTGCTCCTAGGATTACCTCTTAAGTGAACCCAGCTTAAATCACTTTGGTAGACTTTTTCTCTAAAGGCTATACCACAAAACCTCCCTCTTTTTAAAGTGGATGTGCTTTCCAGCTAGAACTTCAGCAGAGCACCCCTCTGATTCAGAGGCAATCAATAAATAATCATTGATGCCTTCCAGGCATGTGGCGGGGTGGTCCCCTATCAATGGGTTAAAAGGTGCTGGAAGGCTCACTTGGTAAGGCTTTAGCATTTGTTTTGTTGTTGGTTTTTAAATGATTCCTCACCCCCCTTCTCCCTGTGTTGGGCATAGAACCAAGGGCTTGGTTCATGCTTATCGTGCTCTACCACTGAGCTACACTCCCAGACTTAAAAGACTATTCAGTTTCTTTCCTTATAATAAGCTGAAACTTGTGATTTTCCTCATATGCTCCTCCCAATGCCTGGGCGGAGCTTTACCTTTTCAGTCTAATTTGCTGTGGGCTGGGAAATCAGAAAGAACAAACTTACCAGGTTGTCTAAAGTGTGAGGATTTGCTTTTATGTAGAAGGCAGTAATTATACTTTGCTTGTGGTAGTAAGCAACTAAAAAAAAAGTAACTATTAATTGAGAGGCCATTACAGAGAAGGAAAAGGAAGGCCCCTTAAACTATCTAAAGGGAAAAGGCAAGAAAAGCAATGTGTGTAGCTTGCAACCACTCATGTGAAGATGAAAAAAATGAATACACACAACTTCTCAATGCCTCACCAATCTCTCTGGAGGGACATGATACAGGAAACGCTATCTATCTGGGCAGCTGAGGGATGGGGATGATTGGATCTGCCTTCTTGTTTACTGCTTAATTTTTTTTTTTTTTGGAACCGTAAATCTGTATTATATATAAAAAACAAGTCAGGGGCTGGAGATGTAGTTCAGTGCTAGAGTGTTTGCCTAGCATGCATGAGACCCTGGTTTAATCCCCAACAAACAAAACCCATCAAATTTGTACTAAAGGATCCTGTGTAGAACTTGGGCTATTCCAACTCCAGATGTTCCCTATGATTTGGAGACTTGCTCTGGAGGGGAGCTCCTGCCTAGCTGATGTAATTGCACATAATGCATCCCAGAGCAGCCAACTCAAACTGGTGTCCTAAAAAGTTCCTTCACATTCAAAACTTACCAACGAATATAAAAACTAGCATTTTCAAACACTCTGATCTGCTCTTCCCTTAAATGAAAATCATGTACATAGATGTTGTATTAGAGATGTCAGTCTATGACGAATCTCAAAGATTCTCACATGTGACTTAACCTTCATCTTGACACAATGACCCGTACTGAAATCTTGAAGCTGGGTGGAGGGGTGTGGGGGGATGACATGGACACAGCGAGAAAAAGAAAATGAACATGGGGCACAAAATCCAAAGGAAATTACAAGGTCAAGGTCAGAAGAATATGGGTTCCCTTCTTCATATGGATTTGTGAGTAGTACTCAATAAGCAATTTCTTTTATGTCTTTTTTAAAAAATAATTAAAAGACTGGGGATTACTGTGGTGTTATAGGTCCAAATCTAAACTATCCAGAAATACAGGCATCAGAAAATATGCACAGAAAATGAGGAATTCCTCAGTTAACTTCAAGCAAATGTAATCTTAAAGACATTAACAAAGACTTATATAGATAAGACCTTGTTTCAGAACCCTGAAAACATTCCCAAATGCTGGATGAGAATTTTAGGTTATACTGCCTACATTCATAAATGACTGGCAAGTTCTTTTTGGGCCAGTTTCTAAAATTCCATCATATGACACATGCTTATCCATGAAGTCCCCAGTAGGCCAGGAACTGCTCCTGCTGCTGCTGGGACAGCAGCAGCTAACTGACACCCTCTAGAAGAGCATTTGTGCCCTGGCATGGGGACACTGCTGTCTGAATCTAGAACAGTGGCCCTCACTATCCACTTGCCTCAACTCTCCAACTGTTACATGGTGCTAGATGTAGGGAAAGCAGGCTAGTTGGTTCCAGGTGAAAAGGGATGCCTGCATGGTTCCAACTGTTAGGCTTCTCAGCATTAACTCAGATATCTGTTTCTAGAAGAGTTACTTGTAGTATTGACTCAGATACCTCACACTCAGCCAGGCCTATCCCACCTTAGATGTGGCTTGATGTACAAAGCACCTCAGGCTGGAATCCTGGACATCTTATCACTAAAACCGGCAACCCCCTGGCCTCTCAGTTTCCTCATCAGGCAGGGTGGGGAGAAGAACCAAGACAAATCCATCCATTTCCTAAAAGGGCAGCAATAAAGATCAGAAGTGAAGATTGCTATGGGAACTCAGAGGTAGTTTGCAAGGTACCTACTATTTGTCAATGGTATTTTTGAATTGGCTTGTTTCTGGTAACTTCTAAGGACCTGCAAACTAAACTAACACACTCTCTGTTGTGCGATCCACTGCCACTGATGAAACTTTTGAAATTCTGAGGTATCTCTTCTTTGGTGGGTGACCATCACCCATCAAACTGTCCAAGGTTGACTCTCATACATTTGATGCTTAATATTTGGTTGTGGTCACATGGTGGAACTAGCAATGCTATAATAAGGTGATTTTTCTCCTTTGTATTTACATGAAAATGGTTCTTTAAATGATCACGGGCAATTGTTTTGGCTATGTGGCTTGGCAAGTGAACCCAGCCATCTTAGTAAGTTCTGTCCTCACCAGTGACATCTGATCAGGCAGGTCTGGCTCTCTCTTCCTCACAGTGGGATGCCCACACAATTTGTGAGAAGTTATAGTTGAGAAAGAAAATTCGGGATTCTAAAAGTATTAGAATCACCCTATATCTTGTTGCAAGGGGCTAACCATGTTTTTTTAAATGTTTATTTTTTAGTTGTAGTTGGACACAATACCTTTATTTTATTTATTTTTATGTGGTGTGAGGATCAAACCCAGGGCCTTGCACATGCTAGGCAAGCGTGCTAGGCAAGCACTCTATCGCTGAGCCACAACCCCAGCCCCAGAGCTAATCACTTTATTCTTAACAAAAGTCCTTGCCAGAAGAATTCTAGTTACATATTTTATCCCATAAGTAGTGTGTTAATTTTGAAACTGAGTATCTCTGACTGAATACTATATTTCTTAGGAATACCACGGGGTCAGACCCTCTTTAACTGGGTGAGGGTGGAGGAATCAATGGAGCCCCTACTGCAGGATAGGCCACACTCATCCCCTCCCACATGAAGTGTTAAGGGTAAAGTCCAGCCTCTACCACAGCCACTTAGAGCTTTGTCCTTCAAACATCAGTTCTCATCCCTAAAAATCCACTTATACTACCTGTATTACCTTGAAGTGACTCTCTGTATTTGTCCTGAGCATAGTCACACAATATTCCACGTGCAGTGTCAACTCCTAAAGGCCATCCACTGGTTCAAATGTTCCGATCATGCTGTTTTCAGTCTCTGCTTTCCCATATTGAAGAGTCCTACTCTTTTGTCTGCTAGGTCCCTTTGTCTGGATCTTCACTAGTTCTATCAGATCCCCATGGAAGCACAAACTGAACAGCACATGGTATTCCTGGAGAGGCACACTATAGTTTTACATAAAGGTGGAGCAATACATTATTTCATGTTCAAAGCCTTTTTGGTCAGAAAAGCATACCTGGATAACTTCTTTAGGAATTGCCCACTCAGCTTCCTTTCTTTTCAAACATATATATACACATACTCACTTGCTCTCAGGAGCATAATCTGTGTCTCACATTTTTCTTATATCCACTTGTCTGCTTCTTCTTACCATCTTTTTTTCTGTCCTGTAATAGATCTATATCCTGACGTGATGTTGCTGAACACCTGCTATCTACCAAACCACACCAGACACAATGGCTTAGGAAGGTAAATCAGCTTGCCCAGATCACAGAGTAGGTGAGACCAGGGTCTGAATGCATTTTAGGCTGGTGACAAATCCTGAGTTCTTTCCTCAAAGCAATTTGCTGCCACCAGACAATCTGGATATCTTACCTTCTGATATTATGAAGATACTAAATAAGATCTGCCTTAACACTGATCATTAAGGAAGCATTTCTCTAAATCCTTACCCTTTGTTTCTCCAAGTTAACTGTATTAAAAGTCCCACAGTTACCTTAATTTTTAAATATATATTTTTTGGGGTGTGGTGGTGCAAGGGACTGAACCCAGGGCTTCATGTTAAACATACACTCTACCACTGAGCTACACCCACAGCCCTTTTACATTTTTCTGAGACAGGGTCTTGCTAAGTTGCTGAGGCTGGCCTTGAACTTGCAATCCTCCTGCCTCAGTCTCTAGGTCACTGGAATTAAGGTGTGTGCCATCATGCTCAGCCTTAAGTAGCTTTTTATGTAGAGCTCCATCAAGGGAGTTTAAAAGGTTAAGGTTATTACACCTAGCAGTTGCCTATATCCATTTGCTTACGAACTCTCCAAAGAGCCCTAGTCATGAACTTAGAACTCATATCACTGTCATTAGTAGCAGGTTGTTTGTGTTCAGTGTGCACATCCTTTGTTATTGGCTGCACCTGTGTGCTTGGCTGAGCATTCAAGTTCACTCAACTCCAATTTCCTAGGTTTCATTTCTCACATAGGGATTGTAGTTTATTCATCTAGCATTTCAACAATAAAAAAATTACCAAATCATGGCTTGCAGGTCCTCTATAATCTGGCTGAGTTCCCATTTTGTTTCAGAAACGTGTAATTCTTCATTGAGTCAACCAGATTTAGCCAAATATATTGCCTCAATTACTCCCAAGCTCCAGTTACCCTAGGCAGGGAGCTTCTTCCTTCTCAGGCCAGTCAGCTTAGCAGTATCTCCACTGCCTGAACTACCCTTGTTGTTTCTGCCCACCCAAACACTATTCATCCTACAGAACTGGATTTGTGGCTTGTTTCTTCCATCAGTCTTCCTGGACCTTACTGTTTCCTACTGACCTCTCCCTCTTCCAGAAGCCTTTCATAATTACCTGCATCACTAACTCTGCACATAATTTTATCTGAACTATTTAAGTCTTGTCACAACCAAGCATCTGAAAGGCAGGGACCACAACATTCACTTTCCTTGGAGTTCCTTCAGTGTCAATCTCACCAGGACACTCTTCTTTAGGGAATTAGAATTTTCCCTCTTTCACAGGTTCTCCTCTCACAGCTCAAGGCTAGTAACTCCTGGAAATACTGCCACCAGAAGGCTGGTAAATTGGTTTGTGACAGAGAACTGGGGGCGGAGTTTATCAGTATCATGAAGGTCAACAAACTAGGCAAATGTGAAACCCGGAAGAGCACTGATGTATAAACTCCTGAATGAGGAAAGCATACTGTTCATAAGGAATTTTCATATGTAATATTATATATTGTTTTCTAAGAATAAATATTTTAACCATCAGTGTCAGATTTATCAGAAAAGTCAGACCTTTTTTTTTAAACCCAAAGTTACATTTTCCTGTAAGAATCAAATAGAAATACAACTACTTAAAAAAAATAAAAAATCAAGCAAACTAGCTAGATACAGATAATCAACTTGATGTAGTGTTGACAAAACTAAAAAAAATTGCTGGAAATTCAAGTTAATACACATTGTTCCCTTCAGTGTGACTTCTTATATGACCTTAAGCCAAAGAATCTACAATAAATGGTCCTGGATCCCTTTACTTGAGCTTTACTATTAAAATGTCAGAGTATTACTACTGCAAAAGAGAAAAAAAAATTAAACAAGTACATTTATTAAGATAACTGAAATTTTAGCTTTCACTATAGACTTCATGAATAAATATTAATGCCCACTAAAAGAGAAGCAAACATGGCTCTTATAAAAGAAACTGCAGGGGCTGGGGTTGTGGCTCAGTGGTAGAGTGCTCGCCTAGCATGCATAAGGCACTGGGTTTGATCCTCAGTACCACATAAAAATAAAGATATAGTGTCTGGGACTGGGGCTGTAGCTCAGTGGTAGAGCGCTTGGCTTGCATGTGTGAGGCAGTGAGTTCAATCCTCAGTACCACATAAAAATAAATTAATAAAGATATTAAAAAAAAGATATAGTATCCACCTAAAACTAAAAAATAAATATTAAAAAAAAAGGAAGTGCCAATGGAGTTGGTAAAGAAAGATGTGAGAAACTATCTTAAGCAGAAGTTCTTACTTCTGATCATGAAGCCTAGTTCTTACCTGACACTGCTTTTGGCCCCAGGACAATTTCTGCAAGATGAGAACAGCACATTTTATTTAGGCATGAAGCCAGATGATGTGCCATTCTTATGTACTACAAGAAGCCTGAACTAAGGATCCTCAGAATATTCTTTTGGCAGTTCAGACTCAGGGAAATGCCCAAAGACAACGACAACATGAATACTTGATGAATACCACTCACTGATCTTCTGTTCCAAAAAACTTCACAAAGAAGCATTTCTTTCCACGTGGTTTCTTCAAGTCCTTGGGTGGATTAACAATCTAGAGAATAAAAGGGGGGAAAAAAAAAGACTTGATAGCAATATGGCACCCCACTAGAAAAGTTTCTACAGCTCTAAGTTGTTAAAGGGGCATGGGGAAAGAATAGGAATATATGGCCTAGAACTTGTTCATGTCTGGCACTTTCCAGTTGAGATATGTGGAAATGTACAAATATTCTGGAAATTCCCTGTAGCTAACATGTAGCAGTGCTCAGTAGATACAATATCCCTTTTACTGCAATGGCTCTGTTATACAAGCAGTTAAAACTAAGATCAATATCACTTCCCCTCAATGTGTCAATGTCATTACCAAAGAAATATTCTTCAAAATACTTCTGGTGCACAAAGAGTTGAAACATGAAATGGTGAAAATAAAGAACAACTGAGGCACAGAAAACACCATATTGCAAAGTCTAAAGACATTTCCTGGATTCCAAGCAAGAATATAAAAACAGAACACTTGGAAAGCTATGATGGATCACCTCATGCAAAATGTGGAATGCCAACTTCTGCAAAGATGCACTGGAGCAGCACATATGGTAACAGGGGAAGAAGATTTAAACTTAGTCGGGACAAAAATACTTTGGCTTTTCACTAACCTACATTTAGACTTCTCTCTTCCTGGAGAATTTATTTTCTTCTTTTGTTAGATTTCAGCATAAATCTAAAATATGCTGAAATTAGAATTGATTCCCAGGGTTAACAACAAATTTCATAAACTAACTCTGATTCAAGAAATAAGCAATTACTGCAGATTAAATGATCTGGTTCATATTGTATTGCCTTTTTAAAAAATAACTGAAACTACAGAATATGAGTGTTATCTGAATGGGCCCAGTTTCACTCAGTGTTAGAAACTGAGGGAAATGCACTTTACATTTTCCACCTCCTCAAACCCAACTTTAGATATCATCCTTTGAAGAGCAAAACACTCACCTTTCCCGGCCAAGGAGGATACCGGCCGAGTTTCCCCCTAGAGAAAACACAAAGAGTCAGCACTTGCTCTGGAAAAGCCAGTCCCTCTCCTTCAAGCCACTTAACACACAATTTATGCTTCTCAATCTCGGCTGGCATCCTCAAGTGCCAGACAAAAGCCGGCAAACCAGGGTTCTTAATCTGGCTTCACAGCTGGGCCGAGACCCCGGACCTGGAATGAAACACCGTGTGTGTGTGTGTGTGTGTGTGTGTGTGTGTGTCCCGTGCCTTCTCGGGCAGACAAGGAACACTGAACACCCAAACCGTCGGGAGCGGCTCGAGGGGAGCCTCCCGTGCCCTCCGGTGCCGGGCTGGGGCGGTTTCTCCGTCCACACGGACGTGCCTCCATTCCCCAGGCACACAGCCGGCTCTGACAACCGCCCGCGGGAGCCGGTCTCCGGGTCCACACAAAGTATGCAGCTCGAGCAGGGCGACCACGGTCAGTCTTGGTTCGGGCGGTTGTCGGGGACACAGAAGCAGACCACGAGAGGCACCGGTCACTACCAAGCCATCGGTTGTAAAGGAGAAGTCCCCTGGGCAGCGCCAGCAATCGGTTTCGACACCCCGGGCCGAGCCGCCCGCACTGGAAGGTCTCGTCACAACGCGGGACTTGACCAGCCTGCCCCGGCGAGATGGCCCCGCGGGTTCCCTGGCTCTCCCCTCTCCCTGGAGCCCCAGCAAGACCCCGGGGACACAGTGTCCTCGGGAGCAGCGCGGCGCC
>NW_026000185.1:5004532-5052030 GCF_001458135.2 Marmota marmota marmota | reverse complement strand
GGGAGCCGGCCGCTAGCCGCGCGGCAGCCCAGAATCTGGGCCGGCATGAGGACCGCCGCGGGGGGACGTCCGCGGCCCGCGTCGGCGCTGGGGACAAAGGTGCGTGTGGTTGTCGGTGCTGGGCTCCCGCGTTAGCCTTGGTGTAGTTTGACACTTTGCAAGAAGTTGTGACAGCAGGAAGTCGGCTGCCTGCGCAGGGGGACTGTTCGCCGCGGTCGAGCCGGGCGCCTGCCTAAACTTCCGTAGACAGGTAGCGGCGTGGCTCTTTACAACAGAGTCCCTGCAGCCCGAGTCCAGGTGGACTGCCATAGAGCCCCACTTTTCCTGAGCCAAATGCCTGCTTGTAAAGGTGGCAGATCCACCCGCATTTCCCGTGGGCCATGTGCTGTGCAGAGGCTTTGATGGTGAGGGTGTTTGCGCTTGCTGGGTTGTCCCGGAACCTGATGTTTCTTTGGAGACCAGTTTCGATGAAGTACCGTGAATTATTTGTAGGGACTGCGATGAATTCACAGTGTGTGTATGTTCTTAACTGATTGTTTAAAGCGTATTTAAGATTGTGGGAAATAATCTAATAAAATCGAGCACGTGTTTTCTTTTTTAGAAACTTGAACTTTTGAGGAATTGAAGATATAGTAATGACAATAAAAATGTGAATCAGTTTTACAATTAAAATATATGCATTCCCATTCCTTTGCAGGAACATTGCAAAAAAATATGTTGTCTGATACCCTAGAAGTTCTAGCCAATGCAATAAGACATGAAACAAAGATCAGTGCAGTTTTCCAGAAAAGGAAAGACAATGATCATTTCTGTGGATGACAGTACTGTTATTTTGGGGAAAAAAACAAACAAAAACCACACTAAACTCAGTAAAGGGGTTAATTACAAAATTAGCATAAACAAATTAATCTTTCTGTTTTATCAATAACCAGTTTGAAACCAGAATGGTTAAAAAGGATATATTTATAATAACAAAATGTATATATATAGTTCCTGGGAATAACCTGAGATGCAAAGGAGGCTACCATTGTTTTGCATAATCAGTTGAAGACTTTTTTTTTTTCCAGTTGAAATCTTTTAAGAGAAATGATTTTGGGGATAGAATACTAAGAATAATTTTAAACTCATTAAAGTTGAATGTTTTAAAACTTAGCTATTTTTAAGACTAAGTTTTACTTACAAATGTTGGTTTGTTTTATTTATAAATCTAAGAATATTCATGTAAAAGCAAAAATATTTGATTTTTTAGTAAGGTTCAATTAAGGCACCAGTTTAACATTAAATTCCCTTAAGCAATTAACTGTTTTTACCAGGTTAATTAAATTCCCTTATTTTTTTTCTTTTTTGGTGGTATTGGGGATTGAACCCAGGGACACTGTGCCAGTGAGGTATGTCCTCAGTTTTTTTTATTTTGTATTTTGAGACACGGTCTTGCTAAGTTGTCTGTGCTGGCCTTGAATTTGTCATCTTCTTGCCTTAGCCTCCTGAGTTGCTGGGATTATAGTCATGAGCCACTATGCTCCGGTTCCCTTAAATGTTATAAATGGCATTTAATATTTTTATACTTTCAAATATTTCAAATTTCGAAAGAGGTGAACTTGTAAATCTAATAGTACAGTCTTTCCAAGAACTTAACATTTGTTAAGTCTAAACATGTAAATGTAAGTCAGGTTTTTTAAAACATGTAAATACTTTAGAAGTTTAACAGTTCAAATTAAGATTGTAAATCTAACATGTCCTTCTTTAATATATCTGGTACTTGCCAGGTGCAATAGTGCGTGACTGTAATCCCAGTGACTTAGAAGGCTGAGGCAGGAGAGTCACAAGTTTGGAACTTTAGTGAGACCCTGACTCAAAGAGTTGATGATGTAGCTCAGTGGTAAAGCTCTCCTGGGTTGGATCCCCAGTACTGGGGGATGGGGATATATGTGATTCTCTTAAATGTTTCAAATGACTTAGGACAAATGATAGCATATTATGGTGATTATAAAACTTAACCACAAGTCTAACTTGTGTTAATATACAATAGGTTGATTTACTTTGTCCTCTGGTTTTATTTATTTTCTTCTTTCTTTTAATTTTCTTTGCAGGGCTGGGGATCAAACCCACGGCCTTGTGCATGCTGGGCAAGCACTCTATAACTGAGCTACATCCCAGCCCTGTCCTCCAGTATAGTCCTGCTTTTATACTGTCTTACACTTGCACAGTTGCTTTTGCAACTTAAGAGGAGCAGTTTTAAGGTCTAGGTGGATTGAAGTTGCAGTCTCAACTTGGAATGAAATGAGGTTATATTTTTAAATTACCAGCTGTACAGGGACATTAGGATCTGGTTGCCATCTCTAGTATGGCCTTTCTTTTTCTTTTTGGTACTGGGGATTGAACCCAGGGATGGTTAACCACTGAGTCACATCCCCAGCCATATTTATATTTTATTTTGAGATAGGATCTAAGTTGCTTAGGGCCTTGCTAAGTTGCTGAGGCTGGCTTTGAATTCCTGACCCTCTTGTCTTGCCCCCTGAGCTGCTGGGATTACAGTTGTGTGCCCCTGTGCCCAGCTAAGGATGGCCTTTCTTCCTCCTATTGAACATCCTGCTGATTCTCTTCTTACAGTGGGACTGTGTCTGCTCTCTCAGTGGGAGACCTGTAAGCTTTCAGCTGGATTTATTTTCACAGTCCAGTGTGTCACACATATCCCAAGAGCTGTGAATGTTTCTTTGGAAGTGAGTGTGTGGGGGGGATTCTTTTTCAGCATCTTTGTACACATTAGTTAGTAAGTGGTCTGCATACTGGCCAACCTGTTTCACTGCCAGTCACTTTGCTGCCTGATTAGGAAGATTTTAACTCTTATAGTTTTTAGATATTTTTCTTCCTTGTCTGGTCTTAGATCACAATTTTACGATTATAATGAAAAGATTGGATACTGGATATGTACTAATACATCTACATGTATGAGAATATATACAAATCTCCCTGAATTAATTCGTATTTATGATTCATTTACAATCAAAGTATAGTGAGCCTTCTGGGAGAACTTGCCAAAATGATTCTAAAATTGAACTGAAATAATAAATAGGCTGGAAAAGCCAAATATTATTTTTAAAAGACAATAAGGATGAACTTTTAATTCAAGATATTAAAACATGCCAGAAAACTTTTCGAAACTTTGCTATTGATTTGGTTAAAAATCTCTAAGTACTAGATTAATATAACAGATGGCCTTCAGAATTAGACCTTACATATCTGAGGCTTTACTCGATGATATATGCCAAATCAGCAAGGGGAAAAGAAGATTATTTAGTGATTGATGCTGGGGAGAAACCAAGTTAGAGCCTGTCCTCTTGCCTTATAGCATAGTAAGTTCAACTTGGGTTAAGGAGTTACATGTGAAAAATGTATATATGAATGACCTTATCAGGGGAATCTTATATAAGATCTGATTGGAGAAGGCATAAAAAGAAATTGTAGGCATAAAAAGAAATGGGAGGAATTGTATGGGATAAAAGTTTTAACTGCATCATTCTATCATCTTTTGACCTGGATCATGGGATTTGAGGTGATTATCATATAGTTATGAAAAAAATTATATTTAGAATGAGTATTACTTAAGCAGAAAAAAAAGCAATAAATAGCAACAGAAATAAATCCAACAATGGATTCTTCTTGATAATGAAATTATTTTAAACTTAAATCTATAAAGGAAGTGTTTGTTTTTATCATCTTGGTTTGACCTGGCCCTTCTTTTCAATGTTAACAGAAGCCATGCAGTGACACCTGCTAAGACTTGTTGGTAGCCATGTCGGAGCCCCACAGGGTCCAGTTCACCTCTCTCCCAGGTTCTCTGAATCCTGCATTTTTGAAGAAGTCCCGGAAAGAGGAGGTTGGGGGAGCAGAACAGCATCAGGACTGTGAGCCAGCCGCGGCAGCTGTTCGAATTACACTCACCCTCTTTGAACCGGATCACAAACGCTGCCCCGAGTTCTTCTACCCAGAGCTGGTGAAGAATATACGAGGAAAGGTGAAAGGCCTTCAGTCTGGAGATAAGGTACGCTCTAGCATCCATAGAGTTGCTCTGCAGACCTAACATGCAAGTGTCACTGTGTGCACATGGGCCTTCACAGCAGGGAAATGAGAAGTGAGGCTAGAGAGATGTGGATAAGGGCACATCAGTCATGGAAAGCACCTACAAGATTAGCTGACCTTACCACTGGTCATGAAGGAAGAGAATTCTTCTAGCATCATTTTCCTGATTGATGCTAGAGAAAAACATATGGTTTATCTAAGGCTAATTTGAATTATGGATAACTAATGTAAATAAAAGAAACAATACATTTTTTTCATAATGAGGTTGTAAATGTAACATGTAAGAGAGACCAGTTCTTTGGCTGTTGTGGTGCTAGAATTCTGTGCTGGACATTTCCCTTTGCCAAGGGACTTTCCCTGTCTAGTGCAAGGACAAAGAAAATACACAGACTGCGGCTTATCTCTTCTGAACAGTAATATTCTGGGTAGTTTCTTTACTTGAATGGGTAGGAATATATTTATACACATACATACACACACGCGCGTGCGCGCACACACACACACACATACCCTTTTTAACTTATTTTTTGCCTTCAGGGTGTTTAAAAATCAATTTGATTTCTTAAATGTTTTTTAAATTATCTATTTATTTTCCTAGCAAATTAGTTTACTTTTTAGTATGGAGCTTTAAATTTTTAGTTATGGATAGACACAATATCTTTATTTTGTTTACTTATTTATGTAGTGCTGAGGATTGAACCCACTGCCTCACATGTGTGAAGCAAGCGCTCTGCCACTGAGTCACAACCCCACCCTTAGTATGGAGCTTTTAAACAGGCATAAAAGTGGAGAGCAGAGCCCATCACCTGGCTTCAACTATTATCATGGTTTTGGCAATTCATTGACATTTCAGAAAGTTTTTATAAATTTTATTCGAGTCATGTATTTAAGAACAATGCACATATGATAAATGCACAGCTTGATGGATTTTCACAAACTCAACACTGTGGAACCTGCACCCAGATCACAAGATGTAACATTTACTAGAAACATTTGCTAGAAACCCTCCTGCCTTCAGCAGTGCACCACCCTGACCCTCAAGGGCAACCCCCAGTAGCTAAGGTCACTTTTGCATGTTTTTGTATTTTTTGTGTAGATAGAATCATATAGTATGAGTAGGAGCTTGAGTGAAGAACATTTTAAAACTCCTACAGTATTACCAGTGCACTGTGCTAGGTTCTGAGGAAAAGGTTAGGACTGTACACTTGCATCATTCTGGTCTCTTAAGTGGCTCTTGATAGAATGAAAACAAGGCCAGTGTCTAGTTCACAAAACTAAGAGTGTAATGAGATCATGTTGGTGAAGTTTTAGCCCAGTGCCTCCGTGCTAAGTGCTCACTCAGTCTAATTCATGTTTGGACTGATTGGAGGAAGTACATTTGGTTAGTAGCATTACTCACTTTTTTTTTTTTTTTTGCTTAAAAAATGTATTTCCTTGATTGAGATCTTATTGGCTGAATGGAAGCTAATGAATCTGTACCAAGGGTTATCCTGTTATATAAGGGTCAGTGGGCAGAATAAGAGGAAATTACTTGAAATCTGTTCACTGTCTCTTTTCCAAAGTAGGATTGGTATCCTCTTCATTGAGAGGAACAACCAGTGACAGGAGTTGGTTAACATGGGATCAAACCAGATTGGTAGGTCAACTGAAATTAGAACTCCAGTCCTTAGAGCCCACTTTTTTGGTGGGCTCCAAATGATTTTCTCCATTGCAGAAAAATGTATGGAGCATACACAGAGAAATTTGGATCCAGTTTTAGTGGATTTATTCCTGGACTAAAGTTTTAGGACTTCTGAGTCGTTATTGTTCTGCTGTGTAGTGTTAAAGTATAATATAACCTGGGCTGGAGTATGTATGGGTCAGTGGTAGATCAAGCACGTGTGTGTGTGTGTGTGTGTGTGTGTGTTTTCCCCAGCACCACAAAAGAAAAAAATGTATAATATAATTTGACACATTTGTTTATGGGTCTAGCTTGTATTCCTTATAACATGAAGCACTCTGCTAGACACTGAGGATTATACAAAGTTAGGGAAGACACTGTCCCAGCTTTAAAGGAACTTGCAATCTTGTAGATGTTTTAGGAGAATTATACCAGCACAGGTAACAAGTTACAATGTGATGATTGTTTAAGCTGGCTACAAACACAGGCCAGAGGGCTTGGGCAGAGAAGAACTCACATCCAGGATGCCATTTTGGACAGAGCTGGATCTTTATTATGCTTGGAAATAGTCACTGGAAGACTGTTATTACAAAGCATTAAGGAGCACACCTTGACTTCATTGGTTTTCAATCAAGATTGGTGGGATTTCTTAAAATTATTTAAACTACCCAAGTTATATGGGATCATTGTAGAAAAAGTTGATGATATAAATAACCACATTTTAATAGCCACCCATTTGTGGTATGTATGTTGTATGTAGTGTAATATTCCATTTTACATAGTTGAAAGTCATTTAACAGATCATTTATTTTATTGTTATTTTTTAGTAGGTTTTAGTTGTGGATGGTCACAGCACCTTCATTTTGTTTATTTATTTTTATGTGGTGCTGAGGATTGAACCCAGTGCTCCACACATGCCAGGCAAGTGCTTTACCACTGAGCTACAACCCCAGCCCCCTTAACAGATCATTTATGAGTGTGTAGGTTTTAGTACGCAGAGATGGGAGGGTAGAATAAGAGTTTTGTTTTCAAACAGCATTAGTGTTTGCAAGTCTTAGTGGTTTGGTTTACTCTGAAGTTTTAAAGCATATATTTAGTACAGGAGTCTTTCATTAAAATTAATATATATTTGCCCAAAACACATAAGACTCAACTGTGGAAAATTTACTTGATGAGAAAAATGCAAGGATAAGCTTATAGAGTAAAAGTATACTGCATGGAAATATTTTGAGTGAGTATTGAATTGAAGGACAAGAAGAGATGATGGACCCTTGCAGATAAGCTTCTAAAGACAGGGGAACCAGGTTTGACTTTGGTATCTCTGGGAAAAGTACATTTCTGACCACTTTGCTAAACAGCTCTCCAGAACTTGTGCTGCATTCTTGGGCCATTGACTACTTTGAAATTCTGGTGAAGCCTGTGGACCTCTTCTTAGTACATTTTCAAGTGCATAAAATAAACTGTAGGGTTATAAAGATAATCACCTATATTGCATACAGTTCTGTAGAGGTTGAGTATCCCCATCTAAAGGTCCTTTGCTGTGTCTCTAGCGCTAGATGGATGATTGTAGGCACTTAATCAAATTTTGTTGAATTACATGAATAAAAGGTTTCCTTTTTTAAACAAGGTAAACATTGACAAGATGGTAGCATGTATTCTACCTTGTCTTTTCTGAAAAATAGTGTTTGTTATGTATAGGTTTTGAGTAGTCAGTGAAGGTTTTATGAATCAAACTAATAATTTTTTTGCTAATTCTTACTTTTTGTGAAATGATCTCTTTGCAGAAGAAAGATCTCTCAGATCCTTTTAATGATGAAGAAAAGGAAAGGCATAAAGTGGAAGCCCTTGCACGGAAATTTGAAGAAAAATATGTAAGATTTCTCTCTTGGACAACCAGACATTCTCATTAGATGGAAATGGCATGTTTCTTTAGTGGATTATGAAATAATCAACAATGATCTGGAAATAAGTATAGAACTCAGAGAAAACAGAATGCAGTTATTAAACGAATGCACTAAGGTATAGAAATCTCATATGACAGGAGCTAGTATGTGAGCTAAATGGGCCAATGAACACTTCCTTAGAGGAAGTGTCTTGGCATGAAGCATAGAAGCCATTTAGTTCATTCTTCTGTCTTAGACTATTTTATGCAAATACAAATTGTCCTATTTTCAGCGGTCTTTGGAGAATGAGGTTTTGAGGGGGGATGAGAAAGACCCAATGCTTTACCACTTTTAATCACCAGCTGATGAAATTCAAAGACAATATTTAATTCTGTGTGCTTATCAAAAAATATGTGATCTATTGCTTTTAAATTTTAGGGCGGAAAGAAACGTAGAAAAGACCGAATACAGGACTTGATTGACATGGGGTATGGTTATGACGAATCTGATTCCTTCATCGATAACTCTGAGGCGGTGAGTTGTTAATGAAAATGCAATATCAAAACCTCCACATCGGGGCTGGGGATGTGGCTCAAGTGGTAGCACGCTCGCCTGGCATGCGTGCGGCCCGGGTTCGATCCTCAGCACCACATACAAACAAAGATGTTGTGTCCGCCGAAAAATAAAAAATAAATATTAAAAAACAAAACAAAACAAAAAAAACCTCCACATCGGGCTGGGATTGTGGCTCAGCGGTAGAGCACTCACCTAGCATGGGCGGGACCCAGGTTTGATCCTCAGCACCACATAAAAATAAAGCCATTGTGTTGTGTCCATCTACACCTAAAATATATATTAAAAAAAAAAAAAAAAAACAACCCTTCACATCTTAGCTTCTTCAGTTTGTGTCTGGGAAGCTGGGGGCAGAGTCAGAACAGCATGCTCTCAGTGAGAGGAATGAGCAGCACTGATGTGAGAGGAAGTGTCCTCTTGGACCTGGGCCTTGGTGCCCTCATCTGAGAAATATGACTACTCTGTCCATCACACTTTGTAGCTCTCACATCTGTGATTGGTGGGAGAGAGAGGGCTATCTTCCCATACTGTCTGAA
This sequence comes from Marmota marmota marmota, assembly GCF_001458135.2. Taxonomy (NCBI): domain Eukaryota; kingdom Metazoa; phylum Chordata; class Mammalia; order Rodentia; family Sciuridae; genus Marmota; species Marmota marmota. The sequence goes on along the minus strand of NW_026000185.1, from coordinate 5,043,298 downwards.
GTATGACAGAAGAAGAAGCACATTTACATCTCTTCAGACCTGCTTTATGCCTTTGGACTTTAAAAACAGAACTTGGAGCTGACAGTATGTTTTTCCCCTTCAGTATGATGAGCTTGTTCCTGCTTCTTTGACCACAAAGTATGGAGGATTTTACATTAACTCAGGAACTCTGCAATTTAGACAAGCATCCGAATCTGAGGATGATTTCATTAAAGAAAAGAAGAAAAAATCTCCAAAGGTTAGAACATGCTTGCTTTTGGATTTCAGAAATGTTTTTTTACATGACCCTGTAAGATAAGTGGGTGACTCCAAAGTGTGCGACGATTTGGGATGGCTCAGGAGGCTGGTGGAAAGGCTGAACTGTGCCAAGGCGATGTGGAATGGGCTTCCGTCAGCCCTCAGTCATCATGTTTGTCATGGATGCCCCAGCAAGCTCAGCAGAGTTGTGTGTTGAGGTGGCTTTGGGGTGGGGATGGGAGCAGTGAGGGTGTGGAGTGAGGCATGTGCAGCACCCTTGCTTGGCCCTCTTCTGTGGATGTGTAGAGGACTTCAGTTCCCAGGGTGTCACCCACTGAAAACAAGCCACCCTTAGGCTAAGAATATTGTAGGGTCTGTCTGCCATTGCCCATTGTGTAAAACAAGAGATAGGACTCACCTCAGCCCATTCCAAATGAGCACAGTTTCAGGCTTCAGAGAGACACTGTTGTCTCCCCTCTGGGTGTTTCCAGGACACACTCTGGTGGGAATGCTATGGGTTTGTGGTCCAGGGACTGCTCTGAGAGCTTTTTGTTCATGAAGGAAGAAAGACAGGTCTCAGGATGTGCCTGGGCGGAGCAAGGCCAGTGCCATGTAGTGAGTGCACTTGCTCCCTGAGTCAGGGAGCTGTGTAACTGTGCCTTGTCTTTGATTCTCAGAAGCGGAAGTTGAAGGAAGGTGGTGAGAAGATAAAGAAGAAGAAAAAAGATGACACTTATGACAAGGAGAAGAAATCGAAAAAGTCCAAGTTTTCCAAAGCCGGGTGAGAGGCAGCAGCTTTTCGCTAGGATAAAGTCTGACCCGTGAGGGCAGGACACCCAGGAGCTGACTCACCTCCCCCACAGCTTCAGAAGAGGCAGCAGGGCCTGGCCCTCCTGTCCTCCCTCTCACCTCCTACAGGGCTGATCTGGGCATAGTCGTAGATGCTCTCATCTCTTGTGTGTCAGATAGCCAGCGTTCCTCTGTTCCCCTGTCAGTGTCGGCAGCTATTTCTGTGACTATGTTATTGCTGACGTTCCTCGTTCTTTTGGGCACTTTTCTCTCTGCCCCAATTCTTCTGTCTCTGCTGTTTCCCTTTGTCTTCTATGGTCACGCTTCCTTTTCTTCACTTGGTCTTACCCCAGCTGCCTTCAAGTTGCTGCTGTTCTCTGCTGCTCCTGCTTTCTCCCTTTAAATGCTTTTCTTGTGCCTCCCCTTTTTTTGCAACCTTTTATTTCAGCCTGGCAGTGGTTCTTAAAAACCCATTGGATATTTAGCATTACGTGACTCTGTGTTGCTAACCTGTATTCACTCTTAAGCTTTGGTCCAGCAAGAACGAGCTTCATATGCCAAGAGGAGGGAGGAATAATAACAGGGTGGACTGTGACTGAGGTTCTTCTGGAGACCATTGCCCTGGGACGGGGTGAAGGCCTCTTGAGTTTCCCTGTGGAGTGGTCCTGCAGCTTGGGTAACCAGTTTCTTTCTTGCTTACAGCTTCACAGCCCTCAATGCCAGTAAGGAAAAGAAGAAGAAGAAATATTCTGGGGCTTTAAGTGTTAAAGAGATGCTAAAGAAATTTCAGAAGGAGAAAGAGGCTCAGAAAAAGAGAGAGGAGGAGCATAAGCCTGTAGTGGTCTCATCGGTGGAAGCTCAGGGCCTGCGGGACTTGGAGGGTGCTTCTGACCCCTTGCTCTCACTCTTTGGCTCCACTTCTGACAATGACTTGCTCCAGGTGGCCACTGCCATGGACTCACTGACAGATTTGGACTTGGAGCAGCTGCTCAGTGAGTCTCCAGAAGGAAGCCCTTTCCAAGATATGGATGATGGAAGCGATTCCCTTGGGGTGGGATTGGACCAGGAATTCAGGCAGCCCTCTTCCCTCCCCGAAGGCCTGCCAGCACCCCTGGAGAAGCGCATTAAGGAGCTGGCTCAGGTATGGTGACACAGTGTGGCCGGGCTTTCCTGGAAGCGGTCGGGCAGATTGGTGTTGGTTCTGCACGGCGTGAAGCTCGATGCCCAAAGAAATCCTTAGTGAGTTGGCAGTGAAAGTGTGAGCTTTCCCCAACCTCTCCTCATCCTGAGTGAGGAAAACAGTGTCAGCTTTGCCCATCAGGCTTCACATTTAAGCCTTTCTTGGTTCTTTCTCTTCCAAATAATTTATTTTCTTCCTGGGAGATTTTTCTCTTTCCTTTTTCTGCCTGTTAGTTTCTTTCCCACACAGTATCTCCTTTTGTGCATAGACCAACACTGATGTTGACATCAGGCAGCTGAGAGAGAGATTCATCTTATTAGCTTTTGAAAATGCACTAAAGTTTGTAAACATGTAAGTTACACATAGAGCATATGCTCAATTGTCACTGGGTTTTGGTTGCTCCCTCGCATTGCTTATTGTCAGCATCCGTGTTGGTAGCAATCACAGGAATGCCTCCATGGTGCTAAGTAAAAAGGAGCTTAACTTGAATGTTGTCTGTGCCCCTTAACAACAACAGCAACCTTTAGCATAGATCAGCTGTTGCTGCTCCTGTTCTCTATCGATTTGGAATTCATCCCTAAGTGCTGAGACTGTCAATTCAGTAATACTAACTAGAACCAAGCATGGATCATTAGTTAATGATGACAATACCTTTTAGTTAAAATAACATTTTACCTTAGGCATCGTGGTTTGTACTGCAGTTTCAGTGTCGTTTGTACTCAATAGCTGTAGTTCTGAACTAGTGATTCTCATAGCATATCAGAATCAATGCTATGTAATTATCCTTTATGTTCAGGGCAGGTGAAATGTCAACCACCTCTATAAATGATTTTCTCACTTCCAGAAAATATCTGAACATAGTATACAAAGCAAATAAACATCTTATTGAAATCTCTAGCTCATCCTTTTTAGCTTGCGTGCAGTGTTGGGCATAAGTGTTTTATTTGAATGTAATGATTTTAATGAATTGTGCCATGTCAGGGATTCAGAGTGTATCTTAAATATGACATTGAGGTGGAAGGAGTTGAACCTGAACTTGGCATGTTTGAGTGTACTGTCCTGTATTTGCTCTCAGAATTCATGTTAAAAAAATTACTTTGTTCTTTTCATTCCTATGGTTTGTAATCAAATTGTTTTATAGTTTCTGAAAGTCTTGTTAAATAAGTAAGGACTATGTGATGGTAGCCAGGTGTTTTTTTTAGAGAAAAGTCAAAATAGAATTCTTGGATACGTCCTCATTCCCACCATAGGTTGCGTTCTAGTGTGCTTACTTATTATTTCAATCTCTTGGGAAACACAGAGCACATCAAGTGGAACAAAATGCTGTAACCTGAAACAGCATGGGACTGTGGTACCAGAAAGCTCCCTTGGTGGATCCCCTGTCTGGCAAGCTTCCTCTTGAGTGATTGCTCTTGGGCATGACAGACAAGGGTTCAGGATTCCGTAGGCAAGGTGGGCCTGGGTCCTAGAGATGCTGAATGTAGAGTTTGATATTCTGGTTTGAAAATACAGTGCTCAAGGGTGAAATTGACACTTTAATCTTCATCTGGCCCGCCCTGCTCCTGCATTAAGAAACTTTGGAAAATGGGGTGGGAAGTGTGTGGGGATTATCTATTACCCCACCAGTTGAAAAACAATTTCACTTTGCATATTCCTTTCTAGCTTCTGTGTATGTTTTTATGCAGTTGTGATTATAGTTGTGAATAATTGTTTCATGATTTTTTTCACTTAATAAATATTATTATAAAGCCCTCATTATTTTTAATGGTTGCATTAAAAAGAAGGCTTATTATAGAAAGTTATTCCAGCAGGGCCCCTGCACTTGGGGCACCTGGAACCCCCACATGTGTACACAAATGCTCTGGACTGCAGGCCCTATTGAGAATTTGCTGGGAAAGGTAATCTTCCCAGGGAAAGAAGGCATTTGTACACAAAAACTGCATACAATTCCAAAAGTTGCATGGGGATATTTGGATCCTTAATAAGGAACTCTGTCCTGGATTTTGAAAGATATTGCGTTTTAAATTAATTTTAAATTAAATTTGATGTATATAACTATCATTAGCAGTGTTATGTGTTTCTCACTTTATTTTTCACTCCCCTTATTTTTCTTTTTTCCCCTTGTTTATTTTTATAATAGGTTGGTTAGATTTAAAATCTTGACCCTAGGTAATAATGTATCCATTTCTATTGCCTTTTTAAAAAGGACCTCAAACTTTGACAGTTATTCATTTCTCCTGATTGTGGGCTGGCTGGGTAGTTTCTCTTCTGATCCTGCTTGGGCTCACTCTTGTTTTTTTTAAATACCCCTTTGGTACTGGGGATTGAACCCAGGGTACTTTACAACTGAGCTACATCCCCAGTCCTTTTTCTTCTTTATTTTGAGATAGGGATGTCACTATGTTGCTGAGGGTCTCACTAAATTGTTGAGGATACCCTTGAACTCGCAATCTTCTTCGTCAGCTTCTCAAAGTGTTGGGATTACAGGCATGTGCCACCATGCCTGGCATGGCTCAGTCTTGCAGCTGCATTCAGCTGGCAGGTTAACTGGGTGCTGGTAAATTAACTGGGTGCTGACCAGACCTCCCTTTCCTTTGGGCCTTTTATCCTGGACGTCTTCAGGGCATGGTGATCTTGGTTGTGGCAGCATCTTGTGGAAGTGGAATTCTTAGGGCCATAAGATCTGGCTTTTACAGGTTATATGTGTCACACTGCTTCTGCCACACTCTTGGTCAAAGTGAGTCATAAGAACAGCCAAGATTAAAGGGTTGGGGAGCCTAGGACCTGCTCTCTGGGGGGCATTTCTCCATGGGAACAATCTGTGCTCCTGTTTGCAATCTACCACAGTGCATAGTAGATTCTACTCTGATGTGTAGTGATCTCTTAGGGAAAAACACACTCTTTATAGAAAGCAAAAAGTAGATTTACTTTCTAAGTGAGAAACTTAAAAAAAAAGATCTTGAAAACTTACGTACATTAAAGAGATACACCAAGAGAGATGCCTTGATTGATGTCCATGTTATATTCACTGTTTTCTCGTGTTAGCTTAGTTCTCATTTTCTATTCATTTGTACATTTTGGATCCAGGGAATATAGTGATTTGATGGTCTTGCCCTGTATTAACATGTGTTGATTACAGATGTCTTTTGTATAAATGGTTGGAACATACAGGGTGCTGAGAAAGCTCAACTTTGACACCCCCTCAGATTATTGTCTTGATATAGTTTGGCAGCTATTCAGCCTGGTTCTTACATATGACCCAGGTCTTCTTTGGTCCTCTTTAGTTAGGCATGAAGTGGGAATGATACTAAGAACAGAAAGGAAACAGGTCCCGAGCACCCACACCTTTACCCTCCTACTGAGTTACAACCCTTGCATCCCCAGAAGTCCAGGGAAAGAGGGACTTAAAGACAATAAGGTAGGAAAAAAAACCAACTTGAACCCAGGGGTGCTCTACTGCTGACTAATCCTCATCCTGCATATAAATAAATAAATAAATATAATGGTCTATCAACAACAAAAAAAATTTTTAAAAAAGGCATTTGGAGGCTGGGCACAGTGACATGTGCTTATAGCCCAGCTAATTTGGGAGGCTGATGTAGGAAGATTACTTGAGGCCAAGAGTTCAGGGCCAGCCTGGGCAACATAGCAAGATAGAAAGATCCCCATCTCTTTAAAAAAATATATATATATCTTGGAACTGTTATAAGTCAGCATGACCAAGGTGTTTGCTTTAACCTCATTTCCTAGTTAATTTAGGATTGATTAATTTATACAATATCTCGGGCAAGGGACCTCACTTATTTCTGATAGACTATCAGATATCTATCCAGTTGCTTTTAATTAAATTTATTTTAAAATGCAGTGTTTTGACTGATTAACTTCTGTATGAAACCAGACCCTCTGAGGACAGTCTATGCAATTAAGACAGTTCAGAAAGAAAATCTTTTTAAAGACTATGTAGGCAGAAAACTTCTGAAGTATTGGAGAAAAGGTTGATTGATACTGAAATATAAACCTTATTTAAAATAAAGACAAATTTTATTTAAAAGACTGTTGATGGGTTTGTCAAACAGTGGGGCATTTTAAAATACATGTTGAAGGAATTAGATTGAATTAATTGAGGATCTGGATCTTAGAACTAGCAGTAGTTGAATCAAAAGAATGCTTTAGTTTTTCTGTTTTCTCAAACTAATGTTGTAATTGCAGTACCTTAAAAGTTCTAAGGTGAAATTCTGAATGCTGAAAGTGTAAGAAATTACACATGGATGGTTTAAAAGCCATGCCTTTCTTTCTTCCATCATCCATCCATCCTTGTCACACCTTTCATCCAAGGCCTCTGGGCTGTCCTTCAACCAAGTCATCTTTAGAAACTTGAGTTTTGTAGCTCTTCAGGTTAGTTTTGGTTAGACAGCATTAGGCTTTTCCTCATCTAGTTTGCCTTTCTATGGCGGTATCTGTTCATTCCTTTGTTCATCCATATATCCACTTCCCAATGTTTACTAAGTATCTATTATTTGATAGGCAGCTGTGAGGAATGTATGGGCCAATGAGAGTTAGTTCTTGTCCTCCATGAGCATGTTATGTAAATGGATGATACCTATGCAGACAGTGGGCTGCGGCACAGAGCAGGATGAAACACTCTGCCATTTTAGATGGCTGACTAGATGACTAGGTGGACAATCAGGAGTCAAAAGAGAAACTCTTTGAGGGTACATAAGACTGGGACTGGAGGCTACAACGTTGATCAACCTGTGGGGAAGGCAGGGCAGAGCTGAGGATGGGTGAGCAGCTGGTTGGTGGAATCCCCTAGAGTGTGGTAGGAGATGGGAGTTATAGTGGACGGCTGGGGCCAGATCCTGGAGTGCCCTGCATGCCATGAGAAGGAATTTGGGTTTGGGTCTAGAGTTGGTCAAAGCCACTGAAAGAATATGAAGGAAGGAATGGGAGGATTCAAGAAGGCTGGAGTGCAGATATTAGAAGCAGGGAAGCAGGAGTATGAGCAAAAGCTGGCAGGTCTAGTTTTAGGTAAGCTGAGTTTGCATATCAGAGGATTACCCCTTCACAGGGGTAATTGGAAATCCTGGTCCAGAGCTTAGAAGAGAGGGTACAGGGGTTTTAAGGTATAGATTTTTTTTTTTTTTTAGTTGTAGTTGGACACAATATCTTTATTTATTCTTATGGGGTACTGAGGATCAAATCCAGTGCCTCACATGTGCAAGGCGGGTGCTCTACCACTGAGCTACAGCCCCAGCCCTAGAGGTTTAGATTTGAGGGACTTTCATGTGTGTATATTATTTTGAAGACATGAGGAGAAAAGAAATGATGGGAAGAAGTGAGTTCTAGATAGAAACTTGGGAGTCCTTCAACAGGGAAGAGCTAGTGGGCAGACAGATGGAGTCAGAGGTTGGAAGGGCCCAGCAGGTGCAATTAGAGGAAGGTGGAAGGCTTGATCAGGATTTATCCCTTTCTCTAGACAGTCACCTTATCACCCATTTGTCATTATTACATATCATGTCTGATTTCAGAAATTGTATTTTGCCTACAACCTGAAAATCAGCATCCCTTTTGTTTAGATCACTGAGTCTCAGAGTTACATTTAAAGAGTTCTAATGGTTGGGCTACTTTTAAAGAATACATATTCCTGAGTCTTGTCTCCAGAGATTGTGGTTTGATGGGTGGTTCCCACATGGAGCTACTTGTGAGGGCCATCTTCTCTGACCAAGGCATGGTTTGCCATTAGGATACTTTAGAGGTCTCCAGGCTGCTCTCCAGGTTATAAACTGTGTTCTCATGGAAAGCAAAAGAAGACAGTCTAGTAAATTCCTGTCATATCAGGCAATATGGCATGTCATTCCAGTGATCTGGATGATGGAGAATTTGTGTCTACCCTAAGTAGAATAGAAGTTTCAAAAGATGATAATGACCTTAGATGCTAAAGCTATACATTATTATTTTTATTGTTATTTTTGGTGGATAAAAGCTTTTATCTTATAGGTTTATTGAAGTTCTTAGTTGTTTTTATACTGTTAATGTATGGAAATCTCAACTAACTGTGTAGTTTATGATAGAGTCTGGACACAGGAGTTAATAGAGTTGGCCTCTGACCAGATGCCTCAGGATTGCTTGTTTCTATGTGGCTTTGTTTTATGTGACTGCTGTTTTAAGTCCTGGGATGTACAGTTCAAGATGCTGCAGCATCTTTGAAAAAAATAGAGCATTGATCACAGGTGACCTTAATCCGGGACTTGGGTAGACTCAGGAAAGTGTTGGGGAGGATTTTATTGACAGGTGCTTTTATGGAGCAGTGACTGGTGCCTGCGGGGGTATGTATGGGATGCGTGGGCAACAGGTTCTAATGGCTGTTACTGTCTGCTGTGAACCAGGCTGCCAGAGCTGCTGAGGGAGAGAGCAGACAGAAGTTCTTCACCCAGGATATGAATGGCATCCTACTAGAGTGAGTATCATCTGTCTGTCTGTCCATATCTGCTGTTACACACCTGGGTTGGGCAGGCCAGGAGTGCATGGGACTATTGCTGACCAGCAATGAACTAGAGGACTTGGGTTAATATAGTTTTATTGATGTTGTTCATTAAATAAAACAGGGACACTAAATACCTGTCTCCAAGAATGATAGATCTTACTAATCTTTGGCCAAAGGCTTTATTAGATACTATATATACAGTCCTGGACTTTTGGAAGAGGATTTCTTGAGTCAAGGGCAAGATGAGACTAGAGAGAAGGGGTTGCTTGCATGACCCTGAGAATCCAGAAGGTTGAGTGGTGGCCTCAGGGCCTGCTTTGTATTGGAGTGTTCCTCAGTATTTGTTCTCCTTTTCTTCTTTCTCTGCTCTCAATGCCAGAGTACCTCATTCCTGTCACATTTCTTCCAAACCTTGAAACCCCCGAATCATTGCACTGTATGAAATGGATTAAAAAGCAAAAACAAACGTAAATCTAAACACATCTGGCCCTCAGGTTTGCAGCTTTTCACTGGTTGCAGTTGCATTATGTAGCAGGAGAAGATTATTGCTCAACAACTGAAATTTTTGCTAATATAAGAATAGTTGTCAAGACTTGGGAATGTTCTAGCAAATGGCCTTGCCCTGGCCAAGATCTGGACTGGCTACTTGGGTCAGGAATCATGGGCTACAAAGAGTACCTGAGGGTCAGGGTGGATGGGAGGTTTGTGTCAACAAGGAACCCACTTGAGCGTGCCAAATATGGAAAGCTCAAGGCATTGAAGAGAATATTTTTCTGCTTATTCAGCTGGAGAAAGTGGAGGGGGTGAGGATTTCCTTGACCTCATAGTCTTGGAGAGAATTGGGAACTGGAAAAAAGAAACACTGCCAGAAAGTATTTCCTGTCAACCCCAAGTACCTCATTACTTCCCACTTGATAGCTTTTATGTCATATTTGTTTGTGAAATTTTGTACGTGGATCTTGTTCTCTTGGGCTCTGTTTTCTTGACTGCCTTTGACTTTGTCCTGTCCTTGACCTAAAAGCCTTAACCCACTTTACCTAGCCAAGTTTGGGAATTGTTTGTTGATTGCCAAAGATTTGTTGCCTTGGCCACTCAGTTGCAGTGTGGCCCAACAGGATGAGGTTGGACCTGCTTTTGGCCCCTAGCTGGCCTCACCATGTAGGCGGATCTAGTGAAGAGAGATGCTGCAGTGAGCTGCAGGCCGTTGATGACTCTGTTCTGTTCTTCAGCATAGAGGTGCAAACTCGGGAGCTGAGTAGCCAGATCCGTTCTGGGGTATATGCCTATCTCTCTTCATTCCTGCCCTGCAGCAAGGACGCTCTGGTTAAACGTGCTCGAAAACTTCACCTCTATGAACAGGTGTGTGGTTTTGGGGCCCAGCTGAGGGGTGGCTACTCAGTACAGAGCCCTATCTGTAGCTGCACTGCTTCCTTTTGATTACCCTGTTGTGTCTCCTTGGTGTAAGTCTGGTGTGTGAACAAGACTTTGCTGTGTCCTGCTCTCTGCAGGGTGGGCGCCTGAAGGAGCCTCTCCAGAAGCTCAAGGAAGCCATTGGCAGGGCAATGCCTGAGCAGGTGGCCAAGTACCAGGATGAGTGCCAGGCACACACGCAAGCAAAGGTCGCTAAGTAAGTGTCTCTTTGCCCTAGTGCACCATTATCCTGTTGTCTCCTCTCTTCACACCTCTCAGTATTTACTTTCATTTCAAACCAGACTCTTGGCTCTTCAGCATTTTCACTGTCTGATCTTAGAAGTCCCAGTTAAGTAGGGAGGAGGAGGAAGAGGCGAGGAGGAGGACTTCGGAGTCCATTTCTTTCTCTTCCTTGTGTAGGATGCTGGAAGAGGAAAAAGACAAGGAGCAGAGAGAACGGATTTGTTCTGATGAGGAAGATGATGAAGAAAAGGGTGGCAGGAGGATAATGGGACCAAGGAAGAAATTCCAGTGGAATGATGAAATCAGGTGTGCCTAAGCTGGGACCTTGCCTCACTGGAGGGTTTGTGGGCCAGTTTCTGAGCATGTCCCCATACTGCTAGTGAAGGTTAGGATCATTTACTTTCATCAGAACAGCTGAAAGCACATGATTAACAGCTTGAAGAAGAGTTGGGTGGTTGCAAGTTTCTGATTTCTGCCTACTTCTCAGGGAACTGCTGTGCCAAGTGGTGAAGATCAAACTGGAAAGCCATGATCTGGAGAGGAACAAGGCCCAGGCATGGGAGGACTGCGTGAAGGCCTTTCTGGATGCAGAGGTCAAGCCTCTCTGGCCCAAAGGCTGGATGCAGGCCAGGTGAGGGTCAGTGTGATCAGACAGGAAGTTGTGCCATCAAGGAGCCACTGTCCAGTTGACTCAAATCTGATGTCACCTGAGTAATTCGGGGAGATAATAGAAGCTAGGAAAGATTGTTGTCAGTCTTGCGTAGAAGAGAGAAAGTTCCCTATGGGGTTTTGTCCTTGTCATTCTTCACCCTTCTGTGGCTCAGGATTGGCTGCATGCTTATTGTGCCCTTTCCTGTTTTGACATAATGGCTCCTGCCAGAGGTTGAGAGATGGATTCATCTTGGGTACTACTTTTTCTGGTTGCTCTTTGCAGTTTTGGGGATTGACCTGAACATACTAGGAAAGTGCTCTACTGCTGAGCTACATGTTATTTTGAGATAAGGTCTCACTAAGTTGCTAAGGCTGGCCTCAAACTTGCCATCTTCCTGCTGCCTCCTGGGTCGCTGGGGTCACAGGCATATACCACTACCCATCATGGGTGCTTCTTTTTGTGGTTTTTATTTTCGTTTTTGTTTTGATACTGGGGATTGAATTCAGGGATGCTTAACCACTGAGCCCTTTTTATTTATTTATTTTAAATTTTTTTTTAGTTGTATATGGACTCAATGCCTTTATTTGTTTTTATGTGGTGCTAGGATTGAACCCAGTGCCTCACACTTGCAAAGTAAGTGCTCTACCACTGAGCTAAAACTCCAGTCCCCTTTTTATTCTTTGAGACAAAGTCTTGCTAAGTTGCTTAGGCCCTTACTCAGTTGCTGAGGCTGGCCTCGAACTTGTGATCCTCTTGCTTCAGCCTCCCATGTTGCTGGGATTACAGGTGTGTGTCACTGGGCCTGGCTTCGTGGGTACTTTTTAAAAAATTTTTTATTCTATTTTGTTTTATATATAACAGCAGAATGCATTATAATTCATATTATGTTGATAAAGCATGATTTTTCATATCTCTGGTTGTATACAAAGTAGTATATTCACATCATTCATGTCTTCATACATGTACTTAGGGTAATGATATTCATCTCATTACACCTTCATTTCTACCTCCATACCCAGTCCCTTCCCCTCCCACACCTTTGCCCTATCTAGACTTTGTCTAATCTTCCCATGCTCCCCCTCCCAACCCCATTATAAATCAGCCTCCTTATATCAGTGAAAACATTCGGCATTTGTTTTTTGGGGATTGGCTAAATTCACTTAGCATTATATACTCTAACTCCATCCATTTACCTGCAAATGCAATGATTTTATTCTCTTTTATTGCTGAGTAATATTCCATTGTGTATATATACCACATTTTCTTTATCCATCCAACTACTGAAAGCCATCTAGGTTGGTTCCACAGTTTAGCTATTGTGAATTGTGCTGCAATAAACATTGATGTAGCTGTGTCCCTGAAGTATGCTGTTTTTAAGTCCTTTGGGTATAGACTGAGGAGTGGGATAGCTGGGTCAAAAGGTGGTTCCATTCCCAGTTTTCCAAGGAATATCCATACTGCTTTCCATATTGGCCGCACCATTTTGCAGTCCTACCAGCAATGTATGAGTGTACCTTTTTCCCCACATCCTCGCCAACACTTATTGTTGTTTGTATTCTTAATAGCTGCCATTCTGACTGGAGTGAGATGAAATCTTAGAGGAGTTTTGATTTGCATTCCTCTAATTGCTAGAGATAATGAACATTTTTTCGTATATTTGTTGATTGATTATATATCCTCTTCTGAGAAGTGTCTGTTCAGTTCCTTGGCCCACTTATTGATTGTTTTTTTTTTTTTTTTTTTTTGGTGTTTAGCTCTTTGAGTTCTTTATATACCCTAGAGATAAGTGCTTTATCTGATGTGCAAGTGGCAAAAATTTGCTCCCAAGATGTAGGCTCTCTACTCACCTCACTGATTGTTTCTTTTGCTGAGATGAAGCTTTTTAGTTTGAATCCATCCATGGGTGCTTCTTAATGGTCCTCAAAAGTCTCATTTTCAAGTAGCAGGATTGTCATCTTCCTGGAGCTAAATACCAGGCTTCTGTTGTAGAGGTTATTTTGTGTCACTTCCCACAAGTGGAATATGTCTGCTGTACACAGGGCAGGGAAGGTTAGCTAGTGCTGATTTTCTGTGCTGGGCCCTATTTATTTGTAATTTGCACAAATCATAAAGCCTTGGGAATTGTTCTGTTCTTATAGGTTGGACTTGTATGAAGAAATTTGTTTTGAGTTTCACCCCACATTTTCTTCTTGACAGTGTCAAGGATAGGCAGTAAGGAAAGTGCTTCTGCCTAGGAGAAGGTGGCCATGAGGTCAGGGACAGAGCCATAGTCTTTTTTGATAAAGTCCATACTCTTGGCTTTTGATGGGCTTTTGAAAGGCTTCCATCCCACCAGTGTGGCTGCTTTGGACTCTCAACAGGAATTCAGCTCACCAGTCAACTGGATTTAAGAGCAGCCACCAAGTACCAGAGTTGCTAGAAAAGCTCTGGAAATAGAATGGTGGTGTCTAGGGTGAACAGAATGCCATGTGCTATTTCTTTCAGGACTCTGTTTAAGGAGAGTCGACGAGGCCATGGACACCTGACATCAATTTTGTGAGTGTCTTGGCGTTTTTCATTTTTCAGAACACTGTTGTTTTATCTCTTTCTGTGGATCTCCTCTGAACCTTCCCTGTGTTTATTTCTTTGAACAGAGCCAAGAAGAAAGTAATGGCCCCTTCTAAAATCAAGGTGAAGGTGAGTCAGCTTGCTCAGGTCATATGCTGGCTGTCCTTTTCTCCCTGCAAGCAGTGCCCAGGAAACTTCTTAAATGACCATGGCAGCTGTTGAGTTTCACTGGTCTAGGGGAATAGCTATTCTTGAACCAGGGCAGAGACCTGCATGGGCCATTCAATCCTCCTGCCCCAGGCTCAAGTCTATAAAACAGTGCCTAGCTGGCCCAGTTTCTGGGGTTGTTGTGGGGTACATGGGGTCTTTGGAAGCCCTCTGAGGAGTGAAGCACCCCTGCAGTTGTGAAGGTCGTACGCCGAGATACACTCCTGGCCAAGTGCAGTGTAGCCTGGAGCAACAGCAGAAAGGAGAGGCGACTGTTGGGCTACCTGCCAGAGTGCAAAATGCTCAGAGACCTCTCAGTGTAAAGAACATTGCTACTTGCCATATTCTTACCAGTTCCTAAGACTTGGTGGTCTCCTTAGCCATACCTAAAGAGATCGTGAGAATAAGTTGTGCCAGTCATTTGTTCCTGAGTATCTGCCAAGCTTCTACAGTGTCTGAGACATACTGTGGTAAGTATCAGAGGTGCAGGAGTGACAGGATAGATTTTTTTCCTAGTCCTATAAGGACCGAGGAGAGATGGGTGCTGGGAGAAATCAAAGAGAAAAGAAAGCTAATTTAAGATAGTTCTTATGCCATGTGTCAGTCTGCAGCAAGGAACACTTCAAGACAGTGTGAATGCCACTAGGCAGTGTGTCTTCTTGCATAGGTCTTGTACTTTTTAGAAACAGAAAAGAGAAATTTCCCTGTGACTGGGCATGTCCTTAGCAACAAAACATACTGCGGTAAAGCCAGCCCCAGCCAGCCAAACACATACCAAAGGGTGCCTAAGACAAGGCAGGCTTGACATCTGCTCTGTCCACACCTTGTTTTGTAATTATACAAGAATCTCAGATCTTTGAGTTGTTCCCATTTATGTCCTCACAACAGGCCAGCGCTGGCATCTTTGGACATTTCTAAACAGTCATCATTTCTGTTTTCATTTAGGAGTCATCTGCTAAGCCTGATAAAAAGGCTTCCATCCCATCAGGAGGACAGATGGCTGGCTCCACTGCTTTGCCATCGGAACACCAGGGAGGAGGCCTGAACATTGGGTCCACGAGTAGGGAGCCCCCATCCCAGGTGTCTGGTGGCCTCACTAACCCTGCTCCTGTCAACCTGGAGGACTCATTGGATGAAGACTTGGGCCATGATCCAGCCTCCTCAATGGAAGCCGTGTCCAAGGAGCTGGCCGTGTTGAATAGCAGAGTGGCTGGGAGCTCTGAGTTCACAATGGCTGCACCCTCCAAAGCACCAGCAGAAAAAGTCACAGGTGTTTTGTGTGCGGAAGAGAAAAGGAACTTTGTGAAACCCAACCCCTCGGCACCACCACCCGCTAGCACACTGCAGTCACCCCTAAATTTTCTGGCTGAACAGGCTCTAGCACTGGGGCAATCCTCTCAGGAGAAAAAACCAGAGAGTTCTGGCTACAAAGAGCTGTCCTGCCAGGCTCCCCTCAGCAAGGGCCTGCCAGAAGTACACCAGTCCAAAGCAAAGCACCACAGCTTGCCACGGACGTCTCATGGACCCCAGGCGGCAGCTCCAGTACCTGGCCCCCAAGTCAAAGTCTTTCATGCGGGCACTCAGCAGCAGAAAAATTTCACGCCCCCAGCTCCATTTGTCAGTAAACTCCAAGGCCCAAAGGCTTCCTCCCCACAGTGTCATCGTTCCCTTCTGCAGCTAGTGAAGACAGCAGCCAAAGGCCAGAGCTTCCATCCCCCCACACCAACCTCCTCTGGAGGCTCGCCATCTTCCAGTGGCAGCTCTCATAAGTCCCCAGCCTCGTCCTCTACTGCCCTGAGCCACCCAGCAAAACAGCACCCAGCCAACTCTGCGGGGCCATCTTATAAGAATAATCCATTTGCTGGCTCTATCTCCAAACATGGGGTTTCTTCTGGCAGCTCTTCCTCTGGAGGAACCCGAGTGCAGAGCTCTGCTTCTGGGACCCTGCTCCCCAGCATACAGCCTCCTTCCACAGGACAGTCCACCAGCCAGCCTGTCCCAAGCTCGGCAGTGAAGAAACCACCTGTTTCCCAGAAGCTGACCCTGGTAGCCCCTCCTGGTGGTCCAAATGGAGATTCCGGTGGTGGTACCCAGGGAGTGGCAAAGTTACTGACCTCCTCCCTGAAGCCCGCCACAGTTAGTAGTGTGACATCATCTACCTCCTTGCCAGTGAGTATCCCAGCATGCAGCCTGTCCCACCCCTGGGGACTCAGGGACAAGGCCACTTGCTTTGCCCTGAGTGGAGAATGTGATCTGAAGCTGAAGGTCAGGTGGGAATAGTGAGCTCATACTCTGGATGGAGAACTGAGCTTCCTGCTCAGTCTTCCCTTTTCTGGGAGTAGGAAGGCCCAGGATAACCTGCCTATCTTCTTAGGAGGGTGAGTGGAGCAAAAACAGCTGTCAGTATTGTGCCTGTAGGGAGGCTGGGTCTGCACCTGCACAATGAGCCACAGAACTTCCCTCCTTCCACCTCTGACCTGTGTATCTCTTCAGAAAAGGGGATGGAAATGCCTTCATCTGTCAGGTGCTAAGGCTTTCATGCCCTGGAAATAGCAGTACCTTCTGAGAACGATTCTCTGATTGGTTTTGAAGGATTCTGCAGGTCAGAGGTGATTTATCAGAATTCAGCACTAGTGAATGCTGAGGGTGGGGGATAACTATAAGAAGTTTGGATACAGCTTGGGGAGATGGGGACTGAATCTAAGGACTTACAGTTAGTAGGCAAGTGCTATGCCACTAAGCTACATCCTCAGCCCTCCTATTTCTTTTTAAAAACAAAGACTAACCAAATATACACAAATATATGTGTATTTACATAGTAAACATATGCAGAATAAATGGGTGTCTAAGAAGGTGCATACACATACTTGTGGATATCCACAGTGGTGGTCGTTCCTCTCCTCACCAAAGAGACACCTTTAGTGTCCTATGCCCTGGAACGCACTCCATGCCATTTCATAGACTGTCCTTGTTCTTTTCTCCAGGACTGCAGAATAGAAAAGTGCCTTTTCTGGGGCATTTGATGTGTGTGCCTGTTGTGCACGCTCTTAGGTTTGCTATGAGTTAACAGGACCAGGCTTCTGACCACTTGTCTATGTTTCCTCCCCAGAAAGGACCGGGTGGGGCTGTGCTGCTGACCAGCTCCTCTCCCTTAAACCTGCTGTCTTCATCCTACAAGTCCAGCAACCCCAAGCTGCCTGGGGCCGTGAACTCTAACTCACTGGGGATCCTTGCCCCTGTCCCATTTCCACTCCACGTGCTCTCCTTCAGTGCAGAGTCCTCTGCTAAAGCGGGGGTCTCCAAGGATGCCATCGTCACAGGCCCAGCCCCTGGGACCTTCCACCACGGTCTCAGCCACAGTAAGTACCTGTCTTCTGTCTCTGTCCCTGTGTTGTGGTGTGCTGTGGTTCCTGTGTGTGTCTGGTGTGACCATGGGGAATGTCCCTGGGACAATGCTGAGCCCCTCCCCTTTGGGTTTGGTTCCTAGACTGGTCTGGCCAGTCGTCTGGGGCTCTTGGCTGCCAGGGCTGTTTTTCCCTTCTGTCTTCAATGTTCGTGTTTTGTTCTCTCCCCTCCTGTTTCTCTCAGGTCTTCTGGCTGGCTTGCACTCCAGCCCGCCCCATGCAGCAACTCTCCCACATGCTGCCGTGTCCACCCATGTCCCGCAGAGTCTGCCAGGTAATTGCCAGATGGGCCCCTGCCATGCACTCTGTGCACTACTGCTCTCCATCCTTAGGTGCTTTGTCTACTGCTGGACGTGGAATGTCTGCCTTGTCGTTGCTGTGTTGTCGTCTCGCCTTGTCTTTTAAGGGTCTGGCTGTGTGGGCATCGGAATAACATGGCCTCCAAAGTGAGACTGCTGGGTTCTCGACTGGAACCCTGAGCCTTGGTGAGCACAGAAAGCTATGGGACCTGACCCAGAGGCAGGGTCTGTCCTGACTCTTAGCATCTTTTCCCTCTTTGGTTAAGAAAGAAAGTAATGGTAGGACTCTCCCAAGGGCTAGTGGGCACTACCGGCCTTCACAGCGAGGCTGTGCGCTCACTGGTATTTGTCAGTTCACGGAGGCTTTCCATCCTTTGCTTCTGTGAATGGGAGAATCCACAGAGTAGTGAGGGGCCACAGTACAAGACTCTGAGGAAGGACAGTTTCCCTCTGATGGTAGCATGGACCTGAATGAGAAGCCACTTTCAGTCTGGCCAGATGTAAAGCCTTCTTGGAAACAGATTTGGGAGCACACCAGGAATGAGGCAGTGTCCCCACAGAATAGCTATTTTAAGCTAGCCTTTGGTGTGTCACTGCTTAGTGGCATGAGAAATAGGCATTGGTGCCTTAGGCAGGCACTTGGTAGAAAGTAGATGTGCCACATTCAGTCCTGTTTTCTTGGGGACAGACCTCATAGAATTCTAGTATGAGAAGCCTGATGGAACACTAGGATTTGACTGGTGTTCTTACTGCCTTTAGACCTGTGCCAGACAGGCCCTGGGCTGCATTAGTAAGGGAAGAGCCAGTCTTAGCGAAGCTGAGCCTAGGTTACTACCCTGTGGATTGAGGGCCCCTGGGCTATACATGACTTGACCTGCCAAATGAAGAGGGTAGGACCCATGACTGTCAAGTGGGTGTCTACCTCCTGGTCTGCTGTGGGTCTCTGAAGGCTGGTTCTGAGGTTGAAGCATTGGTAGTGAGTGCCAGAGGCCAGCTGGGGGCAAGAATGAGTTTGTAGGTCTCTAGATGAAAATTTGGCTTCCTTGGGGGCTAAGCCTATGTCTGTAGTTAGCCCTTTTTTCTCTGGAGAAGCAGTGAGATGCATGGATTTCCCCCACATACCGGTGGCTGCCAGTGGGGATAAGTGTAGTGCAAGCCTCCATGGAGCTACCTAGGTGAGATCTTGGGTGTGTGACAGTGAGATGGCCCACCTCTGCCTGCTTTGGGGAATGTTCCTCTCTAAAAGAAACGAAATAAAGAGCCAATGGAAAGAGATTGAGGGTCTGTGGTATTTTCACCCAAAAAGTAGAAGGAAATGAGAGAGAAAGGATGGAAAAGAAAGACATTGCTTTCTTGTAGCATTTTGCTGTTTTTCTTCTGGGTATTAAAAGGCTCTCCGCAGAGCAGCTGTGCTAACGCCAGTGAGTCTTCCCCTCCTCCTGCGCCGCACTTCAGGTGGTCGTTACCTGAGGGGCTGCCATCAGGCTCTGCGTGGCAGCAACACAGCCGCGTCTGTGTCTGCTTTGCTTTCCCTTCCTCTCTGCCTGGACTCCACGCTGGTGTCTTTACAGTTGTCCCTATACCTGGTGGTAAGAGAGTGAGCACTGCTACCCTGAGATGTGTTTGAACATCAGGCCTTGCCATAGTGGCGGTTGTCACCTGAGCTGTGAAGTGGCCCAAGTCGCATCTCAGGAGCTGTTCTGGGCACACTGCTCAGTACACTACTGGCCTGCATAATGCCAGTGCCTACGTATGGAGTCAGCTCCTGAAAGACTGTTCTGTTCTTATTCTCCAGATGCTTCTCAGCTTCACGGGAAGGGGCCTAGTGTGCCACGGAAGTTGTGACCACTTCAGAGGACAGGCTCGATTGACTTGGGTCCACTGGAAGCTCAACGTGGAGGTCTCAGATGGCGGGCGTCTCCTGCACACTCTGCATACTGGTTTCCTTCCGAAGCAGGCGTGAGTTCCCGGAGCGTGTCCTGGCACTTCTGACAAGCCTCCAACTAAGGAGCAGCTCACGCTGCTGGTGAAGCACTTATTGACCTGGTGCTCTGGGCCTCACAGCTCTGTTGCTGGAAGGTTGTTAGAGGGCAGCTCTGGGTGTGGGAGTGTGCTGGGCTCTTGGGAAGCGGGGAGTCCACAAGCTCTGGTTGCAGATCCATTGGCACAGCTGTTTAGGTCTGCCTGGCCCCCAGCACTCAGTCCAAGTACCTCACAGCACCTGATGGGTCTGGGGCTCCTTCTGGCCACATTAGGATCCCTGGATGGTCAGTGTTATCCCATCCCCAGGCTGTGTGCTCAAAAGGACAAGACCCAGGCCTGAGCCACAGGTGGGAGGCCCATCTTGTCTCCTTGCAAAATATTAAGAACACTTACTGTGTGCTATCTATGGGGGACCAGTTTTTCCTCTGAACATGACAATGAAGCTCTTATAGAGAAGAGACCTTTGTAGATTCAACAATTATGGTAGGATTTTTAAAGACATCTATCTTGGGCCCAGTTTTCGTCATTACCATTAAATGCATTGGATAGAATGGGACTGCTCTTCACACGTCACATTATAGGAAGACTCAATTCCAGTGCCTTTATGGTGGAGCAGAATTCGACAACACAACGTCCATTCAGCCCCCTGAGTGGATCTGAGATGAAGACCTTTTTTTAAAGAGATGTCTGTATTTAGGACATAGCCAGTTTTATTTAATTGAGATTTTTATGGTTGCACATCATAACCTGCGCCGTCCTGACTTGAAAGTCATCTGGGACCCCAACCCCAGGTCCCAGTTGAGCCAGGGCTCCCATTTTGTTTTTCCAGAGTTGGTACAGGTAGACTGCACAGGAACCCCAAAGCCCTTTGTGTCTGAGGGCTGAGACAGGGATTCCGAGTCACAGGTGACATTCCAGTTTCTTATTCTTAGAAATCCTTCTTAGGCAGAGTTGCAGGGATAGGCCTCTGTGAAGCGTCTCCTGCCTACAGTGGACCTGGAAGTGTTGAGCTCTCCAGACAGTGGGGTTCTGTGTGGACTGGGGTGCTGCCCAGAGGAACTGGAGAGTGAATCTGAGACAGGTGAGGATAGCAACTGTAGAACTCCTGTCACCAGGCTGGTCACACTCAGCCAGTGGCCATTTCACAAGGACTTCGAGGGCCCTTGCTTATTCTGTGAATCTGTGCCACAAGGTGAGTCTGACTGCCCAGGTGAGCAATTTGACATGTTGAGAGAGCATCCTCAGCATGTGCACCTGGGTGAAACCAGATAGTCTTTCGGTTCCTGACTCCCAGGTGCAATGCTCAGTAACTCCCACTTCCTGTGGAGGTTGGTGCCCTTCCCGCTGTGCTGGGAGCAAGACCTGTCAGCTACTCAGCCTGGCCTCTGCTCTGACTCTTTTTGTATGTAAGAACCAATCTGTTTCACATTGGGCCACATGGGTTCCTTATCCCTTTATTATATATATTTTTTGCAACTTGGATTTCCAGTTTGTTTACAGAATAGTCTTAGGTAGTAGCAAAAGAGCCAAAGAAGAGATTTGTATAGCTGAGCTCAAAGCCGAGCCGAGGCCATCAGCGAAGGCTGAGCAGTGGGAACTCTCCAGGCTCCTCTGCCCATGAACACCCAGGTCCCAGCCCCAGCACCCCTCACCTCCCTCCTCGCCCTTTGGTGCTCCCTCCTCCCCGTGTGCCACTGAGTGTGCAGCTGGAGCAGGATACCCTTGTCCTTAGGAATCTAGTGATGCCTCTTGCCTCAGGGAAATGTTTCTTTGATGGGGAGTTTGAGATTTCTTTTTCTTGTTTATGCTTTATTTGTGGTAACGAAAGAGTGAATGATAAACAGCCATGGCAAGGCAGATCTACAGCCCAGCTGCAGTGGAGGCGTGGGGCAGAGCACGCTCAAGGGGCTGCAGGGGTTCCCTTGGCGGGCGGAAGTCTCTGAGCACTTACCGGACATGGCCGTTTCTTAGGTGTGAGAGGGGCTGTTACTTTTATGCAGCGACTATGTTGGTGTTGGGGGTGGTGTGGAAATTGTTAATCTTGTATAAAGCAACTCAATAAATTGTTTCAAGGTTTCCAAAAACCTGTTTCTCATTCTTTCTTTCAGTTGTATTCGCTAGTGGTTCTTCCTTCCGGAGAACCTGGTATATACGTGATACCCATTTTGTCTGAAGGTTGAAAGGGAGGGAGTAGGCAAAGGAAGCTTCCACATGCAAGGGCGGAAAAACACGCTCGCTATGACATTAGAATCAAGCCACCAGTTTTTATTTTCATGCTATAAATAAAGTTCCCTCTTATTTGCCATCTTCTTACATAACACATGAGATACAGAAAATGAGAAATTTGGTGAATGATCAGCAGTTTTCTATACCTATATACCAGTGAGATAATAAACAAGACTCGCAAGGCAACAAAACAGGCTATCAGCAACACCAGCCATCCTTAAGATCTTCCGATTGCAGAGCCATGTCGCTGATAGAATGTCCTCCTTGTACAGCATGGCTGACAGGCTCTGTGGTTCCTTGTGCCTTTCTGGCATAGAGCCTGTCTTGTGGGCAGAGTTACTACTGGGGAGGCCTTACTCACAAAGTTGGTTCCCAGTTAGAAAGCTGGAGGGTGTGCCCATGGGCAGCCTGGCAGCCCTGTCCTTTAGTAAATGGAGTGGGTGGAAGGAGGCCTCTGCCTAGATTTTGCTGGCTGGTGTGCCAAGGCCCACGCTGCCCTGAGTGAGCATGTCTGTTGTGGTTGCGCTGTGCTGTAGTAGTTTTCAGACTGTTTCCAGCCATCATAAGAGGAGTCTGTTGATGGGAGTATATGGGGAAAGGAAAAAAAAAAAAAAAAGAAGGGCATGTAGGTGTCAGATCATTGGAGGCCGGAGCAGGTTGCTCACCCAGGTTGAATGATGGCTGAGACAGGAGCTGCCTGGCTTGAGCCAGTGCCGGTTCTGCTCACGTGAACTGCACTCCAAGCATTCTGAGAGGGCTCAGCACGGATTAGGAGCCTGCACAGGACCAGGGATGAGCTACCTGGGAGGCTGCTGAGGAGGAGCAAGCCAGCTTTCCACCTCCCAAGAAGAGATGGGCGGAAGGGCTGAGCCTACTTCTGCCCAGACACCAGGACCGCCAGCTCCTGAATGGACATATCCTTGTTGACATAGCGATCATACTGAGCAGGGGTCAGCCTGCCGCTCTGCAGAGCTTCCTCAATAGAAAACTTCTTGCCAGACTTCCTATCGTGTATCACTGAGGACTCCCCATTGGGACCCTTTACCGATATCTCCTCCCAGTCGCACTCCTGGCTTCTGAGTTTCACAAACATATTCCAGTCGATGAGCCCAGCCCTGTGGGCCTCCTCAGGGGACAGCTCACGGCCTGTGTCGGGGTCAATCACCACGATGGAGCGCCGCAGGTGATTTTCCCTCTGCTCCCTCTTGACGGACACGGACCCCAGGCGCCTCTGCAGCTCATCAATCTCGAGATCTTTGTCCTTGGACAGCCTCTTGAGATCATCCAGTTCTCTCTCCAAGGACCACAGTCTGGAGTCGAGGTTGGTCCTAGAGTCCACCATGGTTGTGTTCCGCAGGTCTCGTGTTTCGGCTGCTGCCATTTCAATTTCTGATTGGAGCCTTCGGGTCTCCAGCTGCAGGTTTTGTCGCTCTAGCTGAAGTTTGTGGTTCTCTTCCCTTAGGAAGTCCAGCTCCTTGGACGACTTAGAGTTGTGGAATTCCAGCTCTGACAGCTTGGCTTCCAGCTGAGCCACCTCGGTGTCCAGCTCCCTCTTGCTCCTGCTCTCCTCTTCCAGGCTCCTCTTCAGCTTCTGGATCTCCTGTTCCGTGTTGCCCTTCTCCACCTGGACACTCTCAGAGAAGACGACCTTCTCTTTGACCTCCGCCTTCTCGAGGGCAGCCAACCTTCTACGCAGGGGCTCCAGCTCGCCCTCCAGCAGCTGTCTCCGGTGCCGCTCTTCCTCCAGCTGGGCTTGGAGCAGGGCGTGCTCCCTGGCCTGCTGAGGGTCCTGCTGCAGCACCACCTTCTGTGTGCGGGTCACCTTCTCACCAGCCTTGGCCTCCTCCTGCTCCAGCGCAGCCAGCCGCTGCTGCAGGCGCTGCACCTCCTGCTCGGCTGCCCTGCGCGCCTGCCGCTCACGCTGCAGCTCTTCCAGCTGCCTCTCCAGCTCCCCACGCCGCCTCTGCAGCCTCCGCAGCTCAGCGCGCAGCTTGTCGATCTGGCGCAGCTCAGCATCGATGCTGTCAGTGAAGGCGCTCACCTCCGCCCGCAGGCCTGGCTCCTCCTCGTACTGTACCACCTCCTGGCGCACCACCCTCTCCCTCCCCTGGGCAAGCTCCTCCTCCTTGTCCCTGATCTTCTCTTCCCGTAACACTCGCTCCCCTTCCAGGTCCACCTGCCTCTTCTGCTCTTCTGACAGCTTTGCCCGCAGAGATTCCACCTCCTTTCTGGTTTGGGGGTCTTCCTCGAACTGGAGGATCTCCTGGACCACCTCTCTGGTCTGGACCTGCGGTTTTGTGTCCTTCAGGGACTGGATCTCCTGCTTCAGCTGGTAGATTTCTAGGTCACACCTCTCAATCAGCCTGGTCTTGTCCACGATCTCCTCCCTGAGTCGCTGCAGCTCCTTCTCCGTCTCTGGGTCAGTGGTGTACTTAATGACTTCTTTAGTCACCTCTTTGACTTCCACCTGCGGGGCCCGCCTCCGGAGAGCCTCCAGCTCACCCTGGTAGCTCTTGAGCTGCTCCTCCGCCGCCCTGTACTTCCGCTCCTGCTCCACCAGCTCCAGGCGGAGGTTGGCCACTTCGCTCTCTGCCTTGGGGTCTGGCCGCACGATCTCGCGGACTTTCTCCTGCACCACCACTTTGGCATTCTCCTCCTCCAAAGCCCATATCTTTCGAAGCAGCTCCGTTTTCTCCCGCTGGCTGGCTCGGGCCTTGGTGGCCTCATCCTCATACTGGCGGGTGAGGTCATTGACCTCCCTCTCTGCAGCTGCATCCTTCTCCACCTTGAGCACCTCCTTGACAGTTACCTTGCCCTCAGCCATGGCCCGCTCCTTCTCCAGCCTCCTGAGCTTGGCCTGTAGGAAGCTCAGCTCCTCCTCCTGCTTCTCCCTGAGCTTGCCCTCCCGCTGGTGCTCCTCCTGCAGCTGCTGGTACTCCGCCTCCAGCTGGGGGTCATTCTGCAGCTTCACCACCTCCTTCTCTGTGACCTTCTCCTGTACCCGGCTTTTTTCAGAGGCCAGGGCTGCCACGCGCTGCTGTAGGAGAAGCACCTCTGCTTCCCGGGCACCCTTCTGCCGCCTCAGTGTCTCCAGCTCCTCCCGCAGCTGCAGGACCTCGTCTGCCTGGGCTCTGTCGGGCTCGATGCGCAGGACCTCTTTGACCACATACTCCTGCCCCCCGTCTCTGGTCTCCTGCTCCAGGGCGCGCAACCGTAGCTGCAGCGCCTCCAGCTCCTCCTGCAGCAGCTGGTTCTTGTGCTGTTCCTCCACCAGGGTCCGCTGCATCTGCTGGAAGCTCTCCTCCAGCGCGGGGTCTGGCACTTTCTTCAGCACCTCCTTCCTCACCAGCGACTCCTGAGGCCCCTGATTCCGCAGGGTCCGGATTTCCTCCTGGGTGCTCTTGACCTCATTCTCCAGCTGCTGCCTTCGCTCAGCCTCCTCGTCCAGTTCCTTCTTGATCTTCCATGTCTCCTCCACACTGGAGCCCGGAGTGTTTCCTTGCAGGGTCTCACGGGTCACTTCTGTGTCTGGCTGCTGTGACAGACAAGACAATATGTGATTAAAGCCAGAACAGATCTGCTCACCTTGGAACAGGTCAGACTGTCCTGTGATCCCCAGGATTCCCTTAGAGTTCTTGGGCTAGTTTTTAAAGTGGCCAAAAACAACTAGATTGGCTTTATAAAACGAAATGAGGCAAAATATTTTACAACGGCAGAAGAGTCTGAAGTGAAACCTTCTGTCGTCTGTCCTCAGGGGATGTCAGTCCTCGAAGGCGTTTTCTGTGCTTCCTTCAGCCTGTGCATTTTGGTGTGTCCCACTAAACACGTTTACTTTTTCTGCACAAATGTCCGCCTCATCTCCCGTTCTGTACTCTGCTGTTTATGGCACAATCAGAAGGATCCCACTCTGACCCAGAGCATGCAACTCCCTTCCTTGCAGCAGCCAAGCCCTCTGCCGTGTGAATGGGATTTAACCAGCCCACTGCTGACGACTTGGAGTCGATTCCAGTTTCTTGCTACAACAAACAGTGCTGTCATAAGTATTATGGTCTTCTAAAAATAACTTTTTAGTGGGTCCTTAGCAAACATTTATTGAATTCAATGTCAGTGGAACTGACATTCAGCCAGGGTACTGCCCAGAATTGTTAGCAAGAGACATTCCCTCATTCCTAGGCTGTCTGAGGCAGGAGGAAGCTTTCATTTTTCAGCTGGTAGAATAGTTTTAAGCAGGGTTTCTTACTAAGATCGATTACCTGTCTCAGGAGATTTAGTGCAAACTCCAGATTCTGCAGCCTCTGCCTGTTGATGGCCTGGACTTCTGTGAACTTGGCAGCAAGAGCAGCTTCCTACAGAGAAGTTCAGGAGAGCAGTCGGCAAACAGGAGCCAGCAGTAAGTGAGCGAGAGCCAGAGGGCTTGGACACAGTCTTTGAAAAGTCTGGCAGTTGGGGGCAGAGGGGCGCTTCTTGCCCGCTCCTACCTGCAGCTATTCTATAGTCTCATCATTGGAGAGAAAGGTGGACTCGTGTCACACAATCCAGGTTTCAGCCTGACTCCTGGACTTTGAGCAAGTCTCTTCACCTCCCTGAGCCTTACTCTTCTCAGAAGGTGCCTGGGACTAATGGTACTAGCCCTCCCTGGGGGAGCAGGTGGGAACTTCCCAGAGTCATGGGGCCAGCTCCGACCAAGCTGTCCTCTAGGCATATCGATGTCACTGCCCCCAAACAAGTTCTTCCCAATCTGTGCTGGCTCCCCTCCTGTGTGTGCATCACTGAGGCCTGCGTGCAGCAGCCTGAGGCCGCACTGCCACCTTCCCCTCAGTCCCAGACAGGCCGGTGCCTGAGCTCACCTCCTCCTTCACTTTGGCAGCGGGAGACTGCAGCCTGGCTCTCTTGCTCATGTGGCTGTTACTTCCATTCTCCAAGTCAAGAAGCGACCTGAGTTTCTCTGCTTCTAGCTCGTAGTCCTGGGTGAGAGAACAGGGAAAGTCACTAAGAAGAGACTGAAATGTTTGTGCACCCCTTCCAGTGGACCTAGATCTGCCCTCAGTGGGTGGAGAAGGGGTGCTGGTTCCGAGTCTGCACAGGCCTCTCCTGTGGGATCAGCTGTAGCTACTGGCCTCCAGGGGCCCTGAGACTCATCCACACACGAGCAGGACATAGCTGCATGGCCCAACATGTGGGGAAAAGCCCCACTCCTCTCCATCCTCAAAGAGGCAAACCAAGTGACCTTCCAGTCCTTCAGCAGGGAGATTTGACACTCTGCTTCAGTGCACACTGGACCATAAGCTTCCTCTCCTGCCTTCACCAGCTGGTAAGTTCATTACCATCAAGTGGATGTGTGGTGATCCACACCGCTGTTTCTCTCTATTGGACACTTAGGCCATTTGTAAATCATGCTATTACACAATTTTGCTTTTCCTTTTTTTTTTTTTTTTTTGGTACCAGGGATTGAACCAGGTGCACTTAACCACTGAGCCACAGCCCCAGCGCTCAGATAGCTTTTCCTAATAAAGGCCTTTAGTGNCCCATTACGTACTTTTTTTTTTTTTTTTTTTTGAGAAAGGGTCTCACAAAGTTGCTTAGGCTGGCCTCCTGAGTCAGTGGGCTTTTCCTTTAGCATAAATCCCCCCAAAGAGTTGTTTACTGCTTCCAAGAGCATACACCCTTTTATGACATTTGGCACCTGGTACCATAATGTTTTCCAGAAGGCTCTGCAGCTTGCATGGCTGTTCAGTGCCTGACGGTGACCAGTTCCTGGCAGGGCCTGTATGCCTGCCTGGTGTAGGGGGTGGAAGGAGGCATCCTAGTATCTGCTTGGCAGAAGCTTCATGGCTCACCTTCACGGCTTGCTGGTACTGCTGGGAATTGGCGTAGACCTTCTGTACTTCCTCTTCCCTACTTGCTATCTCATCTAGCAGGTTCTGTAAAACAAGAGATCTTAATAACCAAAACCAGAACAAACCCTGTTGGTAAAGGGGCTGGAGTCCTTAGAACCTGAGGTTCTTCTCTAGCACAGCACATAACATAAAGCTTCCTCATCTGCATCTGCCTGTGACAAAAGCCAGTTCTGAGGCCCTGTGAGGAAGGGCCAATAAGATAACTAGCTTTTGCCAGGAAACACATTTTGATTGAGTGCTTTGAAATGCCAGGCACTGCTCTGACATTGTCCTTAGATTAACTCATTTAATCTTCAAATGACCCCGTGACTAAGCATCATGATCTCCGGCTCCCACGTGAGGGAACTGAGGCACTGTGAAGTTCAGTAACTTGAGGGCATGCGGCCTATCAGGTAGAGCCAGGATCTGAACCTCAGCCACAGGGTTCCCTAACCCAACACACTGCCTGGGGCATTGAGGAGGCAAGCAGTAGAACTTGGGGACTGGGGTTTTCCCCAGGAGGGTTCCTTTGGTGTTTCGGTAGCCATTCACCTTAAGGCCAAGCCTCCCTTCTCTGTGCTGGGCAGAGGGGGAGAGGGGAACGAGGCACAAGCTGCTCGTTTGAGTTGGGTGCTGGGAGCTGAGGTCCAGGAGGGGGAGGTCAGCCAGGCCTGTGCCCTACTCTGTTCCCCAAAGACTTGGTTCCCTCCACTGACAGGGGCCTCCTGACTTTTGACTCTCCTAGCTTCCATGTGACCACAGAAGCAGATGCCACTGTCTTGCCTTTTGGTTCTTGAGCTTGGTCTCCATCTGGCTGAGGCTGTCTGTCTCCTGGGGCTCATAACTGGGGGTGCTGGACAAGAACTGGAGCACGCGGTCGTAGTCACGGTGGTACTCCCCATAGGCGGCCTTGGCACCCTGCAGGCTCTGGGCCCTGTGGGGCAAAGTGGGTCAGGCCTCCACACAGCAGGCAGAGGCCTCAGGACGCTTCACGTTTTTAAAGGAGAAGGAGAAAAACAAATGTAATATAATTGGACAAACCCTAAATGTTCACCAGAAGGAGAGTGATTATGGGGCGGAGGGCTGCGTACTGGCAGGCAGAGGTGCCCAGGGTACTGTGGGACCTGAACAAGCCACAATCCAGGAGCAACCACAGGGAGGCAGGAAGTCATACCAAGTCACCAAAAATAGTAACTTCTAACCTACAAGGTAGAGCAAAAGCAGGGCTTGGAAGGAATTGTATAGCACTAAAGGCCTTTATTAGGAAAAGCTATCTGAGCGCTGGGGCTGTGGCTCAGCGGTAGAGTGCTTGCCTAGCATCTATAAGGCACTGGGTTCGAATCTCAGCATAACATACAAATAAATAAAGGTCCATCAACAAAAAAATATATATTAAAAAAAAAAGAAGGAAAGAAAAAGCTGTCTGAAAGCCACAGTCTGTCTCACCTGGAGAAAAAGAAGAGCAAAAGAACCCCAAGGTGATGGTTGGAAGGAAGGCGAGAAACGGGAATCACTGGAATCAAAAAGCTAGTTTTCCAAGGTGATTGATCAGCCATTCGGCCTCAGCCGTCCGATTAGAAAGAGGGAGAGGGAAGACACAGACACAGCAGAAGGAGGCATACTGCGCCAGGAGCCAGCAGAGGTCCCCTCCGACCCTGCTAATGGAGAGGCCAGCCAGAGACAACTGGAGGAGCACCAGTGAGTGCCGCTAAGACACCGGGTCCTGGAAGTGTGAGCCACTGACGTCACTCCAGGAGTGGGTGAAGCACATGGGTCATACAGACTAAAAAAGGTTGAGTTTGTACACAAAAACCTCACACACACACACACACACACAATCAAAAAAAAAAAATGAGGCCCAGGGCTGGGGCTCAGTGGTAGAGCACTTGCTCGCACGTGTGAAGCCCTGAGTTGGATCCTCAGCACCACATTAACAAATAAAAATAAAGATATTGTGTCCATTAAAAAATATATATTAAAAAAAACCATCCAGCCCAGATGCCTTCACTGGTGAAGGCTGGTGCGCCCTTAATCAGGGGAAGAATCGGTTCTACACAAGTGCACAGAAGAGAAGGGACAAGGCAAGGCTGCGGCCTGTAAGGCTGGCAGGGTGCCGGCCAGGAGGACTGGTGACGGCAGCATGACTGGGCGCCGTCACCCTCATCCCTCCTGCCTCACCGTGCAGGTGCCTCGGGAGGTGGCCGCTGCGTCAGTCACTTTCTTACTAGAGACAGCCCTTGGGGCATCAGGGAGCCTGCCCCGGCCAGCCCCCTGCGCTGCCCTCCCTGCGCTGCCCTCACCTGTGCTCCACCTGCTGGCGCAGGTTGTCAAAGCGCTGGCTCAGCTTGTGCGCCTCGGCCTCCTGGCGCTCCAGGTCGGGGCAGTGCTCCTGGAAGCGGCTGGCCAGCGAGCTCGAGCACTGTTTGGCCTCCTGCAGGTTCCGCTCCACCTCTCCCAGGAGGGACTTCTGGGCCTGTAGCTCCGAGGCCATGGCCTGCAGGATGGAGGAGACGAAGCCCTGTGGCCCGAGACCCACCTGGAGCACCAGCTCTGGGGGTGGAGTCATGCCTAGGAGCAGGAGGAGCCTTCGCCTCTAGGCTTGCTCCACCTGAGTCACCTCCTCAGAGTGCCTTTGTGTTACAAAAGCTGGAAAATTTCACTTCACTGGGCAGCTCATGCCCACACGAGGAACGGCTTGCAGCCCTTCAGTCACGGGCCTTCACCAGGCCTGTTTCCTTGGCTGAGGCCAGTCCTGTGGTGCAGAATAAATGAAGGCTGTCCCTGGCCCCTGGCTCAGGACCCCAGTGCTCAGGCAGGCCCAGTGAAATGGTGAGGAGAGCGCTGCAGGCCTGGCCTGCCCGGCCTGCCCATGGAGGTCCTGAAACCTGGCTTGATGCAGATCCCTGATGGTCCAGTCCTGGCCCCCGACCCTCCACAGGCCACGTGGCTGGAGCGGCTGGGATCAGGGCTGTGGCCTCCCTTCTAACTCCCTATTTGGCACACCAAAGGCTTTCCAAACCTGCAGGGACTGGCTGCTGGGCCTCTCTGGCCTCAGTGTCCTTGTCTGGGCAGGACAAAGTGGGCAGGAAAGATGTGCCTGAGGCCTTCAGCCAGCTCAGAGAAAGGTTCCCAAGACTTGGGCCAAAAACTCACCTCCAGTTCCTGCCTCTTGCTGTCCAGGACACAGCCACTCTCGGGCACGGTGTCGTCCTGGGCCAGCCGGTTCTCGTGTGTGGCCAGCAGCTCTCGGCCCTGCTGCAGGCTCCTCTCCAGGCGATTGGCCACATCAACTCTGAGGACACAGGTCAGGAGTGGGTGGGTGGCTCCTTAACCCCACCCCAGCCTCCCCACTGCCCGTCTGCCACCCACTTCTCCTGGGCCAAGTCCAGTAGCTGCACAAGGCACTCGTATTTCTTGTTGGTGTCCTCCACCCGGGCTTTCAGCAGGGGCGCAGTGCCACTGCCCGGGAGGGCCTCCACGAAGGCCGCACACTCGGCTGTGCTCTGCGCCTTCTCAGGCTCGATCCGCAGCAGCTCGTTGGTGATGTTCTGTGAGGATGAGACCCGGGTCAGCCACAGCCTGGCAGCCCTCTTCCCCCAGGGATGAGCTCAGGGTGGGCACAAGGCCCCACGCTCCAGGGCCAGCAGAGACCGCTACGAGGCCCAGCCCACACCACCAAGCCTGACCAGGTCTGGGCAGCCCAGGTTCTGCGTGTTTAGTGAACATCTCCAGGAGCCCTGACACAGAAGGACCGTGACTGATGATGGTGACACAGTGAGGAGGGAGTCCCCGAGGACCTACTGCTCTAAGCACCCAGATGAGCGAAGGGGTCCTGGGGGCAACCCTTCGGAGTAGATAGGTCTTCTCCCATTCACAGGAGCGGGCAACAGACTATGAGGAGCTCAGGAAGGGGTGTGGCCCCTCCACTCCTCACCCCTGTACCAGGCATCCCCTTGGCCCTAACTCGCCATGAGGCCACCTCAGTGGCCACCCTCTGAGCCCACTTTCCCTGTAAAACCAGGGTGATGGTCCCACCATGGAGAGCTTAGGAAAGCACATGAAAGGATGCAGTGACCGATGGGTGGGGCCTGCAGTGACCCATGGATGGGTGCCTACATCACCCTCCGTCCTTCCAGTAGCCTCAAGTAGGAACCAGCCCATTTGACTCTAGGGACTGCGGCTTGGGGGCTTCAGTGACGTCTCACGGAAGTAGCTAGTGATCTGGCTCTGAACTCGCACAGTCCACCGTGCCACCACACTCATGGTCTCCCGCCAGCGTAGACCCACATGAGCCCTGGTGACTGTCATTACGATGGCTACAATCCCAGGCAGTTGACAGGCCACACTGAAGCAGCACCCAGGTCCCGTTTTCCGGGATGTGTCTGGGAGCACCAGCTGAACACCTTGGAGCCTGGTCCTTGATCCAGACCTGGGGCGGTTACAGGAGAAGCCCAGCACCCCAGTGACTCAGGACGTGATTGCAGTGACAGGCTATCCCAGTGGAGCACCTGCCACAGATGTCCGTGGGGTGAAACCTTGGGCATGAGTCCAGCCGGTGTCCCAGTCCAGCAGTACCTTGAGATCCTTGGCCCGCTCTGCACTATCCTGCACAGCCCGGCCCTGCTCCAGTGGTGGCCGCAGGATCCCTGTGATGGCCTTCTCCTGTCGGTCCAGGTCACTGGCCACCTTGTCCAAGCTGGCCAACAGCTGCCGCCCCTGCAGGTCAGAGGCATCTGTGGAAGGAGGACATAGAGTCAGGGGTGGCAGTGGGGGCATGAGGCCCAAGAGGGCCCTAGAGGCCAGCTGAGACCTCTGGGCTGGCTGAATCTCCCTACCCTTCTAATGCCAGGCCCCTGCCACCCCATGCACGGTGCAGACCCTCGCTGTGGCCCCTCCTACTAGTGCCCTACCCTTGGCAGGCAACCCTGCTACCCACCTCCAGGGTTCTCTGTCTTCAGCACCTCGTGCCGCTGTTGGAGGGCCTGCCGGCTCCCCGCTGCCTTCTGCCGCAAACTCCGGTACTGGCTGTCCAGGCTGGGAGAGCAAGAATGTGCTGGACCTGGGCAGCCCACCTCCCCCTCTGCACAGAGGCAGGACCTGGACTCTAGCTGGACAAAAGCCCAGAGGAGCCAAGTGGCTCAGAGTGTGCTTTGAAAAGTTAAAACTGGGATGGGAGCCAGGTGCGGAACACACCTGCACCTCAGTTACTCAAGAGGCGAGGGGAGGATCCCAAGTTCAAGTCCAGCCTTGGTAACTTAGTAACACTTGGAAACACTGCCTTGAATTAAAATTTTAAAAGGGGGGTGGGCTGAGCATGTAGCTCAGTAACAGAGTACTTGCCTAGCCTATGCAAGGCTCTGAGTTCATCCCCAGTGTCGCACAGGACAAAGTGGAAGGGCTGGGCCTGGGGCTGAGCCTGGGCGGGGGGCCTCAGTGGTAGAGGGCTCGCCCAGCACGTGTGAGGCCCTGGGTTTGATCCTCTGCACCACATATGAATAAATAAAAGTTTTTAAAAATGCTTTAAACACATACACACTGGATGCAGTGACGCAGGTCCTTACACTCTGGGGTTCAGAAAACCCTCCTTCCTCTCTCTCCCAGTTTTTTTCCTTCCCCTCCCTTCCTCCCGCCTGCTCCTTCATTGCAGGTCTTGTGACCTAAAGTGATCGGTTCA
Source organism: Marmota marmota marmota (assembly GCF_001458135.2). Taxonomy (NCBI): domain Eukaryota; kingdom Metazoa; phylum Chordata; class Mammalia; order Rodentia; family Sciuridae; genus Marmota; species Marmota marmota. The sequence continues at coordinate 5,010,087 of NW_026000185.1, read as the reverse complement.
CTAGTCTTCTCTACCAACATGTCACTTCTGAGGGAGCAGTACACAGTAGGTGTTCAATATTTATGGGCTGTATATAGCAAGGCATTCCTGCAATCAGTCTCTGATTCAGCAGAGTTCTTTGCATCAGGTGCTAAACTAGGCCCTCAAAACACTGGCCCCGAGGAGCAAAGGCCCAATGAGACTGATCATCTTGGTAAAATGTGGTGCATGTGGCAGGAAACGGTGTGTGAGAGCCAAGAAGAGGGGCAGGGGCCAGGGCAAAGTCCTTAAGCTGAGGGCCTGAGCCAGCTGGGCCCCAAGCAGGTGCCACAGGCAGAGGGCACAGGTATGCAAAGGCCCTGAGGCACTAAGAGAGCACATGCTTGCCAGACCAACAGCTCTGCCCTTCTCCCCTTGAGCCCCCAAGGGGGTGCAGGTGGGATGTCAGTCCTCCCTCATCCTGAGTAGGTTGCCAGGGCTGTGAAGGCCAGGGCCAGGGTCAGTGCATGCTGGTCCCTCTGCCCTCATACCTGTCAGCCAGAGCCAGCGCCTCGGGGTCAGTGGGGGGGATCATGAAGCAGACAGCTGGGGCACTCAGCTTGTCCCCTGCAGCGTCAGTGAGCTCCCAGCTCTGCCCATTGTTCTTCTGCAGGGTGTAGCTGTAGCCCCGAGAGATGGGGCCCTGAGGGGGGGGGCAGGCCAAACCACCAGGATGTGAGGAACCGCCTTGATCCATGGCCCGGGAGCCCCGTCACCCGCTGGCCCCCTGGCCCCCCCCCCCATCTTGGACCCGGGGAATCTTAGCCCATCTCCCCGACCCTCCCCAGGACATTTGGCCATAGAAGGAAGGGGGAGGGGCTGGCCCAACGGGAACAGGCTGCCCGCCCAGCCCTCAGTCCAGGGAGTGTCCCCCCTTCCAGGTAGGTGTGTGGCGTGTGACTGGCTTGGGGGCACGTGACTCAGAGCGGGGGTCCTGTGGGGCTTCCCTGGGACTGTGCCGGGAGACAGACACGTGGGTGCGTCTCCACCACAGGGGAGGCAGGCGGCAGAGTGACGCCCATGACAGACAGGAGCCGGTTCCTGAAAAGGTGGTCCGGGCCCTGGCTCCCGCTGTGCTCCCCTAAGGCTTCTCAGTGACATGGGTCCCTCCCTGCAGGCGCCCACCTGGTCACCCTCAAAGTCACAGAGCGCCTCCACAGGGATGGGCTTGAGCGGCGTCTCCCGGCGGTACTTGAGGGGCACCACCTGCTGCCCCCGCTTCTGCAGCCCCCGCACCACATCCTCGTACTTGTCCAGAGCCTTCTCCTGGTCCTGCGGAGGGCCGCGCCGCAGGGTGAGACCAAGGGCCTCGAGCTGGTGGGCGGGGCTGGGGACGGGCTGCAGGGGTCACCCTGGCTGGGCTGGCAAGGCCCCGGCTGCCACTCACATCCAGCTCTCGCAGCAGCAGCTCGATCTGGTAGCGGTCCTTGAAGTCGGGGCTGTATTTCTGGTTCAGGTCTGAGTCCACCTTGCGCAGCAGCTCCTGAGCGTCCTGCACGTCTCTGCGGAACTAGAGGGGACCAGGAGGCCCCAGCAGACAGGAAGCCACCTGTGACTCCAGACGTGGCTTTGAGCTGGAGCTCCCACTCATCCTGAATCCAGAAGTGAACCCTCTGGGCCGCTGACACCTCCCTCCAGAGCCCCACTCCTGGGGCCACTCAGGGAAGAAGCTAGTCCCTGGCCACCAGTCCTCGAGACGCCTCTGAGACAGTGAGTTCCCGAGACTGCTGTAGGGCTGGGTTCTTTCCTCCATTCGTCTCTGTGCAGAACACCCTGACTTAATACCATAGAGTCATATGCCACAGTCATGCTGTGGCCAAAGACGGGCAAGGTGTACCACGGCAGTCCCCTAGGTGTCATCTAGTGACATCGTAGCCAGCTTAGTTTGGGCAAGCATGCTCTATGATGTTGGCACAATGCCCGAGTCGCCTCAGGCTGCGCCTCTGTTGCTCAGCAGCATGTGCCTGGACTCTCACTCGCAGCCTTGATGTATGTGTGCCTCCCCTTAGTTCTCGGAAGTCTCTTGCTCTGACTTGGCTCTTTCCGGGGTTGCAGCCATGAACAGGACTTGGGATCCCTGTGACGCTCACACTGTGGCTCACACACTCAACCAGGAGTTACACAGTGTCACCTGAGTTCACGTGTCAACTTCCAGATCCCCAATCACATGTTCCCACCAGGTGCCCTAGTGCACACCTGTAATCCAGCTCCTCAGGAGGCTGAGGCAGGAGGACCCCGTCCTTGAGGCCAACCTCAGCAACTCGGCGAGACCTCGTCTCAAGATAAACAATAAAAAAGGACTGGGGATGTAGCTCAGTGGCAGAGCACCCCGGGTTCCATCCCTAGCGCAAAAATGAAAAAACAAACAAATTTCCTCTAAAAACAAACAAGGGTCCATCAACAAATGGCCAGGGAAGCAGTTCCGTCCATCTGTTCAGTGGGCACTGCTGGGCCACAGAAAGGAATGAAGCAGGGATACACTGCAACGTGGTGCACAGGGAGACAAGTCAGGACAAAGAACACACGTGGTACGTCCCACGTGCTCCATCGTCCGAGGTACGAACAGTGCTGTCTACAGAGAGCACACGGATTAGAGGCTGCCCGGGCTCGGAGGTGACGGGAGGGACTGCTGCAGGGTCAGTCTCTGTCTGCGTGATGAGATTTAGGAAACAGAGGGAAAGCTGCTCAGGTCCGTGAGCTTAGTGAATTGCACATTTAAAATGGCTAACAGGAGCCAGGTGCAGTGGCATGCCTGTAGTTCAGCTGCTCTGGAGGCTGAGGCAGGAGGATCCCCTGAGCCCAGGATTCGAGGCCAGCCGGAACTACATGCAAGGCTCATCTCAAGTGCTGGGGGCGGGGCTCAAGCAGTTCTATGTTATATATTTCACCAAAATTAAAACCCCACACACTCGTTCCTGGGCCCCAGCGACCTGCCAATCACACTCTCCTGCCTGTTCCCCGGAAAGACGGACAAGGGCTCAGCAAGCCTGGCCACTCTGCGACTCCTTCAGAAGCCCTGCCAGGCCCCTGGGCGAAGCGCGTGAGGCCTGGTGAGCCAGGCAGGTACTGAGCGCCCCACACGCGGAGACTCTGGGGCTGGTGGGCGCCCGGCTGGGTACCTGGTGGTAGTCCTCCATGAACTTCAGGTGGCTCTCCTCACAGATGAGAAGGTTCAGGTACTCCTTCCAGTCTGCGTGCACAGCCTCCATGTGCGCCTGCCGGGAAAGGAGGGTGGTCACTGCTGACCAGGGACTGCACCAGGCCAGGGATGGGGCGAGGGAGGCCCCTGACTCTGCCCGGGTAGCCAGCTCCTGCTCAGGGATGGGAGGGGGGAGAAGTGGGGCCACCATGTACAGGCGTCCAGGTTGTCTGGGCCCAAGGGCAGGTGGGGCTGTGCACCCCCAAAGCTGTTCCCTGGAGTATTCTTCATAATGTATTTCAGGGGACTGAGTATCTCCCCCGGGCTCCTGTCCAGCTACAACTGGACCTGTGAACTAGAAGGTGACCTTATCTGGAAGCAGGGTCTTTGCAGATGGATTAGTTAAGGAATTGGGGTGGCCCTGGAATCAAACGGGGTGTCCTAAGAAGCAAAGACAGACATGCAGGGGAGAAGGCCCTGGGAAGATGCAAGCCGGGACGGAGTGAGCGGCCCAGCCCAGGCCTGGGCTCCAGCTGTTGGCCTCAGAACCGCGAGCATGTGCTTCTGTGTGGTGTAAAGCTACCGGGGTGACGGTAATTTGGCATGGAAGCCTCAGGAACTAACGCAGGTGACACATTGGCTTCTGAAGCCCAGGGCTGGTGGCAGGACGTGATTAAAGGACTGAGGTAACAGAGGAGGCAGAGTCAGACACAGCAGGAGCAAAGACCCCGTCAGGCCCTCCGCCCCCAGGGCTGCTGGGCAGAGGCCACACTGTGTCCAGCCCCGAGGGGACGTCCCCTGCCTGGCACACCACCTCAATGGCGTTCCTCCCGGGGTGCTCGGCAGCCAGCAGCTGGTCTCCCTCGCTGTGAAGCTTGTTAATCCTCTCTTCTTTGGCCTCCAAGTTCCGGTTGATGAAATTCTGCAGTGGGGTAGGGGAGAGGACTCAGTGCCCAGCCGGCAGCCCCATGCCCTCCCAGGCCCTGGCCCTGGGCCCTGGCGCCCACCTCATACTGGCGCCGGCGGCTGGGGTAGTCGAGGTTGCGGTCGCTCCAGTCGTACTGCACGCGGTCCCGGGCCTGCTGGTCCAGCCAGTAGAGCTCATTGGTGCAGCGCTGCATGTAGTCCTGCAGGGAGCTCAGGTGCTGCTGCCGAGCCTGTGACGCCGCCTGCAAGGACGAGGACAGTGCCGGGTGCCGGGCCCCGCTGGCCTCCCTCCCCTCTCCTGCAGGGACCTCTCGGACAAGCCACCCACTCTCCAAACCCCATTTACTCAACAGGTGTTTACAGAGATCTACACTTGCCGGGCACAGCCCTAGAGAACAGGGCTGACCGTGTCCTGAAGCCTCTGTTTATCCATCTGTAAGAAAGGGATTACAGCCGCAGACTGCCATGCCCCTGGGGCTCCATAACATCAGTCACAAGTTCTACTCTGACCACCTTGAAGAGGGCTTGGAAGAAAAGGAGCCACTAACGGCTAGGGAGCAGAAGGACAGGGCAGGACAGGAGGGGAGACAGGCTCACATTTTGCCTTGAAGAATAAGAACTGCAGCTGACAGGTGACAGGGGCCCCTGCATGCCAGGACTGTGCTGAGGACACCTCAACTTTAACCAGTTTAGTCCTCAAGGAGCCCTGTGAGTCAGGGTCATGCAGAAACTCCATTTTCAGAGGAGGAAACGGGGGCTCCTAGCGGCTAAGCAACTCCCTCAAGGGGTCAGCTCCAACAAGCCAGGGTGCAGCAGGCCAGCTCCTGACCGCTAGGCCAGGCCGCCTGTGTTCAGAGCCTGCGGGTGTGAAAGGTTTGCAGCAAGAAAGTGTTTATGCAAGCAAGCTCAAGGAGAACACTTCTTCTGAAAAGAGAAAGAGGAGGACTTGGTCCAGAAAACATGCAGTGTGGTGTGCAGCATACAGCAGGTGCTTAATAAATGAGCAGCCCATTGCAGAGGATGGGCGGTACCCCTGGGTCTATCAGGGTTCCCATGAGCCAACAGGAAGGGGCTGAAGTACTGTCTCTCCTCACAGAAGCCCCTTCCGTTCTGACGGGAACACTTATGGTGTGTCCACGTCACGTGGGGTGGGCGCTGTCCCCTGCACCCCAGGCTTCTCATCCCCGGGAAGCAACAGTCTTTCCCCAGAGCTCCTCACCAGCAGCTTCTGGTACTTGGCCTGGAGCTCACTGTTCTGCTCCTGAGGGTGGAACCGAGGGTTCAGGTGAGGGCGGGGTGCAGACCCGCCCCGTCCCAGGCCCCCACATCACCAGCACTGGCCCACCTTGTCCCCGTCCTTGGCCAGGTGGGGCCCGATGGCCTTGACCTCATTGTGGAAGATGTTGTGCTGCTCCACCTGGCTGTCCACCAGCGGCAGGTCCGTCCCAAAGCTCTGGCCGTTCAGCTTGTC
>NW_026000185.1:4982230-5004368 GCF_001458135.2 Marmota marmota marmota | reverse complement strand
AGGGGGTGGGCCAGCGGGACTCACAGCCGCCCCGTTGGCCTTGGCTCTCTGCCCTGGGTGGGGGATGACACTCCCTTCCTACAGGACAGCTGGGGAGTGGCCGTGGACCCGGCGGAGATGCAGGCCAAGGCTGTGACGACGGCTGGCCAACAGTTAGAACTGTCAGTCGCAGCAGCCGCAGAGGCCCGCACAGGTCACGGTTTCTATTTCACAGATGGGGAAACCCAGGCTGAGCCAGGGGAGGGCACCTGTCCAGGGTCGCGCCACTGACGGCGGAGGAGACAAGACCCCAAACCAGATGTGTGCCGGCAGCAGCCATGAACCAGGCCCCAGCAGTGACAGACTGATGAGGACACGGTGGCCAGGCATCTGAGCAACCCCTGCCTGCCCACAGCAGCCTGCCAGGGCCCCAGCGAGCCCAGCTTGGGGAATGAGGTGCACTGGTCGGGGACAGAGCCCCGATCACCACCTGTGCTGCACGACCCAGGCTGGCATTGTCCCTCTCATTTTTCTCATGGGCACAACGTCAGGAGACATGGGGCCTCCAGCCCCCTCCCGGGAAGGACGGTGGGCTCTCCCAGCACACATGCAGCCCCGCCAGGCCATACCAGCTTCTCCTCCACCAGCGCCGCCCAGTTGACCTCCGGGGCCACCTCCTTCACTGCCAGGTTGTAGATCTGCTTGTGCTTCTCACGGAGGTTGGCCACACGCTCCTTCAGCTGACGGATGCTGACCAGGGAGAGGCCACCAGGTTAGTGGGGCCCGCTGGCAAGAGCACTACCCAGGCCCAGGGCGGGGGACCCTCCCAGACCCCAGTGTGGGCTTTGTGCCTACAGCCTGGAAGGACAGGGTGACAGTGGCCACTGATGCAGCCTCCTCCCCCTCCCCACCCACTTCCCCTCAGCCTCCTTCCTCCAGCAACATTTCCTGGGGCCTACTCTATGCCCAGGACCACAGGAGGTTCCTGGAGACACAGGCAGGACCACTGGAGCCCACTGTCCAGCAGCGACCACGGTGGACAAGCGCAGAGGCTGTGGGCCAGGGCAGGGCCCCAGGGCCACTCGCCCATGCTGAGCTGGGGCGAGGGTGAAGAGCCCGGGACGAGGCGGGGCTTCAGGCCACAAGGACCATCCAACGCTGAGTCCACACGGGAACTCAGGGGGCTCCGACCAGAACAAGGGCGCGGACTCCCTGAGCCTCGGTTTCCCCAAATGCAGCGTAGGATTGTCATGGGGGTGACATAAAGCACCTGGCCAAGCCCAACATCCAGTTAGCCCTCTGCAAACCCCACTGGGACTCCCTCGGGTGGCCTGGCCCACCATGTCAAATGATTCCCCGGGGATGGAGGCAGAGGGGACCTACTCCTCAGCAATCATGTCCCCCTGGGGGTGCTTCATGTGCTTGGCAATGGCCGCGTCCGCCTCCAGCACGTACAGCAGCTTCTCTGAGTCTGACACCCTCTGCAGAGCCACGTCCCGATGCTCAGGCTGCTGACCCTCCTGCAGCCGAGCCAAGTCCTATGAGTGTCGTGAGAGAAGGGGACAATGGATGGGGACTCAGAGTGGGCGCTCTGGCCATGGGAGGTGGCAGGAGCAACAGGACCAGCAGGAGGCTCACCAGCTCCTTCCCACCTCTCCTCTGGCCACGCAGCATATGCGTCCTAAACACCTACTATGACGTGCTGGTCACTGGGACACAGCTGTGGGGAGGTGGAGCCCTGCCTGCCTGGAGCTCACGGGCCAGTCTGGGGGATGACTTGCAAGACCCGCCCGTCAACTGGAACCTCACGATGGCGACTTCAAGTCCCTACAAGCCAGTGCTTGTGAAGAGCGTGCGCCAGAGAGGGAAGGAGGGAGGCCCACTTCAGCCCCTGTGAACAGGGAGGCCCCTCTGCGGCCATTATGCAAACCAAGGATGAAGGATGAAGGGAAGTGTGTTCTGGGCAGAGGAACAGCCCACACGGAGGTTCCCAGGCGGGAGCAAGTCATGCTAAGGTGCAGCGAGAAGCTCTTGGGCTGGGAGGCGGGGGTGGGAGGGGGGGCGGACCGACGAGGGCCAGAGTACACAGGACCTGTGGGACACAGAGCAGGGGATGGCCCCGAGGGAGGACATGGTGACAAAGGCCAGTTATGCTTCAAAGCAGAGCCTCCAGGGGCTCTGCAGGGAGAGGATGTTGGCATGAAGGTGTGGTCTGGGATGGCACTGTGGGAGCAGAGGGTGGCCGGGCTGGCAGCACCGTGGAGATGGTGGGAGGAGCAGAATGGGGGCCGTGCAGGTAGGACCACTGCAGTCGGCGGGGAGCTCAGGACCTGCTTGGGAACAAGCCAAGTTGGGTCGGAGAGCAGGAGAGCAGCCAGCCCGCCAGTTCTTTGGCGGCACCGGAGATACAGGGCCTCTGGGATGAATCCCCAAGGGACCCCAGGTGCAGTGGGAGGGGACAGGGCCGATGCTGGGTGCCCGTCTCTACAGAGGGAGTAGAGAAGCCCTGTCTTCAGAAGAGGTGGAGTGGGCCTGGGATGTGGCTCAGTGGCAGAGCTTGCCTGGCACACGAGGCCCCGGGTTCCACCCGTGGAGCCACCAAGAGCAAATGGGAAGAGTCGAGGTGGCCTGGGGAACACAGCTCAGTGGGAACAATGGAAGGCACCTCAGAACGTGAGGTGGAAGAAGCCAGACACAGACCTCTGGGACGGGTGATTCTGCCGGTGGCCCTGACAGGCAGATGGGAGCCGATGGGTGGCTGCCGGGGGCAGGGGCAGCACCGATGGCAACGCTAAGATCACCTTAATGCAAGATGGAAACACTCCAGGACAGATTCCTGTCCAGGGTTGGGCCACTTGCTAAAGGGACTAAGAACCATCACATCGCACATTTGAGATGGCAGCGTTTTATGAAAGAAAGGAAGAAATGGCCAAAGGTAAAGAAATGACAGAGGTGACGTGGCACCCGGGACAGTGAGACGCGCCTTCTCCTCGGGGAAGAGAAGGTGTCCAGGTGGCACTGCCCTGACCACTCAGCAGGGGCAGAGCAGTGGGGGCTCCCGGGGCTGAGGTGAGGCCAAGAGGAAAGACCAGTGGAGCTGAGCGCCCACACCTGGGGGTCAGCCTGGCCAGTGAATTAAACCTAAGCAGCAGGCTTCTCCGCGCGCATGGCATTTGATCTGGGAGCCCTCCTGGCCCCTGCAGCATCAGAGACTGACTGTGCCGAGAGGGGAAGCCAATTAATGATGACCTGGCTCACGGGGGTGGGTCAGCACACTGGCTGAGCCGAGGCAGGAAAGAGCCAGGGACACTGTGTGGACATTCCAGAGTTCAAAGTCAGCCAAACTGATCAATGGCAAGAGGTCAGCAGAGGGGTCACCTCTGAGGGACATGGACTGGGACAACCACCGGGAGCTTTCTGGAACATGTTCTCTGTTCTGCCTGGGCAGCGGACACGTGGCTGCCTACCAAAGCAAACAGTTACCAGGTGACCTCCTAAACGGGATGTATCTAACCAGGTGCAGCGGCCACACCTGTACTCCCAGCAACCCGGGAGGCTGGGCAGGAGGACGACAAGTTCCAGGACAACCTCAGCCACTTCCTGAGGCCCTGTCTCAAGATTAAAAAAAAAAAAACAATAATAATAATAATAAAGGAAAAGGACTAGGGAGATAACTCAGTGGTAAAGTGTCCTTCAATGCAATCCCAGTACCAAAAAATGTCACAGGAACTGACACATCTAATCTCACACACACACACACACACACACACACACACACACACGACAGCAAGAGAACAAGTCAGAGGAGTGGACGTCACTGGTAAATCAGGTGGTGGAGACGTCGATGTCTGCTGTACAATTCCTCCAACTTTTCTTCCTGTTTGAACATCTGGGCAAGACACAGGGTTGCCTGGGGCAGGATCCTGTTTATCTGAGATATCCACACTAAGAAAATTCATGGAGACCCAGAGCTGCTTAGTGGCTCTGGGGACTGGGCAGGAAGGAGAGACCCATGCCCAGGGGGGTGTGGGGTTTCCTCCAGGGACAGGGAAATGTCAAGCTGTGGATATGCTAAGCACCACCGAACCGCACCTTTCAGATGGTTAAGTTATATTATGTGGAGCTCACTGACTGAAAGATGGAACATTCTGGAGAATTAATAAGATTAATAAATAACGAGATCTTTTAGAAAAAAGAAAGAGACCCTCCGACCCATGCAGCCCTCAGAGGGAGGCTTCTTCTTTCCAGAGTATTCAGTCAACATTAAAAACCAGGGGCTGGGGCTGGGGCTGGGGCTGGGGCTCAGCCGTAAAGTGCTCGCCTAGCCCGAGCGAGCTGCTGGGCTCCATCCTCAGCACCACATAAAAATAAATAAATCAATAAAATAAAGGTCCAACTACAACTATATATCTCTATCTATCTCTATCTCTATCTATATATATATCTCCTTCATTTAGGAAGGAAAAACACCAGTGCAGGAGGTCCTCAGAGAGGAGAATAATAAAAAGTCACAGAGGAGCTCAGTGGGAGCCGTGGGAGGGGACAGGTGTGTGGGTTGTAGGGCACAGGGCAGGGGCAGGGCCAGTGGGCAGGGTCCCAGGCAGGAGGAAAGGGCCGCTGCAGGCCCCAGGCCACCCCACATGCTCACCTGTACCCGTCACCTGTACCCGTGGACAGGTGCACACCCAGGCTGCCGGGGTGGCTGCATAGGGAGGAGCTGCCACACTGAGCCTGGACAGCAATGGGTTCAGGACCTCCCTACTTCAGTGCCCCACTCCTCTGGGCCTTCCTCTCAGTCTCCCAGTGACTAAGAAGCCAGGGGACATACAGGCTGCCCAGTTACCCCGGATCCCAGACACACAACAGAGAACTCCATGGCATAAGTATATCCCAAACGGTACCTGGGCCCTACTCATGTTAAGAAATCATTAGGGTCCTGAGATTCAAATGGGATGGACCTCCTGTGTTATCCCTTGCTAAATATGGCAGCCCCTTCTGGGACCAACTCGGTCATTGGCCAGTTGCCCCTGCTCCTCGGTTTCTCCAGCTCTCCAATGGGCCCAAGCTCAGCGGTGTCCAGCTGGGCTGACCGAGAGTTCAAAGGCGACTGTGAGAGACCGTGAGCAGCAATGAGGGACAGTGAGCTGTGCAGGCCTCAGGAGACCCTGCAGGCTCAGGACAGTGGTTCTCCCTGTGTTTCAACAGGGGAGACCAAGGCACAGGGTGGGGAAGTGTTGTGCTCGGCTCTTTCCTCCGTCTTCTCTGGCTGAGGAGGAGACAGGCTGCACTCTGGGTCCTGGCCACAGAGGTACAAGTGGGAAGGATGCTACCGGTGAGCGTCAGATCGCTCTGCACCGGCAGAATCTCCTCCAATCTCCCCACAACCCAGACAGACGGGGGATCATCATTCAGCCTTTCAGGGGCAGCCAGGCACATGGGGAGGGAAGGTGACTCACTTGTGCTCAAGGTCACACAGTGGGTATCAGGGCCAGAACCCACCCAGGGCTGGCTCCCGAGACTGGTTGTCCTCTGGATCAGGGAGGCTTCCCCCAGGGCCCAGGAAGAGGCAGGAACTCAGCCCCCGGGAGCTCCCTCTTCCCTCGGGCAACACCGGACCTCGGCACCACTGGCATTTGGGGCTAGACTGCCCTGTGGTGGGGCTGTCCTTGTCCCCACCAGCTGGGGGCCGGAAGCTCTGCCCATGCACACTTGTGCAGCCACAGATGCCTCCTGATGTGGCCATGGGCCCCCTAGGGAGCAGAATCACCCCGGTGACAACCACGGACCTAGGCGAGACAGGGGCGGGGGACTCACGCTCTGCATCTTGGCCCCGGTGTCCACGATGTTCCTCTCCACCTGGTCGGCATTTTTCTGCAGCTGTTCGATCAGCTCCGAGAGCTCCTTGTTGGAGATGCTGTGGACGGGAGCCAGGAGGTGGGTTCAGCACCCCTTCCTTCCCACCTGTCCCCTGCTCTGGGCTCTGAGCAGGAACAGCCCGCTGCACTTCTCAGGAGCTTGGCTGTCCCACAGGGTGACACTGCTGAAGCCAGAGGTAAGGCAGCAGCTACCGTGGCAGCGTCAGCCCCACCCTGGTGACTCAAGACGGCGCTGCCATTCTGCCCTGTTGGCAAAACACAGATTTTCTTTTTCTTTTTTGAAGACGGGGTCTTGCCCAGACTGGTCTCAAACTCCTGGGCTCCAGAGGTCCTCCTGCCTCAGCCTCCTGAGTAGCTGGCACTACAGTGTGTACCGACCATGACCAGCACTACGTTCTGTTTAATTGAGATACAACTCACATACCTTCAAGTCTGCCCCTACACTCAGCGCTGTTGGGATATTCAGTTTTGCGACCATCACCAACATCTACCTGCAGAACACTGCCTTCACCCCAAATCTTGTACCCCTTAGCAGCCACTTCCTGTCCCTTTCCTTCCAGCCTCCGGCGAGTGCTGGTCCACTTCCCGTCACTGTGGAGTTGCTTGTTCTTGGCATTTTATGCCAATGGAATCATAAAGCATGTCCCTTGTGTCTGGAATCCCTTAGTGTCACGTCTGCATTGTGCTGAGGGGACTTCTTCCTTTTACGGCTGAATAACTTTCAATCATATGGATGGGTTCTGAAGGATGGGCAGGAGTCTGGGGGCCACAGACAGGCAGATCCTGGGTGTGTCCAGTGGGGTGGGCCGGGGCGGGGCTCTCGGCCCTCTGCCACCACTGCAGAGGGATATTCCAGGACCCTCTTGGGCAGCAAGAGCATCTCAGATCCCAACCCTCTGAGCCGGGTGCCTAGAGCTGGGCCCAGGAAGCTGTATGCTGCCGTCATTGTCTTCTAGGTTCTCCAGGACCCTGATGCTCTGTGGGTGCCGCTGAGATGGGCAAGTTGGGGACACAGATGGTGACAGCAAACAGGCTGTGAGCCCATCCATCCATGCCCTAAACCTTGCCCAGGGGCCTGCTCCAGGCCAGGCCTGGCCACTTGGGACTGGGGCTCCCTGAGAACAAGACCAGGCTGCACCTTCTCCCAAAGTGTGCGTCGGGAACTCTGCCTGCCCGCCACTCGGGGCAGAGCTTTGCTTGCTAAGGCAGCTGGGACCCCCCCACACACACACACACACACAAGTTCACGAGTCAGTAAGGCCTCGGAGTCCTGCAGTGGACAGAGTTGGGGAGCGGCCAGCAAGGCTCAGAGGGGGGCTCTGGGTGGAGGAGGGGGGATAAGCTGAGCTTCCAGAGCAGCCGCCACAGGCTCACCCCCACTTGCCCCACGCCCCCTAATCCCCACTCCTTGCTGGGCAGACCACATGGGAATGAGTCCTTCTGGGCCCTCAGCCACCAGAATGACCATCAGTCACCTGCTGTACCCACAGACGGTGAGTCTCAACCCGCACCCTCAGCCCAGGACTGTGGCCACCCTAGGACCTGCGGGGGATGGGGGAGACTGTCTCTCTTGGCCCAGCACCACCTCGGGCACAGCCCACTCCCCACCAGCCCTCCTGTGGGGTGGGGCGGTTCAGGGTCACCTGGTGGACCCCACACTGTTGCGGCCGGTTTTCTAGCTGACCCAGCACTCAGCACAGGACACAGAACAGGGGGCGATCACCAATCCTGGGGACCTTGGGCTCCTGGGGGGACAGTGTAGTGGCCTGCTGGGCTTTGTGGGTCACTGCACCTTCTCTGCGTGCTAGGCCAGATGTCACATTCACAGGCACCACGTCACTCACTGGAGACTGGGAGGCTGTGAGCCCCTTTGCAGGTGAGGAAACCAAGGCTCAGAGACAGCAAAGCACTTGCCCATCTCACAGGGCCTGTGAACAGGGGGCCTGGGTTCTGCCCTGGGCACTAATGGCTACTCACAGGGATGCCAGGGAAATCACATGTGCCAACAGATAGCAGCGGCAACCTCACAACACTGCGGGCTGACGCTGACTGTCCATGTACCAGGCTGCCACTCATTGCTAACTTAATCTCCATCACAGCCCTGTGTGACGGGAAACCATAACATCATTGCTATTTTATAGTTGTGGACACTGAGGACCAGAGAGGTTAAGTAACTTCCCCAAAGTCACACTGTAATTAGACAGCAAAACCAGGACGCCAACCCAGGCAGGCACTGCAGTCCAGGCTCTAACAACTCCATGTGGCAATCTCTCAGGGCTCCCAGCCCTGGGATTCTTGCAGACAGATTTAAAATGCCAGGTGCTCAAAACCAGAACAGGACCCTAGTGGCCACTGGACCCCCGTGCATGCTGGTGGGAATGGAAAATGGGGCTCAATTGTGGGACACAGCCTGGCAGCTCAGAATTCAACTTTGAAAAGTTGATCACTGCTGGACACCGTGGCACACGCCTGTCATCCCAGCAACTTGGAGGCGGGAGGATGGCAAGTTCAAGGGCAGCCTAGGCAACGTAGTGGACCCCGTCTCAAAATAAAAATTAAAAATGGGCTGGGATGTAGCTCAGTGGTCAAGAGCCCCTGGATTCAATCCCCAGTGCCAAAAATAAGTAAAGTTGGACTAGTTACCGTACGATGCACAAGTGCTCCAAGGCACCTCTGTCACACAGAAACGCTCACAGGCTCACAGCACTGTCGCTGTCGTTCACGCTAGGGCCAGACAGAAGACAAAGGGCCACCCACTGGCGAGTGAGTAAACAAGGTGTGGTCTGTCCTACTCTCCAGCCAAGACAGAGCGCAGCCCTGGACAGCACAGCGGGGCCCTGAGCTCAGGTACGGAGGGAAGGAGGTCAGACGCAAGGACAGAGCCCAAGGTTCCATTTACGAAATGCCCTGAGCACGAGGACAGGTGGCCCCAGGGGGAATGAGGGCCAGGAGTGAGCGCGACAGGCACACAGAGTCTTCTTGGGGTGATGCTAACACTGATCATGGCGATGCCAGCACACATCCGTGAACACACTAAAATCTGCACACACCAGAGGAACGCATTGTTGTGGCAGGCACATTGTGTCACAATAGAACTGTGACCAGGAGGGTCGGCACGTGTCATCGGCAGCTGCTGGGCTTTGTGTCTTCTTCCGTCACACTGCATCCTACGCTGGGCTCTACGAGGCCGGGGCAGAGGTGACTCCCAGCCTCCTGAAGAAGTTAGGGCCGACTGTCCCCAGCCCAGGGCCAAGTGAGTCACATGGTAGTTTATGAGTAACTCCCCCCACCCCCCCCCAGGTAGGCAGCTCTGTTGTCCCTGCTTACAAACAGAAACAAACGGATGTGCAAACGATTGATCACGTGGCCACAGTCCTGCTACCAGGGCGGAGCTGCATTGGCCCCTGGAGGCCTCGGCACTTTTGCCCTATGAGTGGGTCCTCGGAGGGTCCTGCTTCCTCCCTCCTGCTCAGCTGGCCACAGGAGCCAACCACAGTTGTCCCAGGGGGAGCCGCAGAGACACAGGAATGTGGGCAGGCAGGAGGGTGGGACCCGCTGGGAGGGCATGGCTCCCAGGAGTGCTGGGAACGGGCCAGGCTGGTCCAGCTGCACAAGGGCAGCCACGTGTGGAAGCCAGCACCATGGCCCCTCGCTGGAGGCCGAGGCACAGCCACAGGGTGAGCCAGAGAAGCCGAGGCACCCAGCCACCCAACCAAGAAAAGGGTAAGGCCAACTGCCACACCCAAGGGACAGGTCCGGCTGCCTTCCTTGCTCAGAGGTCAGCATGGACACTTGCATTGAGGCCACTGGCCACTGGCCTTTGAAGGTACCTGGGAAACCATGTGGCCTCATCTGCTCATCACCCTGGTCAGCAAACAGGTGCCAAAGGCACCTGCCCAGGTCACACAAGGCAGCCCACGTCAGGGGAGACTTTGGTATCTGGATTCAGATGGGGTCACACCCTGACAGCACTGGCCGACGTGCGCTGTGGAGAGGCCAGTTAGGGCCCAAGGGGCGGTTTCCATAAAACGGGAGCAAGAAATCCTACCACCCAGTTAAGTGTGTTGGGGGATCAGGGTCACTGCTGGAGACCCGAGTCACGTTTCAGTGACAGCCTTGGGGTTCAAAGACTGAGGGGGGTGGTTCAGAGTAGCTTGAGGGCCTGAAAGCAGACCCAAGTCACGCTGGCCCTGTGTGTGCCACCTGTGGCCTGACCAGTACCTGAGGCACAAGCGTCAGGGAGCAGGGCGACCGACATATTTTCGCAGGCTGTCACTCCCACAGGGTTGCCACTGGCAGGGACCCAGAGCCCTTCCGTCCCCCCTACTCCCTGGTCCCCTTTCTGCCAGGTCCCCTGCTTGCCCACCCCACTCGGTCCTATGAACTGGGCTTCTCCTAAAAACCCGGTAACTTCCCAGTGGAGAAGAGGTCGGAGCTCAGTCCCCAGGATGGGACGCCTCGACACTTCTGTGGACCCCTGTCCAGGGGCGCGGCCCTCTGCCTCAACACTAGAACCCAGCAGGCAGACCCAGACCGAGGCTGTGCGACACCGCGGCTGACAGGCGACCTCAAAAGTGTCAAGGTCATGAAAGACCCAGGAAGGCAGAGGGACTGCACAGGCTGGAGGAGACCCAGGGCCACAGAAAGGGACACGGGGGAGGAAACCGGAGAGGATGAAAGAGTTTGAAGGTGTGAAGGAATTCCTTCTGGACCTCTGGGATGCTGAAGGAGCTGTGTCTCCCCGTGATGGGGAACAGGAAGGGAGGAGGGGGGTGCTGAGCTCCGGGAGATGCCCCTGCCCTGGCCCAGACCCACCTGATGAACAGGAGCAGGGCCTGGAGGGGAGCCCAGGCTCAGTGGGCCTCAGAAACAGTCCCCTCGGCCCAGGCCACGCTGTGGTCAGGGGCTGCCCGCTGGCTGGGTCCTGCAAGCCTTCTCCTCTCCTGGGGCCAGGCAGGGAGTGGGGCGGGGCTGGCTGCCAGGATGCTGGTGGCTGCTCAGAGCCCCACGGCTGATTCTGAGGACAGAGGCCCAGACAAGTGCTTCCTGGGGCTGAGCCTGCAGCCAGGAACCTGGAACAGGTACCTCTTTGTGTCCCCAGGATGGATCTGGGGCAGAGCAGCTACAGGGAGAGGACCTGGGAGCTGCAAATGGCATCGAGTCCCCTGCTTTGTCCCAAACAGGCTCAAGGACCACAGGGTGGCCGACACAGAGGCCATGCCTGTCCTCCCAGCCACTTGGGAGGCTGAGGCAGAAGGATTGCAAGTTAAAGGCCAGCCTCAGCAACTTCGTGAGACCCTGCCTCAAAAATCAGAAATAAAGAGGGCTGGGGACGCAGTTCGCTGTAGAGCACCCTAGGTTCAATTCCCAGGACCCCCCGCCCCCGAAAAAAAGAACTTGCTGGGAGCGAGGGGGCAGTCTGTTGGGGACACATTGCTGAGGTTCTCATGAAAGGGTAACCAAGAAGCGACCGGCAGGAGGTGGCTTCCCCTCCAGGACTGGGCTCCTTCTGAGGAGCAGAAAGAAGTCAGTAGCCAAGGTCTGAAGCTGGAACCCGCTGATTTGTTTAGTGGACGGCTAAAGACGCTGGGCCACCCACGCTGTTCATGGGGTGCCAGACGGACACTCTCTGGTTCAACCTTGGGCATATCACTTGCCTGGGTGCTGGGGGTTTGCAGATGACCTCAACATGCAGAACTGTCTCCCCAACACCTGCAGCAGAGGCTGACATGCCTGGGACCCCCAAGCGCAGACCCTCCAGGTCCAACACACAGCCTGCATTCACTGCCTTGGGCTTGGACTAGGGATAGGGGTCAGCGGGTTGGGGGATGGAAGGGGCAGGTGTCCACGCTGCTCTGTCTACAGGGGAGAAATCATGGAAGGGAGAGTGGGAAGTCTTGTCTACAAGGCTGTTCCAGCAGAATCTGGGAAATAATCCCGAGCCCTGCCTGCTCATCTTCCTGCATCTGCCTTGTGACTCCACCTTGGCCAAGGCCACTACCTCCCAGGTGACCTGTGCCACAGCCACTCTACTCTCTGACAGTGTTGGATATAGGTAAGTTTTAAGGCTGGACAATGGTGTGATCCAGTTCCTTGCAGGAAGATCTGGGAGCCAGGGAGAACTGCTGACCAGCCTCTAGTCCCTGGAGAGACCCCAACTAGCCAGGACACGTGAGCGTCCAACCCCCAGTCAGCAGTGTCCACCCTCAGGAGGGGAAGGCAGGTGGGCAGCTTTGAGAGCCACGCTTGCTGCTTTTAGCAACACCTGTCCGAGTCGACCTTCTCCCCTCCACCTGGCCCACAGGGGACAGCGAGGGACAGTGAGACACTTCACTCAGGGCTGTAGGCTCCGTAGGTTCCTTAGACTCTCTGAGCCTCGGTTTCCTCATCTGTGAGATGGAACTGGCTGTGACAATTCAAGGAGACCACCCTCGAGAGCGCTTTGGACCTGGCCACTGGTTATGTCCTCCCTGCCGCCACCGGGGTGCAGTGGCTCTGCCAGGGCAGGGGTCTCCGTCTCGGCTCCTGTCATGTCCCCCACACGCTGCACAAAGCGCGTCCCAGAAACAGTCCAACCACCTGTCTGTCTGTCTGGAGCAACAGCATTCACGACGACATCACGGTCGCATCCTTAACTCCCGACTGTGTCTGCTCACTGTGTCTGACAGAAAGCCACGGGCAGCAGCTGGGAGGACCCCCAGGTCGGGGTTTGGCACTACATGGCCCTGGTGAAATTCCAGTGCTGTCCAATAGAAACAGACGCAAACCACGCGTGTCGTTTAAATCACCCAAGAAGCCACGTGAAGAACAGCGAAAAGAGACAGACTTAATTTTCATACTTTATTTAACCTAATATTCCCCAAACACGACCCAGAGGACAGAACAGCATCGAGCCCTTTATGCCGTTTGTCTCACTGCCTTTGAGGCCGGGCCTCACGCTGGCTGCAAACCCCAGCTGTTCCATGCACATCTGGTAGCCACCCAGGAGGATGGTGGGCTCCAGGTGACCCTGGGGACGCTGTGCCTGCTCATTCTAGGCCCCGCCGACCCTGGTGTGTCAGATGGCAAGTGTCGGCCCACCTCACTGCTCCGTGCCTGGTGCCTCCGGCTGCTCTTCCCTTTCCTCCCCCAGACCTCCCGCAGCCGGCCCCACTGCAGCCCCTGGCTGCCCGAGTCCACAACAACCAGGGCTCTGGAGACAGGGTGAAGACCGCCGCTCGCACCCTTCCTCTCGGCCGGGGGCAGAGGGGGCACGTGCTTGCTCCCCAGCTGTCTGCAGGGCAGCAGCTTCTTCCCTGAGCGGCCACTCTGGGGATGGACCATGCTCTGGTGACCCTGGAGAGGCGCTGTCCCTCCATCACCCCGCTCAGCTGTCCCTGCCGCCCTCTGTCGGGTGCTGGCCGTCCTTCCTGTGTGGGGCTCCGTGGCTCTTCCTTGCAGGGCCACCTGGTTCTCCAGGCCGGTTCCTTGGTCACCGGCTGTGGTTCCTCCCTCTTGGGGTTAACCCTGTCTCAGTGGTGGGGGCGGGGTGGGGGTGCCTCAGCGGAGGAATGTCTGGAATGCACCAAAGACACGCCCCTTCCCAGGAACAGCCTCGCCCCTAGGGCCCCAGAAGGGCCGTCCTCCTGCCAGCCCCTGTCCTCCTCCTCTGGCGCCCCACCTGCCTCCAGGGCCAGCGGGGCTTCAGTGGCTCCCTGGGGCCCCCCCGGGGTCTGTGGAGGCTCACCTCAGGTGCCAGGCGGCCCCCACCCTCACCTTCAAGCACAGGCACCCAGATGGGCAACCAGGAAACCACCCTGAATAGAAACAGTGAGCGCACCTACTGGGTGCTGCCTGCCCAGCCCTTCCGCACATCATCCACCGAAATCCTGCACCCCAGGAGGAAGGTGCTCTCGGGTTTCCAGGGGCCTTGTCCCAGCCCCACTGATGAGGCTGCGAACTTCTAGACGGTGTCAGGCATCTTTTATGGAAGTGGAGGCCTTCCACAGCCCTTAATTCCAGGGCTTGCCCGGGGCTCAGTAAACAGGCGTTGAACCAAGCAGGTGTTTTACAGCACAGCACAGCAGCAACTCCCACACCCTCATTTTCCAGGTGAAGATCACTGAGGCTCAGGTGGGTTAAGAAACCTGTCTGAGGTCACACAGCTGGGAAACAGTGATACCAAGGCCCAGCCCAAAACATCCAGGTGCCAAGGCCACGTCCTGGCCACAAGACAGAGGGATGTGGATACCAGCCCACCCCACCCCACCACGGACAGAGTGACAGGGCGATGGAGGCAGCCAGGAGACGGGGTGACAGGGCGAGGCGTTCACCCCCAGGGGAGGCCTGCTGAGCCACATCTCCTTGGCATCTTCATCAGTACAATTAATCCCGCTGTTGGGTAATCGCCATGGGTGGTAAACTGAGGCTGACTCACTCTCCGGAGATGGTACCACAAGGAACTCCCAGCCCTGTCCCTCTAAGCCGGCCTGTCAGGCCCAAGGAACTGACCCTGAGTGAACCCGGCCACACTGCAGCCCCACACGACTCCCCTCTGACGCTCAGACGCTCTGCTGAGGTGGGTGTTGTTAACTCCTGCGGCTGAGGAGGACCCAGAGCTGAGGACAGACCACGGCCTGCTCGGGGTTAGGGCTAACTGACCGCCGGGTTCCTACCCGCTGCAGCTCCAGCGGCACTTTCTAGATTCACTAAGTGGTGCTCACATTTCCACTCACACGCCAACTCCTGACTACCTGTCCCTGCTTCAGGCCCTCGGGACAGACCTCCTCCAAGCCCCTGGAGACACGGACTATTGGCATGGGTAAAAAGCAGGCTTGAATAACGCTATCCACCAACTCCTGAGCTGATGCAAGGCCTGGAATTAAGGCCACACTAGGGCCCCTCAAAAGATGAGTAAGTCCCTATTGTCCAAAAGTTCACAGGTTAATGGGCAGGGTTAGGGGAACACCTCAGTGACTATAATTAGGAAGATGGCAGAGCGCCCGGGTCAGGGTATGTTCAGCCACTCTGTCCCCTTCAGGCCTTGTAACCTAAGTTTGATTATGAAAATACAGCTCAATAAAAGAGAAGAAGGAAACACCATCAATGGATGATACAGCTGGAGGAGGTCCCAAGCACCCTCATTACAATAAACGTGAATGGGTTAAACTCACCCGTCAAAAGACAGACACTCGGTGAAAATGTGAAGGACCCACTCCCAGCAATATGCCAGTTTAAGATGCACCTGGGACTAAAGGACATGGGAAGGTTGGGAATAAAGGGATGGAGCAGGTGGACCAGAAAACCGCCACTGAAAAGAGGAAGTACAGGCCGGGCACCCCTAAGACAAGGCGCAGTTACTCCTGGCTGCTGGTGGAGGTTCTGACCTCAGTGATCCAAGGCAGGGCTGTGACCTGGAGTTAAGCCCTTAGGGGACTCTAACGGGAAGCTGGCATCGAGAACAAGGAACCGCAGCAAGGGTTAAAGGGGAGAGGCGGGGGAGGACTCCTGGGTGTCAACCGGGAGGAAGTCTTTCCAGAAAGCAATCCCCAGGTGGTGCCCAATAAATACCAGATTGATTGGTCCACTGATGGACACACTCGCTACTGGAAACTTCTATGGTAATTAGATAGTCAGTTCCCCCACACCCAGTTATTAATCCTGGGGAGGTAAGTCCTAAACCAGACCGGCTGTTGGAAGGGCAGCTCTGGCTCTGTTTTCAAGGCCTAATTTGTTTCTGGCCAGGGAAGGCCACCCTGTCGTGGACCTCTGAGCCAGGCCTAGGGCCCCGTGTCAGGTGAGTGCTTTCCGGCTCTCCTGACAGACACACAGAAGGCCAAGTCCAGGGAAGGCCAAGACGGTCTTGAAGGCTTTTGCAATATTTAAACAGGGCTCAAGCCAACCCTGGTACCCCAGGCCCGAGGCCATTAGAGACCAAGGAGTACCAGCCTTGCCACTTAAGACCTACTAAGTGCTTGATGCTCTTCCTATCGGCATAGTCCTCTCCACAATCCCGCACCCTCCAACCGACAGGGTTCAAGAGAACTTCAACCCCTGTGTACTGAGTCCCTTCTATGTGCCAGCCACTGTTTCTGGGTTCAGGGTGTGAAAGTGGACAGAGGCCCAGAAGGGACCGGGACTGGCCCTGTTGATGACAGGCAGCCCAGCTGGGCCTGCAGCTCACCCGCCAGGCTCTTTCTGTCTGCCTCCCGGGCCGTGGTCCCTGCCCATGGGCCTCAGCTTCCCCTCTGTAACCTGGGGTCTGCCTGCCTGTTTAAGAGTTGGGGAGAGTCAAGCTTCTCATCTGGGTGCAGGAGAAGATCTCCTCCTGCCATGGCCAAGAGGAAGAGGTCAAGATTCTAAAAGGGGCTAGCCTGGTTTCCAAGCTGATCCTGCTCTCCTGCGGCCCCACTGCCTGCCAGGCTGGGCCAGCAGTGGCCAGCTGGGCCACCTGCCAGCCTGCCCCCAGCTCAAAAGGCTGGGTTAGAACCACTGAGCATCCTGGGCTAAGTCCCTCGGACTCCCCGAGCCTCCCCTGGAGGACAGATGTGGTAGAGTTTATCTAAGACAGACCACAGAAGCAGGACTTCAGATGGTCATTTGGGTGAGGTCCTAGCCCCAGGGCTTCCTGTGTCCACACCTTCCCCATGCTGGGTCCCTCCCTCCTACTTCCTTACTGAGGCTTCCCACTAGCATCTCCCCATCTAGAACCTGCCCTCCATCCTCGCTCCTAAAGCCCTTCTTTTGCTAGGACCGGGCTCCCAGACATGGGCTCAGGGCTGCCCGCCAGGCTCTGCCCATGGTGGCTTTCCTTCCCCATTCCAACCCTCAGAGAAAAAAAGTTTGGAAACTCATGACCTCGTCCAGCATGCACAAAGCGCTACAAGGAAACGGCCACCTTCCCTACAGCAGTGCTTACTAACGTCCTCACACTGAGGTTATTGTGGGTCACCCTGTCTGCTCCCTCCCTGAGGTACATGGTTTTAGACTTGCTGGTTTCTGCCTAAACTGGTTTATATATATATTTTGATACCAGGGACTGAACCCAGGGGTGCTTAACCACTGAGCCACCTCCCCAGCCCTTTCTCTCTCTTTTTTTTTTTCCAGTTGTAGGTGGACACAATACCTTTATTTTGTTTGTTTATTTTTATGTGGTGCCAGGGATTGAACTCAGTACCTCATGCATGCTAGGCAAAAGCTCTACCACTGAGCCACAAGTCCAGTCCCAATCCCCAGCCCTTTTTATATTTTATTTAGAGACAGGGTCTCACGAAGTTGCTTAGGGCCTCGCTAAGTTGCTGAGGCTGGCTTTGAACTTGCGATCCTCCTGCCTCGGCCTCCAGAACGGCTGGGATCACAGTGCACCCCTGGCCTGGCTGGTTTATACTTTTAAAACATGCACACCTGCTCCTAGGAACGGTGGGACTTGCTCTGGACGCGGGGTTCTCGTTTTCCATCAGCTCGCTTTGTTTGCTGAAGGTTTCTCGGGTTGTGTGCGCCCGGGCACGTGCGTGGCCTGAGCGTCCCCTTTGATGTCCTCTGTATCTCCTCATCTCCTGCGGGTTCTCGGCTCTGCTCGGCTCTTTCCCTCCTCGATCTTGGGACTTATCACCGGGCCTTGCTGCCGGTTGTTTACCCAGCCCACTCCCTGACCACTGCCCTGCAGACACCGCCAACAGGGGATGGGAGGCTGCCCAGACCTGGCTGTCCCGTCTCGACACAGAATCGCCTCTATCCTCTTAGTTCCCCTGGGCCCCGGGGTGGGTGCACCTGCAGGGGATACTGAAGGGGAAGAAAATCTTGGCAGTCCTCCCAAGATCCACGCAGCACACGTACACACGTACGGCCCCAGCCCTGCCACACCAGCCCTCTCCCAGGGAGACAGACATCCACCCCATCTGGCCACCACCGAGTCAAACGGTCACTGAGACAATAGCGATCAAGGAAAGGCCTAGCAGGGCGGTTGGGGAGGGCTCCCCAGGATCAGAGGTGGTGAAGGAGGAAGGGGAGGGCATTCCAGGAAGGAGGCCCATCCTGGGCAAAGGCTGGGAGGCTGGCTGAAGGCCAGGTGGAGACCAAATAAGGGCAGGCCTCCATGCTGTGCAGGGCAGCAGCTCCCAGGGCCCAGGAGCAACACGGAACCTGAGGCCAGAGTTATCCCGGGACATGGTCACTGCACGCAGCCATGCCCGCCATGGGGAAGGGGCGGGAGTGTGGCCAGGGACAGTGGTGAGATGGATGTGAGCATCCAGGCAGGAGGGGCCACCCTGGTGCAAACTCTGGGGGGAGAGGGGAGCAGGGAGCTGACCTGAAGCCGGCTCTGCCCAGTAGCCTCCGCAGCAGACGCAGAGAGAACACAGACCCCAGATTTTCTGCCTGAGACAGGCTGGGACAGGCAGGCTGGAGGGCACAGATGGTGCCAGTGAGCCCCTGCACGGCCCTGCCCAGAGCGCAGCAGGAAGAGCTGCACTCTGGGAATCCTGGTTCCGAAGGCAGCTTCTCCCCAGCCCCCAGATCCCTCGCCCCCGCCCACCCGCAGTGTTGCCTAAGAGGTGGGAATGGAGCTTTGCCTTCCAGAAAACTGCCTGTCTCCAAATAAGGGCCCCTGAAATGCCCATAGCAGCCTCTCTTCCAGGTTGAGCCCAAATCTGTCCTGAATCTACGTTATCTGGTCTTGTACCTTCTGCTGAGAGGCCTGGGTGGGAGGCAGAGGGAGCAGAGGCTCAAAGGGCTACCGCAGGTGGAGTCCAGAGCAGGAAGTCAGTGTCAGTGCACCCCCTGGCCCACTCCCCAGGGGCTCCCAAACCCCTAGCATGGGCCGTTGGTGAGCCCAAGGTGGGTACCTTGATGCTCCGCCTTGGGATTGCCCTCTGGGGAATAGACAGCCCCCCCCCCACGGCCCCTAGGGCTCACCATCAGGAGATGCTGGGGCACCTTCAGCCTGGGGCGCACGCAGTAGGTGCTGGGGAAATGGCTGGGCTGTTCACTATGGCTGTCACCAGGGTGACTGGAGACCGTGGGCTTTCCTGACAGGCCCTCCCCCAGATCATTCCACTTTCCCACCGTCACTGATCAAGTCTGCCTGGAGGGAGCCAGCCCAGCTCCGCAGTTCTCATCCCTAACAGCAGCATGCGACTGCCGGCTCTGAGGTACAGAGTGCACCCTGAGTGGGCTCCAGGTTGGGGCCGTCACGTGCATGCTCTTGCTGATCCCCTTCACCAGCGGGGGCTTGCTATCATCACCTTCATTTCACAGATGATAAAACAGCCTCAGAGACATTGAATGACCTGTCCAGGGTCACACAGCTCAGGAGGGGCAGAGCGGGGGCTTGAACTCATGCAGGGTGGACAAATGCAGTGCTTTTAACCAGCAAGAGGCTCAGGGTACCCCGATGGCTTCCAGTAGAACAGCTTCCCTTTCACCCACCCACAAAGCCTTGGGCCCTGCCACCCATGCAGGAGCCCCCATTAGGGCTGAGCCATTCTTGCAAGACCCTGTATGGGTGGGGTTGGGAAGTGTGGTCAGGCTGCCAAGTTTACTGGGGTGGAGGTCTGGGTGGAGGGGGATGGGGCTCCCTGAGGCCCAGTGTCTGTCCCAAATCAGAGACAGAGTCCAGTCCGACCCCAGAGCTGGATCTGAATTAACCACACCACTCAGACACCTCCCCTGAGAAGCCCTCCTGACCACTGCTCTGACCTGGACAGCTTCACCTCACATGGTCCCAGAGCAGCTGGGCTGGAGACCCAGTCTGACAGTCCCCGCACCGCCCGCTGTCACCCTGGGAGTTTCGTAATCACACGTGCTCAGGCTTAACCCCATCCTATCTCCCTGATGGAGGGCCAGCAACCTGTGCAGGGAGGTTGTCATCTCCACATCTGCCCCTACCATCTGGGAATGGGGTCCTCAGGCAGTGCACAGCCTGTCCATCACGGCCTCCAGCTCACCCCGGGTACATAGTGGGTACCTTATCTGCACTTGTCAATAATTCTAATCATCACAGCAGCCTTGCGTGAAACCTCCCATCTTTTCCCGGAGTTATTTCATTCAGTCCTCAGCCGACACACTACCAGGCAAGCACTACACTTATCCCCAGTCTCCAGGTACAAAACAGGCTCAGAGAGCCCAAGCAGCTTTCCCAAGGTTGCGCAGCCAGGAAGGTGGGAATGGATCCTCAACAGAGCCTCCCCACTGGGCTGGATGCTGTCCTCCGGGACCTGCACCATCAGGCCTGACCCTGTCATTAACTCAGGTGTGAACACCAGCTCCCACACCTGTCATTAGGAACTAGGGCGACGGGAGCAGCGGGGTTCACACCCTGTCCGGCCCCTCCCCAATTTCATCTGCTAAAGGGTGGACAAACAGGAAGGGGTGGCTCCCTGGATGTGCTCTGTTCCCCAATTGGACTTGTGCAGTTCAAAGCTCCAGGGCCGCTGTGAAGGTCCAAACTCAGGGCTCCTGATCCCCTGGGCTCAGGAATGTGCTGACACCCCTCACCTGGGCACTTCCTGTGTGCCAGGTCACTGCTGCCCCTACAGCCTCATGTGGGAGATACCTATTGCCACCCCCACTTGGCAGACTAGGAAACTGGGGCTCAGAGCCTGAGTGCCAACATGGCCAAACCAGGATCAGAAGGGAGGCACCTGCTCTGGGGTGGGAGTTCCCACGGCCCTCCCCCGCTGCACCCCACAGGCAGCCCTCTCCTCCCCACACATGGAGAGGGGCCCCTACAAAACTCAGGTGAAAGAACAACTTGGGGGAAGCTCCCTGTGACCAGCAACCACAGCTTAGACCCTAAGTACCTGCCGTGATGCCCACTGCAGGGCCATCAGGTAAGGTTCATGAGAGTCTTGTCAGAATAGGGCACAGGGCTGCCCCACCCCACAATCAAGACCATCACCCAGATCCCACCAGGGGAACGGCAGAGGGGCCTGCTGGGCTGGGAGACCATGCAGGAAGCATGGGCCCTGACTCAGGGCTGTGGCTATACTCATGCTTAGTGCTGGGGTAAGAGCAAGGACAGGTGACCCCAGGTCCCTCACCCCTCCTGGACAATGAATCAGGAATGTGTGCTGGAGAAAGAGACCTCTAAGACGAGATCGTTGGCCAAAGGCTGTCAGCCACGGCCAGGGGGGCTGCGTCATCTGGGAGGCAGGCAGTGCCAGGCATCCTTGCTCCTAGACCCTCAGAGTCCCCCATCTGCAAAGGTGGGGGCTGCCCTCCTCCCCTCCTGGCTCGCCTGGGTTCCCTGGAACCTCGCTGGTCCAAGCCAGGAGGGGGCAGTGGAAGACAGGCAGGCCTGGCCCCCCTCCTGGAGTGGGAGTCTGCGTGTGTGCAGGACTGGGGTGGGGTGACTAGAGGGGAAGGCCACAACAGTCGTGTGGGACTGGCACCGAGCTTCTGATTGTGCAACGCCAAGGAACAGTGCACAGACTGGACGGGACCCCAGCTGGATCCCGAGAGCCAGCTGGACCCGCAGCAGAGAACAGGGAGGAACAGCATGCAGGGCCCTGCCCAGTCTCTGGGGTTGTGAAAGACTGCGGAGGGGAGGGATGGGGACCTCCAGAGGGGAAAGAGATGCCTCTGGGCTTAAACAGCCCCAAGTGCAGGCAGGAGTACAGTGGACCTTCTGTAGGGATGAGTCTCCAGGGACGCCAGTGTCCATGCCCCAGCCTGAGGTAGGCGGGGGCTGGACCTAAGGTGGGGGTGCCAGCCAGGCTCACAGTCCTCCCCTGCCTCCAGCTGGGGCCTGGGGGAGTGAGGAGAGCTCAAGGGTGCAAGGGCGTCCCACCCAGGGAGCCTGGGCCCAGCCAGGTGAGCTGAGCCACTTGTCTAGTCCTCACCAGCCTGAAGTTCCTTCTTGGGAACCCGCACCCCATTGTCCCCAGCGGGTAGGTGGGGAATAAGGCAGGGGCCAAAGTCCGGCCCCTTCCCCAATCTCAGCATCTCCAGGAGGCTCCCCCAAACCGGTTATTAAGTGAATACATTAGGCTTATCAAAACGGACGTGGGCTGCCTCTCAACGCAAACACATCGAGACATGTCATTCCCTTCCCAGGCGGTCCTGGGAACCTGCGGCTCAGAGACGCCGCCAGTTTCGGGCTGGGGGGGGGTGGCGGTGGAAGAAGCCACACCCCTGAGAAATCGTGCCGCACGAAAGAGGCCCGACGCCGCCCAGCCAGCGCGCAGAACCCGGCGTCTGGGAGGCAGCGGGTGCCAGGGCTGGTTCCTCCCTCGACTCGCACCCACCACTGCCTCTGGGCGCCGCCAGAGCCCGCAGGCAGGTGCGGGAACCGCTGTGTCAGGTGC
>NW_026000185.1:4973652-4981041 GCF_001458135.2 Marmota marmota marmota | reverse complement strand
GGCCCCGCCTTCCACGCACCTCGGGCCTGCCGCGCCCGCTGGCTGGAGGCCCGCACCTGGTGCTGCGCTGCCCCGGGCACTCTGCGCTCCGCCTTCTTTGGCGGACACCCAGCTGGGCCCCGGGACAGGTGTGGCCGAGACCCAAGGGGTCTCCGTGCCTCGGGTGGCTAGAGAGCTGCCCCCGCGGTAGCAGCGTGGGTGGTGATTGAGAGAACAGGACTCGGGAGCGCACGCCCGAGCTGAAGTCCTGCTGTGGCCCTGGGTCGACGGGCACTCAGTTTCGTTTTCGTTGTTAAAGGTTGATAAAAACTCCCCGCATCCCAAAGGGTAGTGAGAGGATTCCTACAGATAACTCAAACAAAGCGCTTGGCGCGGCGTCCTGCCTCCAATGTTCAGGAAGCTTTGCCCCTATCAATCAGGCCATCCAGAGAGGACAAAAAATCTTTTGAAACGTTCGTAACTCCAGGTCCTGGCGAGATGGAAATACTTTACAAAAATTGCTCGGTTTCGGTGCAGAATGCACAATTCTGCCAACAGGTCCTGCACTAGACCGGGTGCCAGTGGAGAAGGCTGCGGTTGGATATCCAGAAACCAGCTGGATGCGGGTAGGGCTCACAGCTGGGAGGGCTCAGGACCACTGGGGAGGGCCTGGGGGTCCGATTCCAGCTGGGAAGGAAGAGCCCACCGAGGAGTGAGGTTAGTTATGGCCAAAAGGCTCTTAGAGGTCAGCTAGGGAGTGAAGATGGGGGCAGGGGGCGGGCTTCCTGAGTCCTGGGTTCAAGTTCCACCGTCTGGAGTCTTCAGGCCAGTCCCTCCCCCACATATTTTCTATTTATAACTGAGGTTGGGGTAGAATTGATCCCCAGGGATTTTTCCTGCCCTGGACCCCAGCACATCTGATGTCACCCAGTGTCCTTCAGGTCATCTCTTGTTACTGACACTGAAGGGCGGGGGTTTCCAAGGGTTATAAAGGACTCTAGGAAGCCCCTATCCTTAACAGGGAACCCGTGGGTGGCTTTAAGAGGTTGTGATTCTCCTAAAGTTGCTTTCAAAAGATGTGTTCACATGTCCAATTTCATTTGTTCCTTCACTCAACCTGTTCCCTACGTCTGCCAGCTGCGCTGCACCTGGCTCTCTCTGCTCCTGGTGTGTTGAATACGAGGGAAAAGCCAAAGTACAGCAAAGGCCTTTCATCTGAGGGGCTGTCAGCCCTGAGGAGGGAGCACATATTAATAAAAAACACAACACTTGCAGGTGGCGCACACTTGTAATCACAGAGGCTGGGGAGGCTGAGGCAGGAGGACCTCCAGTTCAAGACCAGCCTGGGCACCTCAGTGAGACCTTGTCCTAAAAATAAAAATGAAGGGGCTGGTGTTGTGGCTCAGTGTTAAAGCGCTCACCTAGCACGCATGAGGCCCTGGGTTCGATCCTCAGCACCACATTAAAAATAAAATAAAGATATGGTATCCCCCTGAAAACTAAAAAATAAATATTTTTTAAAAAAATTAAAATTAAAAAAGGCTGCTCCTGATGTAGCTTCATGGTAGAGCCCTTGCCTGGCATGCTTGAAGCCCTGGGTTTAATTCCCAGTACTTCAAAAGCGAAAACACAACTCAAATTGTTGGCTCTTCAAAGGGGCCAGGTGCCGATAAAGGGCTGCGTAGAGACAGCGTTTCCGGGGTTGTTGTGCTTTGGAGTCTCTGGGGGGAGTTTATAAAGTGCAGATTCCAGGTCCTGGCACCCTTGAGGTCCTGACTGGGGAGTCTGGGGAGGGGCCCAGGAATCCAGTACACTGACAAGTCCTCCTGCCACCTCAGAAAAGCCAGGAGGAGAGAGAGGTCCTGCCTGCAGCCCCCCAAGTGCTCAGGCAGAAAGCTCTGCACAGAACTCCCCCAACCCCGACCTCCACTCCCATCTGGGCTCTGCCTGGCCCCCCTCCCCGGCTCCCAGGGGGCAGTCCTCACACCTCCAGTGCTCACCAGCAAGGCGGGAACAGTTCCCTCCACCCTGAAGTGACTTCCCTCCCTAGGTCTGAGGACACTGAGGGGACATGCTCTCCAGGCAGCTCATGCCAGGAGCAGACGTCAGAGGAGCCAGGCTTTAGGAACACGGGGGTGTGTTGGGGTCCCCTGGGACCTGCAGGAGCCTGGACGCCACACCGAGCTTGCTCACCCCAGAGACCCCTTCCCCACACAGCGGTGGCCACAGGGAGGGCTCTTCAGGGGCTCGGTCCAGCTGGCCCTGCCTTTCCTTATGTCTCCACCACCTTTGCCCACAGGTGGCTCTCACGCCGGCATTCCACAGGGACCTCACTGTGACACTGTGAGCATAGAGAGGAAACTGCCCCGGGCGGGTCCACACTGGGGGTGCAGCTGGGGAGAGGCTGGTGTGGAGGAGAGGGCAGAGGTGGCGCACAGAGACCAAGGCGGAGTCCTCTCGTGGCTCGTGCCTCTCTCCAGCGGAGCAGGTGGGGCAGCGGCACCCCCCCAGTGTGGTATGCTTGTGTACTCCCAGAAGGGTCCACTAGAAACAGCCAAGAGTGACCTCAGGAAGGAGGAGCCTGGGTTTCACTGGGAAGGAAGCGGAGCCTGGAGAGGCCAGGCTGGAACCCCACTCAGGCCTTTCCCGCTGTGAGAACGTGGGCCAGTCCCTGGGCCTCTCTGAGCTTCAGTTTTCTCCTCTGTGAAGTGGGCACAAACACAGGGTCATCCCCATGAGATCCTGCGTGTGGGCACCTAGCGTGGTCCTGGCGGTCAGAGGCCTCAGCAAATGGGAGGGGTATGTGTATGAGGGGTCGAGGGGCACAGGCTGCGTGGGAGCTCCAAACGGGGTCAAAACTCTGGACTTCTCCAAACTTCTGAATCCCCTTCCCCTGCAACTCCTAGGAAGGTGGAGGTGGGTTTGGGGCAGGAACTGGACCGGGGATCCCGGGTCAGCGGGCTGGGAGCTCAGCTGATGCACACCATGGCTCTTGTTGGAAGTGGTGCCAGGGTTTGTTTATCAAGGGCTGACTCTGCGCCAGGCAACATGGCACGTGGCCAACGCATCTCTGCTGCTTGGTTCTCTCCAGCTAGCCTGGCGGGGTGAGGCAGGCCAGGGCTCCCTGCCTGGGAGGTGGGCAGTTCTGGGCTTACTCTCCAGGGAAGGGAACAGCCCTGAGAGGTACAGAGCTCAGCTGGGCTGGAACCAGCCGGCCTGCCCCGTGCCTGCGCTCTTGGACCCCCACCGTCCACACGCTCCCTGGCTCCCACTCCCAGCTCAGGGCAGCTGGCCCAGGAGTGGGGCAGAGGACCAGCAGATTCAGGGAGGACTTCCCCTAGTGCTCTTCCCTCTTCTCTGCACACGCTCTCAGCGGGCCGGAGCTGGCCTGGCGGGGTGGGCACGTGGGTGTGAACATGTGTGTGTGCTTTCCTTTGTGGGCAGGCCGGATGGAGTGGGAGGTCTACTCTCCCCTCGTGCATCCTCCCCTGGGCACGTGGGATTTGTTTGGCTCCTCGGAGCCCTCTTAGGCCAAGTGACTCATCCCCTCCCCTGCAGCAGGGGTGGAGGGGAGGACCTGCCGCAGAGGTCTGCGGAGGCTGTTTGCTTTCCTGGGCTTTGCAGGACGACGGTTAAGTGGGTGCACCTGCGGGGCCACCCAGGTGCCTGGCAACCAGGTGACCCTCACCCCCAACACCTGGCCTCTTTCTGCAGCCAGACAAGGCCACTGGCTGGAAGGATGCCACCACCTTCACAAGGGTCACCTGCGCCCTTCTTGCCGCCACCATCCTGTCCCCGCTGCAGGTGCAGAGCTGCTCCCTGGGTGCTCATCTGTGAGCCAGGGTGAAACAAGGCGGGCGGCACCGCCCCACCCACCGTGACAGAGAACAGTGGCCTGCTCCTCACAGTGGAGTCCGGCCTCTCCTCCCAGGGCGAGGCCCAGGTCCATCCTCCCACGGATGCCCCCCGTTCTCTGCTCTCTGACTCTGTGGCCTCACCCTCACCTGGGGAGCACTTCAAAAGCATATTCTAAGGGCCTCCTCCCAAATTATAGCTAAGTAGGTCTTGGCAGGGCCCAGGAATCTGCATTTTAAAACCACCTATGCCCTTGGACACTGAAGCAGGTGGTTTGGGGCCACCCTGAGAATCACAGCCGAGGACAGAGACAGATGTGCACAAGTCCATACGTGGCTGGGAAAAGCCAAAGCTTTAGTTCAAAGCCAGCCTGTGTTTGAATCCTGGTTTTGCTATAAACCCAGCTGTGTGACCTCAGATAGGTGGTTTAACCTCTCTGGACCTAGTTTTCCCCATCTGCGAAAGGAGGAACAGCCCGTGTACAGAGTGCAGAGCTCCTGGTGTGGAGGCCCCTTTCCTCCCAGTCCTCCAAGGGCCAGGAGGGGAGGGGCCCAGCTCACCCGTGGTGACTTCCTCGCAGGAAAATGGAAAATCCTGCTGGCCCTCCAACCCACAAGGGCTGACTCACTCGGCCCTGGGCTGGGGGCCTGGAGAGCTCCCCTGGGGAGAGTGGAGGCCCGGGGCCTGGCAGCAGGGACGGGAGAGGGTCCACAGTGACTCACAGGCGCTGCCTGCCCCTGACTCATCCCTGGAGAATGCACCTCAGGCCCCCACCCTTGGCCGCCTGCCCAGTCCTGGCCACCTCCCCCTGGCCTGCAGCCCCCACCGTTGCTGCGGGGAGATGCCCTCCCATGACCCCTGGTGGCCCTCCACAGATCCACCTGTACAGTCTGGCTGCTGTCAGAAGACCGAAACAACTCCCAGGACAGCTGCTGCTCTGAGCCCCCCGCTGCCCTGGCCCTTCCCCTGGGACCAGGCCTTGGAGGGGTTAACTGAAAGGGGCCTCTCTCGGACGCAGTGCTGGAGTCCACGCTGACCAGCCACATCGCCCCTCTGCCTGTTCTGCAGACCCAGGCCACTTCCCATCCCTGGGTACCTCCCTGGGCCTGGGCCAGGGCTTCTCAGGCTATGAGGCTGCCCTGCGAGGTCACCCTGTCAGGGCGGAGAGTGGAGCTGGGTGGGGCTGGACAGGCTCTGCCAGGCCTGGATCCTGCAGGACAGGCTGCCCAACCCACCCCAAAGGCCTGTCCTCCCTCCTCATCCAGGCCTGCTTCCTCTCTCTGCCTCGCAGGGGCCTGCTGGGCTCGGGCTGCCAGACCTGTGGGGCTGCATTCTAGGCCAGTGTCCAGGGTGTGACTGACCCTGGGGCCTGCCCAGGTCAGAAGGTCAGGACCCTGTTCCCTCTAGAGCCGTCAGGCCTAAGTGATGGAAAGAACTGGCCGTGGGCAGGCAGAACACAAACTCAAGTCAAGTATTCTCTTGACGCAGTGGGTTTGAATTGTGGCTCAGCCATGATCCTGGCTGTGTGACCTTGGCCAGGTGGCTTAACCGCTCTGTAAAACAGAACCAGTGAGCCGAGATGTCAAATTCCAGTTCCTCCATTTCATATTTCTGTGACCCTGGGCGAATGTCTTCACGTCTCTGAGCCTTGGTCTCTCCATTGTAAAATGGGGACACCAGACCACAGCTCTCTAGGGTTTTGAAGAGAGTCAAGGAAGTAAGACAGGTAACAATTGAAATAACAACTTTGGTTCAGTGCTTACTGTGTGCCAAGTACTGAGTACTTGGCTGAATACTAAGTGCTAAGTACTTGATTGGCATTGTCAAGTAGTTAGCACTTAGTACTTGACCCCAGTCAAAAAAGCACTTGGCACTATTTTTCCAGCTTTGCTGAGGTTTCTTGGGCATGACTAAGCGCACGTACTTAAAGCACTGGAGCTAACGAGTTTGACGGAAGCACCCACCAGGAGATCACTTCTGTAATGGAGACGAGGAACTGGCCGCTGTCTCTTCAGTTTGCTGACCTGTATGTTGAATTCCCAAGACCCGAAATGCCTGCCCAAGGCCAAGGCCATCGTCCGTCCATGGGACTCAGGATTCTAACCCAGCGGCCAGAGCCAGTGCCCCAGCCCCCATTGCTGCAGCACTAGCTGGTGCCTGAATCACAGTGTGCACTTGGTGACCTGTCCAGTGAGTGACTGGGAGAGCTGGACCACGGGAGTGGCCCCTGGACAGCCCCCAGAGGAGGACTGGGCAAGAGGTCCTGAGTCGGAGTGGTGGAGGGCCTGGAGACCACAGTCTGACGTTTCCATGGCAACCAGGCTCCTCCCCACCCCCCAGGAGAATCTCCATCCTTACCCCACAGAGCCTCCTCCACGGGCACTCGTCCAGTTATGGAGCCCCTGCTGTATGCCCAGCCGTGGGGCAGCAGCAGCAGATAAGATGTAACCCCCATATCAGGGCACTTGTGCCTGTGAAGGGGAAACGGGTGGAAAAACAGACACTGTGTTTAAGAAAGTGAAACAGCGGAAGTGGCCGTGGAGGTGGGAGTGCAGGGCTCCGCAGGCCTCTCCAGAGGAGGCCAGGGTGAGGGGAGTCGCCCACCGTGTCCTCGCTGTTTATGATTGAAACAGAGCGGCCCTGTCCCACGGGTGGCCCCCACGCGATGGCCCCCATCTGGGATCAGCCCCAGCGGCCTGTCCACTCTGCCTGCTGAGCTCCAGCATTCCTGCCTGGGCCCCGGTGGCCAGACCCTGTCTGCTGCCCGCCCAGGCCATTCTCTGGTCACAGGCTCAGGCTTAATCCCCTGCCTGGGCCCCAGCCCCAGGGACTGATGAGTCAGTGCCCATCAGGACAAACACTCCCTCCTCCCCGCCCTGGGGTCCCTGCCCCGCCCTGCCTGCCGCCCTGTCCATCCTGTTCCCCACAAAGGGCCTGGCCTCTGCTGGCCTGGGGAGGCTCTGGGCCAGGCCGTTCAGCGCTTCCTGGACCCGCGGAATGTTCTGCACACAGGGAGCTACAGGAATGAGCCACCTGCCGCCTGCGGCCGCTGGCCCCCCAGAAGGAGTGGACCCCATTGCTGTGTCAGTGTGACTTACGCGAGTGACTGTGGAGTCCTGTTTTTAATTAAAGCAAACGTGTGCAGCCGTGTGTGTCTGGTGGCCACCTACTGAGC
This sequence comes from Marmota marmota marmota, assembly GCF_001458135.2. Lineage (NCBI taxonomy): Eukaryota > Metazoa > Chordata > Mammalia > Rodentia > Sciuridae > Marmota > Marmota marmota. The sequence goes on along the minus strand of NW_026000185.1, from coordinate 4,974,032 downwards.
AGGACCCAGGCACACAGCGGAAGCACAGGCGCTGGCCCTCCCGGGGCAGGGGCTGGGAAGGCAGCCGGGCCCCTCCCACCTGCCCAGTCCCTGGGTGGGACCCCAGCTGGTGGTGAGGACCTCACACCCAGAGGGGGCCTGCGCCGACATGTGCCTGGGGGGGTGGGGGCTCCATCACTTCCCAGCTCCTGTCTGGCCCTCAGGGTGGGCCCACCTAGGCTCAGGGCTCCCTGCTGGTTCTCCAGGTCTTCCCGCAGCCTCTTGATCTTGACCTTCTACCAGGTCTAGACCCCCACTCCCCCCACACCAGGGGCCTTCAGTTCTCCCGGATACTGCAGCCCCTCCTCCCCCCTCCTTGGCCTCCCTCCTCCCTCCTCCCC
>NW_026000185.1:4967283-4973583 GCF_001458135.2 Marmota marmota marmota | reverse complement strand
TATATATATATATATATATATATATATATATATAAAGAGAGAGAGAGAGAAAGCAATTGGCAAAATACTAATTGGTGAATATAATCTAGATACAGAAACGTATTCTCTATATTATCCTTGAAAGTTTTTGTGTATTTGAATTTTTTTTTTCAAAATAAAACATTGATCAGGGAGTGAGGCAGAGATATCTATCAGCCCTCCAGGAAAAGGTAGCTGAATCAGAGTAAGCAACAAGATATAAAAACTTTGGCTATATGTAAACATGAGATGATAGATTACACAAATCCCTTTATAGAGGAACAAGAAAAAGAGGGACAGCAAGCTAAGCTCTGCTTCTGGAAATAAACTAAGAAATTAATTCATAAGACCAGCTTGTTAGGAAAGACCACCACATATCTCCAAGACTTGTTCTTTTGAGAGTTAAGATAGCAATAGCTATACATCATGGATATGAACAGATTGCAGAGGGAGGAAGAGAGCTGGGGAGACTGAGAACATCTAAGCATCTAATTAAGGTGAACTGGAAGCAACCTTAGAGAAAGAAACAAAAGGAGAATATAGTTTAATAAGAAAAAACAAATTTTTTGTGTTAAATCAAAACCTCTGATACTAAGAAGACTTTGAAAATAAAGAATTTATTGAGCAGTTCAGATGCTAGCTAAAAGGTGGAAGGACTAGTCATAAGACAAATTCCCTAAGCCATCAGCAGCATGGCCAGATAGCAATTGGAAAAAAATGCCCACCAGAACTAACCAGAGTATTTTAGTGAAATTCTGGGGGTAAGAAACATAAATTGTTTACATTGAAACAAAATTGGCTATAGTAAGGAGGCGCTGAGCATTGTGAAGTGGGCAAAGTCCTGGGATAGGAGTTAAGTACATATAGAAAAGTTTTGCTACTTTCTTGTTGGTTCCAAAACCAGAACGCTATGTGTCCTTGATGGTAATCTCTGGCGGGTTGAAAAGGAATGTGTAGCAGGTTTTTTTGTTTGTTTGTTTTTCTGTGATGACTTAGCTTGAACTATGAGTTCAGATGACCTTCTCTTATCTCTTTTTTCCCTACATTCTCTGACCTGTAACCTAATTTTAAGAAAGACAATGTGTGAACTGCTTTCTCAGTATCAAAAAAGGAAAGACACAAAAACCAAGGTTGGCTCTGTTACATTCAGCCCTCATTTAGTGAGGGATAAAAACAGTGATCAGAAGCCCCAGGAAAGTAATCAGAGAGTGAATGAAAGGAATTAACAATGGTAGAAATAGATTATCAGATGGCATGAAAATGTGAGAAGGATGGAAAGGAGTTAAAAAAAATCCAAAGTAAGAGTACCGTATTCTGGGGCTGTGGTTGTAGCTCAGTGGTAGAGCACTTGCCTAGCACATATGAGTCATTGGGTTGGATCCTCAGCACTGTGTAACAATACATAAATAAAATAAAGTTGTAGATGTCCATCTGCAACTAAAAAAAGGTTTTTAAAAAGGAGTATCGTATTCTGTATTTACACAAGGGCTAAAGGTGAAGCTAGATTCTGATTAGAATTGCATCAGGGCTCTAATAGAGTATTCTCTTGGAATTTGCCCCACTCCAAAGAGCCACAATTTCCTCCACAGGTGGAGTTCATCTCTAACATCATCTTAAAACTGATAAGAGCAAGGCACAGTGACATGGCACACACCTGTTGTCCCAGCAACTCTGGAGGCTGAGGCAGGAGGATCACAAGTTTGAGGCCAGCCTCAGCAGTTTAGCAAGGCCCTAGGTAACTTAGACCCTGTCTTTAAATTAAAAGAAATAATAAAACAGGCTGGGAATGTGACTCAATGGTTAAGCTCCTTTGGGTTCAATCCCTGGTATTGAATCAAAACAAAACAAACTGATATGAAAATGTTCTCAACAAGTCAAGTTTATTTTTGTCTTGGAGAATTGTGCTATTGCAGACTAAAGATTTCCCAAAGATATGCCAACTTCACAGGGCTATTTAATGATTGTTGAATGTGACATCGTTCTATATGGTATTCCGGAATTATCTTTTTAAGGGATAGGAGCAATTCTTTAAATAGGGAGACCAGAAAGGAGGCAGTTGCTCCTAGGTTCAATCCCTAGTATCAAAACAACAATAACAAAAACATTATTGGCACTCAGAGAGAGTCTGGCTTGGGGCATTACTTGAATCCCAGTTATCATTAACTTAGAGAGAATCTCCAGAGAGAGATTTTTGGGTATGATGAGAGAAGAACTAAGAAAGATGCTATCTATATTTCAAAGTGAGACATTTAGGTGGAAAACTCAAAGATAATTCAGATAAAATAGTATAGCACTTGGGAGGGGGGTGTAGCTCAATGATTGAGCTTATGTTAGCATGTGTGAGACCCTAGGTTTAATCCCCATCATATACACAAAATAGTATGGAACTCAAGAGAGGAGAGGAGAGGAGAGGAGAGGAGAGGAGGGGAAGGGAGGGGAGAACAGGGGAAAAAGGAAGGAAGGAAAAAAAGAATGAAAGGGAGAGAAAGAAGAAAGAAAAGAACATGTCCAGTTGTTTGTGGGGAGAGCTGGACAACTCTGAATACACTGAAGCCACCACCCCACACACTTCCAGGGTGGAGTAGACCACGTGGGAGTCAAAAGCTCAAGAAAGCAGGCTCCCGCTCTCCTTAACTGCTGGCCACCACTGCAAATGCTGCCCCTCAGGACGTCCCCTGGGGCTGGCCCCTGCCACCAGGCCAGCCCAGCCTCTGCTGTGCGTGGAGCTCCTCCGGGATCCCTGACAGCCCTGTGACCCGGGTGTGCCCAGAGCTCCCAGTGCTGCGCTTTCATCCAGGTGAGACACACGGTCACATTAAGCCGCAGTGAGCGCACAGCTCTGTGCAAGAGAGGCACCCCTATTTCTATGTGCTTGCATCTTGTAAGACTGAGACCCTCTGACCATGAACCAGCTCCTGGTCACCCTCCCCAAGCCGCAAGACTCTCGCGCTGTTCTGTCTCCATGCCCCAGACTGGGCCTCTGCCCATGGAGGCTGCTCAGTGACTGGACCACTGCATGCAGTTGTGCAGGTCACAACCTGTACACACAGCCCTGCCTTGACCCTGAGGGCCCTCGAGCTTCCCAAATCCACGGGGCCCCCAGGTGTGCTCTGCGAATCCCCAAGAAAGAACACAATTTAGAGGCAGCCGCGGACTAAGGCGGTATCCTCCAGGGAGCGGATGCAGATTGCCTGGGGAGGAGGAAGGCTGCTTAAAGGCGCCTGTTTCCCTTGGGGGGGGGGGGCGTGAAAGTGCTCCTGATTAGACAGGGTGCTGAGGCCCAGCCCCTGGACCGCACACTGGGACACAGTGGAGATGGTGGCTTTCATGCTCCGTGTATTTCACCCCAGTCAACGAGGTGGGCGCCCTGGCCTGTTGCCCGGCTCTGGGCAGCCTCAGCCCCCAGGGCCCTCCTGTATTCCAAGAGCAGATCAGGACCACTCGCGCCCCACACCCTGGGCCTGGACCTGGCTCCTCTGGCTCCCACCCTCCTCCTCACCCTGGGTCTGGGCCACCCAGCTGAGGACACTTCGTTCCAGGGGCATCGGCACCTGGTGTTTTACTCAAATAAATGGTTACTGGTGGCTGAAGTTCCCGTGGCAGCCGCTCTTCTGCCGGGAAGACGTTCAGATGAATGGGGTGGGGTGGGTCCCCCAAGCTGCCTCCCCACAGGCAGCTATGCAGGCTCATCCCTGCAGGACAAGCCGGACTGGGCAGAGGCTGAAGTCCTGCCCTGGATCCCTGGGTCCCGCCCCAGCATCCCCAGGGGACTGGTGTGGGCTTCCAGGACCTCCTCATCTGGGGCCTGGGTACGCGGATCTTGCAACGAAGGCTAGGAAATCACAGCTTCCAGGCACTTTGCCGCATCCCTGGGGAAAGAAGGCATTAGAGGACCAGTCCTGGGTTCAAGTCTCTTACCAGCTGTTCTCTTGGGCGGGTTACTTAACTTCTCTGTGCCTGTTTCCTTCTGTGTAAAACGCAGATTAAAATACCTTTCAGGGGCTGGGGTTATGGCTCAGTGGTAGAGCACTTGCCTAGGTTGAGTGAGGCCCTGGGTTCAATCCTCAGCACCACATAAACAACAACCAAACAGGCTGGGGATATAGTCAGTTGGTGGAGTGCCTGTCTTGCATCACAAGGACCTGGGTTCAATCCCCAGCACCACACAAAAAATAAAATAATATAATAAAATAAATAAAATAAAATAATAATTTTAAAAAACCTGAAAACTAGTCATGGAACATAAAATTAAGCATTTTTAAGATTTTTTTTTTTTTTTACTGAGGATTGAACCCAGGGGACTTTACCACTGACCCACACCCCTAGTGCTTTTTAATTTTTATTTCAACACAGGGTCTTGCTAAATTGCTGAGGCTGGCATCTAATTTGTGACCTCCTGCCTCTCAGCCTCTGCACCCCTGAGCTGGGCTTAAAACGAACCATTTTAGTGTATTCAGTCTGGTGGTATTTAGTAGAAACACCATGCACAACCACCACCTCTATCAAGTTCAAAAACGTGTTCATAACTATAGGAGATGTTTTGATGATTAAATGAATTAGTGCTTCTAAAACGGCGCCTGGAACAGTAAATGCAAATGAGGACTCGGTCGAAGGTGGGCCGCTGGGGGTGGTGCAGCGCTGGCTTAGACCGCAGGAAGATCTGGGTTTGGTCCTCAACACCACGAAAAGGGGGGGACGGGGAGGATTAATTAACTGTAGAAGCGGGTAAGAATAGGAGACACACGTGGTAGGTGCCGGTGACATTATTTATTTGTTCCCTTGGTCTGGAGGAAGAGGAAGTGAAGTTCTCCTCCCCCCTGCGGGTCCCATTTTCTGCGTGGAGCGCTCGGTGTCCAGTCCCCGCACCAGCCCCCGCTCCCGCCCCGCAGAGTCAATCCTCCCGTGTTGGGGCAGAGGAGGCGCCCACTTGCCTTTTGTGCTCGCGACACCAGCTAACACTGTTGATGTACACCGCGAGCCTTGCACCGAGCCCTCCCGCAGAGCACGGGGAGGAGCCCCGCCAGCCAAGTCACTTGTGGCTGCTCCCGACGCCATGGGCTGTCATTTGCCGCCACCTTGTGGCGGCGAGGGGAACTCTGCGTCCCATTTCCATCCCTGATAACCCAGAGGGCACGGAGCACCTGCTGCCTGCACGGTCCCCAGTTAAGATCCTGAAGACTCGCTTGCAAATGAGGCAGCCACAGCCCCGCCTTCAGGGAGCTCACAGTCTCCGGAGAGAGACCGCCAGAAACCAAGACGAATGAGTGGACACAAGGACTAGAATGGGATGCCGGCTGGGCAGGGAACAGGAGCAGCTCACTGCAGGGACAGCCGAGACGTCCGGAGGGCTGTCCGCCTGCCTCCGTGGGAGGCAGGTCTGATTCCCCCACAGGGACGGACCAGTTCATCCAGGGCCGGCGCAGAGGAGCTGCTGGGTGACACAGCGATCCAGAGCCAGCGTCTGGGCTCCTGCAGGCCAAACAGATGAGGAGTGGAGAGGCAGGACTCAGCAGGGGAGAGCTGGGCCTCCGCGAGTCCCGGTGGGCTGAAGGGTTCGGATGTGAGCTAAAATGAGGGGGTGGGCAGATGTCGCCTTCCTAGGATGGTCCTGATCCGCCTTGTTCTAAACCTCCCTCCGCTGGTTTCTTGAAGCCCCTCCCCACTTATTTTTCTCCCTTTGGCATTTTTCACCACCTACTTCTTTGCCTTATTTATTTAATGTCTGTCTCCCCTATGGAATGAAGACCCACGAGGGCAAGGAAGTCTGGTGTGTTCTCTGGTGACTCTTCAGCGCCTGCAGGGCCCGACGCAGAGCGGGGGCTTTGTGGACACGTGCAGAACGCCTGGAGGGGCCTCCTGGGCACGGCCAGGTGGAGGAAGGAGCGGGGCTCCAGCCCAGGGCTGCGGGATGAAGCCGAGGTTAACCTGAGCGAGGGACGATGCACCTGCACTGATGGGCTGAAGTACACTGCGCCAGAGGCACTGGCCCGGCGGGGCGCAGAGCCCACCTGGGGGCAGGGACCTCCCAGCCGCACGGCGGTTCCCGAGGCTGGGCGCCTTAGGGGCGGGACGAGAACACAGGGCCGTCCGGAGGCGTGGCCAATCCGGAGGAAGGGTCGGGATGAGGGCGTGGTCAAGCAAGGGACATGCAAAGTGAGGGCGGGGCTAAGAGGGGAGGGAGGAATCCGTCCTGGGGCGGGGCCAGTAAGTGAGGAAGGTAAACCTGGGCGGGGCCCTGGCAGGCGGCGTGGGCGGGGCCAGGGCGTGGGCGGGGCCAGCCCT
>NW_026000185.1:4958260-4965334 GCF_001458135.2 Marmota marmota marmota | reverse complement strand
TGTCTACATTGCCCGGCACAGGGCCCAGTCCTACCAAGCAGACAAAAAATGGCAGATCAATATAAATAACTATGCTTGGTCCAAGCCTCCTGGCAGCACGTGTATTCTAAAGACCTGAAAACTCACCGACTCATTCAGTAGAAGAGAGAGAGAAGTAACCTTCTGGGATGGTCCAGGGAGCTGTGAATCTTGGCCACTGAGCTAAGACACGTCACCATAGAATGAAAAACCAACTATGGCACAGGCTTAAAAAATGTGAACTCAGTTTTGCATGTTCAGGGTTCCCAAAAATATTTACAGTCACTGTACTTTAAAAAATCACATGCCGGTGCACTTGCTGGGCCTGTGTGAGGCACTGGGTTAGATTCTCAGCACTGCATATAAGTAAATAAAATAAAGGTCTATCAACAACTAAAAAGATAAATAAATAAATAAATAAATAAATAAAAGAATGTATATTTAAAAAATCACATGCCTCTGGATGTCTTAATATGACTGGCACCACGGATCACCTGCCTTTGCTGGAGCAGGTTAAACCTGCACTGAAAGACTTCATCCTGAAAATGCAGGATGGCTCAGTTACCCCCCATCTGTAATTGTCTCCAGGTGTTAATGGATCTGGGCACCTACAGTAGAGGCTTGTGGATAGGTATATTTATTTATTTGTTTATTTTTTTGTATTAAATATGGACACAATACCTTTGTTTTACTTACTTATTTATGTGGTGCTGAGGATAGAATCAGGGCCTCACGTGTGCAAGGTAAGTACTCTACCACTGGGCCCCTGCCCCAGCCCCAGCCCTGTGGATAGACATTTTTTTTTTTTTTAAGAGAGAGAGAGAATTTTTTTAATGTTTATTTTTTTTAGTTTTTGGCGGATACAACATCTTTGTTTGTATGTGGTGCTGAGGATCAAACCCGGGCCGCATGCATGCCAGGCGAGCGTGCTACCACTTGAGCCACATCCCCAGCCCGGATAGACATTTTTTAAAAAGTGTTTTCAGGGCTGGGGTTGTGGCTCAGTGGTGGAGCACTTTCCCCACACGTGTGAGGCACTGGGTTCGATTCTCAGCACTGCATACAAACAAGTAAATAAAATAAAGGTCCATCAACAAGTGAAAAAAAAAATTTAAGTATTTTCTATTACTTATTATCCATACCGGTGTTAATTTATTTGTACTTTTCAAAGGGACTGTCACAACCATGTCTTCTTATCTTCTGTATGGTCCTTGTCGGCGAAACGGTCCCAAGCCACAGAAACACTGCCCACAAAGCCACTTTGCCGACTGTTTACAAAACATTATTGTCCCCAAAATAGCTGCATAACTGCACATAACTTGCAGGCGGTGTGGGCACAAAAGGGGTTTTTCTGCACTTAAGGTCCCTCTTTGTCTCCCAGCTAAACACTTGCCCTCAGTTTGGATCAGATGCCGGGGAAGTTCCAGATGGACTCAGCTGTTTCCACTGCATCCAAGTGACCAAGGAGCTGGTCTTCTGGGTTTTGTTTAACGAAACCAACTTGAGATTCGAAGTGTCCCTTGCTTCTTCAAAAGTCCACCGACAGCGACATAAATAACTGAAATTGGGCTCATGGAATTGGTTATAATTCCACTGTGAGGGGTCCTTTTCAAATCCCTCTCCAAAAAAATCTATTTTTTCTTTGACTTCCAAAGTGTACCTAGGGCTGGGATTGTGGCTCAGTGGCAGAGCGCTCACCTACATGCATGAGGCACAGTGTTTGATCCCCAGCACCACATAAAGATAAACAAACAGAAAAATGAAATAAACAAAATAAAGGTATTGTGTCCATCTACAACTAAAAATATACTTTTTTTTTAAAAAAAAAAAAGGTGTATCTAACCAAGGCCAGGCGCGGTGGTGCACACCTAAAATCCCAGCAGCTTGGGAGGCTGAGGCAGGAGGATTGTGAGTTCAAACCTAGCCTCAGCAGCTCAGTGAGGCCCTAAGCAACTCAGCGAGACGAATAAATAAAATTCAAAACAGGGCTGGGGATGTGACTTAGTGGTTAAGCACCACTGGGTTCAATCCCCAATGAAAGAAAGGAAGGAAGGAAGAAAAGGAGGGAGGGAGAGAGGGAGGGAGGGAGAGAGGAAGGAAGGAAGGAAGGAAGGGAGGAAGGAAGGAATCTAATCAAAGGAATGGATATCTCTTTCCAAATTCCTGCATGGGACTCCTGAAGGCGGGATTCCAGGGCCTCTGCTTCTTTCTTGATGGCATTCTATATGGACGTCCCAGAGAGTGGGCTGCTGTTGCCTTGGCGAGCAGAGAAAGGAATCCAGAGTGGCTGGGGAGGGTCCTTGTCCTTTGAATGCCTGGTCCTAGCAGGTGGGTGGAGGGGGTGCTGTCTCTGTGGAATCCAGGTTCTCCTCTTTCCCAGACGGTGCTGGTGAAGAGCCAGAACCACCCTGCTGGGTCCCTGCCCTGGCCTGGGCACACTCCCTTCTTCCTCTGAGCTTCGGGGTCTCTGGGAAACGGGGGCCATTGAAGCTCCTGGGGAGGAGCAGGCAGCGTTGAAGTGAGGATTCAGTCGAGGGCTTGGTGCATGGACGGGGCTCACTGGCAAATGTGTGTGAACCACGGCTTGTCCTCGTCCTCGGCTGGGGCTTGAATGGCTGCTTGGGAGTCACTCACACACAGTTTGCTCACCCGTTTAAAGGATGGGAGTCCACAGTGTTAGTGGAGTCATGGACCCCGCAACCCTCGCCACATCCATTTTGGTGCTGGGGATTGAGCGCACAGCCCACGTGTGCTAAGCCCACTCTCTGCCAGGAGACGCAAGACCCCCAGCCCTTGAGCACTTTGATCACCCTCAAAAGCAGCTCCCTCCCACCCCTTGGCCATGTGCCCCTCATCTCTCTCCTTCCCTGGACCTGGCAGCCTGCCCCCCAACCCCAGGTCACCGCCCATCACTTCTGTCTCTGTGGATTTGTTTTTTCTGGACATTTGATATCAAGGGCATCTGACAATACATGGAGCTTTGTGTCTGCCTTCTCACACTTAGTGTAATATTTCTTTAAATAAATCTCTTCATTGAGATATGACTGACATATAAAAAGCTGAGTTTTTGTGTTGATGGGCCTGGGGATGAGGATCCGCCCAGGTGTATGATGTTCTCAAGGCTCGTCCACCAAGCAGCAAGGATGATACTGCACTCCTCTTCATGATCAACGATGCTTGGCTGCGTGGCTACAGCACGTTTGTTTATCCATCAACCAGTTGACAGACATAGAGGTTGTTTTCAATTTGGCGCTTTTGTGAATGATAATGCTGCTTGTAAACGTCTTTGCACAAGTCTTTGTATGGATATATTTCTTCCAAAGAGATCTCTGCTGTGTTTGGTGTTTTGTTTTTTTTTTTAATGGATTTAAACAGATTCTTTTTTTCTTTCTTTCTTGTTTAAGGAGGATTTATTTTGGCTCATGGTTTCAGACCACGGTCAGCTCTCTCCATTGCTCTGGACTTGTGTTCTATATTATTTTTATTTTTGAGATAGGGTCTCTCTAAGTCACCGTGACTGGCCTTGAACTTGCGATCCTGAGGCCGGCATGCTAAGGAGACTGTCCCTTAATGCTGCGTTTGCCAGGGCTGCCATAACTGGGTGGCCCAGAATGACAGGCATGTATTGCCCACAGTCCTGGAGGCCTGGAATCTGATCTCAGTGGGGCCGTGCTCCCCCTGAAGTCGAGGGGAGGTCCTCTCTCCTGGCTACTGGTGGTTCCTGGGTTTGTGGTATCATAAGCCTAGCCTACACAGGGGTATTCTCTGCATCCAAGCGTCCTGCTTTGATAAGGACACCAGCCACGTTGGATTTATAAGGACACTCTAATGACCCCATTCTAAACTGATTACCTCTGTACAGACGCTGTCTCCAAATAATGTCACATTTATAGGTGGCAGGGTTTAGGATGCCAGCCCATCATTTTAGGGGATAGAGTCCAGCCCATAATAGTCAGCAACTGGCAGAGCTGGTACTGAGAGAATCTGACCCCGTGGACTGCACCCTCACCAGGTGCTCTGGATTCCGGCTCCGACATTCCGTGAACATTTAGGCACCAGCCTCAGTGGAGTGGCTTCAGGAATGCCCTCTCCTCTCTTGTCCAGCCAGCACTCAGGGGGCCTTGGGGACTCCAAATCCCGGTGGCTTCAGGTCATCTCTGATTCTGCAAACCCGAATAAGGGAGCTGCCTAGGCTAGGGTTTCATAAGCAGTAGGCGTTTTGTGTGCAGAAAGGTTAAGGAGGTGAGGTTCTGTCGCTCAGCAATTAAGTGTTAAAATATTTAAAGACCTGGCCGTGTCGCATTGATAACCAGCCTGTAATTCAGCAAATGGATTGTTAATAAAGAGCGACCTGGAAAGATAAATTTTTTTCAGCCCAGGCCCAAACGACTACAGTTGGAATTGTTGTTATGGACAGTTGGAATCTTGTTGTGAACGCAGTTTTAATAAAGCAGCAGGGGCTTTATTTAAATGTTTAAATGAGTTCCCTGGGGCCAGCCTCTGATCTGCTGCTGGCAGATTGAGGGAAGTACCAGCCACCACCTCGCTGCGCTCTGATTTGGGCTGAGAGAACAGACACAGTCTGCTGCCCAGCAGAGGGATCTTCTGGTTCCCAGAGCCCTGAAGTGAACTGGGGGCCCTCACGCGTTACTTCCCATGTGCATTGCTTCAAGCCTGTGTGCACGTTGCACCCCATATTTACAGGGTTCCCTTGGCACAGAGTTCTCCCTGTGCCAAGTGCTGTGCTAGACAAGGGGCTACCAATCCTTGTTTCCTAGCACTTTTTGAAAGGCATCCTTGTTCAGCTACTTTGTTTACTTGTTCCGATGGATCTTTTCACTGAGGCTCCAGGAAGGTGCACTCTGTCTTGTTCAAGCCCCCACCCCACCCACCTTTTTGTCGTTGGAGCTCTGGGGATGGAGCCCAGGGCCTCCTGCATGCGAGGCCAGTGTTCTGCCACCGAGCCTTGTCATCTTGACCTGGTTAGTCATTGCAGGAACACAGAGAAGGGCCACTGGTGGACACCAGAGGGTCATTTAAGTTAGCCTGGCTGAGACTCAAAGGGAGGGGTGCAAGGCACACGAAGGCCCGCTGGGTAGGACTCATCTCTCTGAAGAAAGTCGAGGCCCAGCTGGGCACCAGGGTGAGCTGGAAAGTGGCAGCAGGTGTGGGCTCCATGGGTATGGGGGCGGATTTGGGATTAGGAGGGTCTCTGGCTGCTGGGCAGAGAGTGGACTGAATAAGGGTTTCCCTCCTGGAGGCTGGGGTGCAGCCAGGAAGCAGAGGTGAGGTCCCAAGGCATTCCTGAGACACCTAGGAAGTCTGAGACAGCGTCCTCCTCTGAGTAAGACCCCGACGCACCAGGTCACCGTCAGGCTGCTCTGGCTTTGCCGATCGATCATGGCTCTCCCCGAGCTGCCGGGGTCCCTGCTGGCCCTGGAGGTCCTGAGCCATTCCAGAGGTGCTGGTGATGCTCAGAAGCAGGTCTGTGTGCAGAGGGTGGGAACAGGCAGCTCGGCTGGCACATTCTCCAGGAGCGGAGAAGCCAGGTGCTCAGAAGGTGTCTCCCTCCAGCTAACTGTTACCCCGTCTGCAGCTGCAGTTCTAGGGACCTGTCAAAACCAGGAGAAGTCTTCCTCTCCACCTCGTTCATGCACCCTGCCTCGACAACAGAGGAGACATTTTGAGATGTTAGTCTCTTGCCTAAAGGAGAACCCTCCAGAGCTCAGCCTCTGCAGGTGGCATGTGGGCAGCATCAGACAGGCACCGGCTACCCTTTGAGCTGTGAGTGTGGACACAGGCCTGCTCCCTCTGAGGCCAGGGCACCTGTGCCTCCGCCACCTCCTCCTCCAGGTGCGGACAGGAGGACAGTTCAGCTTCCTGTCCTTTCCCGGGCACCTGCCTCTTCCCTCCTCCCTCCTCCTGTTTCCTTGCTTCTCCTTTCCAGGCTGAGACACTCCTTGGCTGAGTGTCTACACTGTCCCAGGTGTCCTTCAGGCCTCAGGGAATTCAGTGGTGAGCAGACGTGGAGACAGAGGCGCCTTGGAGACAGAGGTGCCGAGGTGACAAACAGACACACAGACATGACCTCCTGATCCACATCAGGACGAGCTCGTTGACTTTTTCTTCATGTTGGCAAAATACACATACGATGAACGGTTCCCCTGTAACCATTTCAAGTGTGTCCTCAGGGACACTGAGGAAGTGATATCACTGTGCAACTGTCACCACCATCCACCTATGAAGTCTTTTGCCGCCCCCAATTGAAACTCTGTCCCTATTAGACACCACCTCCCCACCGCCTTTCCTCCCTCCTGGGAACATCTGTTCTACTTCCTGTCTCTTCCAACAGAGCCAGAGCCGAGCCAGGTACCTCATAGAGGACCCCTATGGTCGCTTCCTGTTTAGTTTGGGTTATTTTACAGAGCACCGTGCTTTCAAGTTCTTCCTTCTTTCTTTATGGCTGGGTAATACTCCATGGTGTGGTGTCCACTTGAGTCATCTCTACCTTTCGGCAGCTGTGGACATTGGTGTGAACGATCTGCTCAAGTCCCTGCTGGTCTGCTGTGCTCTTGTCCATTAAAACCTACTGTATAGCTGCCGTGGCAGTGCACACCTGCAATCCCAGCAGCCCTGAAGGCTGAGACAGGAGGACTGCACTCAGCTAGTGAATTAGCTAAGTGTGAGGCCAGCCTCAGCAACTTAGCAGGACCCTGTTTCCAAAAAAAAAAAAAAGAAAAATTTAAAAAGGGCTGGGGGTGCAGCTTAGTGGTAAAGAGCCCCTGGGTTCAGTCCTTGGTACAAAAAAAAAATGTATTAAAAAAAAAAAAACTAATATAAGTGACATTCAGCAGCTGCGGAGGCCTTCAGGTCCTCCAGTAACCTCAGGGCAGCCCCTAGGAAGCCTGTCCTCCTTTCCCCGCCTCATTCCTCCTCCTCTTCTCTGGGAGGTGGCAGCCTCAGAGGTCGCTTCAGGGCACAGCTGACAGGTGGCAGAGGCAGGGCACCAGCGGACAGGTGGCAGTGCCTGACCCCCGACGCCCCTCCACCCCCGAC
>NW_026000185.1:4944726-4951420 GCF_001458135.2 Marmota marmota marmota | reverse complement strand
GGTTCCGCTCCGCCCCCACTCCAATTGGGGTCACGTGACCACCACACCGGCAGGGCCTGATCCGGGCGTGGGAGAAGGATCTGCTCTGCCCCTACTCCAGTTGGGGTGACGTGTGTACCACACTGGCAGGCCACTGGGCCTGACCCGCCAGGCTGTCACAGGTCTGTTTACCTTGCAAGCGCAAACGGTGGCTCTGCCCTGCCCCTCCTACCACGCCCATGTACCACTGGGTCGCGGGTCTGCCCACCTTGCGGGTGCGGGTGGCGGCTCCGCTCCGCCCCCTCTCGGTCGGGGGATCTTGCTGAGATCCCCGTCCTTCCAGGACCGGTCAGGAGACCCTGCTGATTGACAGGTGTCTATCACTGCTTGTCTGGCTGCGCCTGATTGGTGCTTCTTTCCCTGCGGGTTGCCTGGTGCTTTGTTCCCTTGGCCACCTCACCCCGACCTGACACATACCTTATTTTTTCAGTGCGGGAGGGCAAACCTAGGGCTTCCCAAATGCCATCCCCATGTCCCTGAGCTACATCCCCAGCCCTGAACTGTATGCTCTAAGAGGGTGAATGACATGGTACGAGGATTGTATTTCCATGGAAAAAAGAGCTGGAGGGGAGCCGGGTGCAGCGGTGCACACCTGTGATCCCAGCTCTGTGGGAGGCTGAGGCAGGAGGATCTTACTTGGAGGTCAGCCTGGAAAACTTAGCAAGACCCTGTCTCATAATAAATTAAAAGGGGCTGGGGAGTAGCTCAGTGGTGGGGAGCTTGCCTAGTATGCAAGAGACCCTTGGTTCAATCCCCAGTACATTAAAAAAAATTTTTTTTTTGAGAGAGAATTTTAATATTTATTTTTTAGTTTTTTTTTTTCCAGCAGACCCAACATCTTTGTTTGTATGTGGTGCTAAGGATCGAACCCGGGCCGCACGCATGCCAGGCGATCGCGCTACCGCTTGAGCCACATCCCCAGCCCTCCCCAGTACATTAAAAAAAATGAAGAAGAAGAAGTAGAAAGAAAAGAAAAAGTTGGTCCGTGAGAAACATGATGCGCATCTGTCCTGGGGTCCTGGGTCCCCCGCGGCCACAGCTGGCAGGGGCAGGGGTTGCCCTGAGTCCTGTCTGCAGGGGGAGGAGGGCGGTGGAGTCCTGGGCTGGTACAGGAGGTGCAGTCGGGGAGTTCTTGCCACTTTGGGTGGAAATCTGGTGGTACAGCCTATTCCAGCTTCCTTTGACTTTGGACAGGGAGGAGCAGGAAGGAGGGAGGGAGGGTGGGCAGGGAATCAGCTGTCAAGTGACTAGCAGGAATAGCTCTTCTGCACTTCATAGAATCGTGTTCTTTTTTAAAATTTAAATTTAACAAATGCGCATGTAGAAGGAGCCTAGTGCCAGGGACCGTTCTGAGCCCTTTATGGAAGCCGACTCCTTTATTCCTCTGACAACCCGGCTCTGCTCGGTGGGTCCTTGTCTTGCTCTCCTTTTTACAAAGGCTGATAAGGGACTGAGAATTCCTGGGCGTGGTCAAGGCCACATGGCTGGCTCCCCACCTGGAAGGCTGGGCTATCCTGCCACCCACCCCTTCATCATAGGAGTGTCTGCTGTGCGTCCGTGATGTGCTGGGCATTTTGGAAAGCGCCGGGGCCTTGGGAGTGCCCAACGGTGGTGCCTTCCTACTTCATCACCCGCGGTGCCTGAGGGAGGGACACAGGTGCCGCCGCGTGCCAGCCGGAGGTTCTGGGCTTACTCCACGCCACAGACATGTGCTGGCTTTCTGCTGCTGCGACACACACCTGAGGTGGCTGGCGAGTGAAGACAAAGGGTTTAGTTTGACTCACAGGTTTGGAGATTTCAGTCTGCGAACACTTGGCCTTGTTGCTCTGGGTGGGCAGTTCACCTCAGGGTGGACACGTGTCGTGGAGCAAAACCCACCTGCCCGGTGTCCAGGAAGCACAAGAGAGGAGGGGCTGGGGTCCCACTACCCTCCATGCCTGAGGACTGCCCACCCGCCCTGGGTCTCAAAGCTTCACCACCTCCCAGAGTGCCACACTGTGGCTGAGCCCACCTCATGGACTTGGGCACAGGCAGATCAAACCACCGTGACAGTGTTGGGGTCACCAGCCTGAGGTGGACGAGCCTGGGTGGGGGTCCAGGAATACACAACCCCAGGCTCAGGGTGTCCATACGGATTCTGCAGGACAGAGCCCCGTAGGAGGCAGCTGACCAGTCCCTGCCTGCCCCACTATGGCCTCTCAGGGACGGGCTCTGGGCCTGGGGTCAGTGACCTGTCTGAAGCGCAAGCTTGGAGCGCCTCCCCACCTGGCAGCGGCACTGTAACTGGATCCTTCTGCTGCCCTGTGTCCCTGGGAGGCCGGACCACGTGCTTGTCTATGGGGAGAGGCTTGGGCCTTGCTTGTGGGCGGTCAGGACAACTGTGGGGACTGGAGCCGGCAGCCAAGGCTCTGAGGCAGGGGCAGAACTGTCACATGAGCTGGTACCACACAGGAGGGGACCTTGAGCTCTCTGACTTTGCCAATGGCAAAGGGTCCGCTTGGTCTTAGAATCTCTTCCAGGTTTCCCCCCTGGGCAGGGTACCCAGGTCCCCCAGATCTCAAAGGCCGCAGCCATGTCTGACAGGAAATAAGTGTAATAACTCCTGAGCACCCAAAGAGGCTTTCAGTTAAAATGAATCAACGGTGAGTAGAACATCTATCAAACGCTCGCTTGCCAGGACCGCCACCCTGCTGAGGTCTGTGAACATGACCCTGGGGGTGAGAGCACTTTCATGTCTGATGAGATGGCTGTGGGCAGGGCCCAGTCCTCTTGTGGGTGGTGCTCAACAACCTTCTGGGGCTCCCTATTCCCTCACCTCCCAGGTAAAGTCCTTATCCACTCAGCAAGGATTTGGATTGCATCCAGTCAGAGTTTATTAAGTGCTTTCTCTGAGTCAGGAACAGGAAAGGGAGACCAGGTGATAAGCTGGCCCCTCAGAGGGGCTCACAGCTGAGTTGGGGAGACAGACACATTCCCAGACATTTGGGGGACAGTCCAAGGAGTAGGGTCAGAGGAGGGCCAGGGCTGGGCTGAGCGTGCATGACCCTACCACCCGTGTGAGAGCCACACCTCTTGGCTTGAGAGGCAACGTCAGAAAGAGCTCCTAGCTGGACTGCCGGGGCACACCCCCAGCTTGGCCCCTCCCGGGCTGTGCAGCTGTAGGCAGGTGGCTCATCCTCTCTGAGCTTTGGTTTCTCCGCCTGTCAAATGGGGAGATGAATAGGACCCACTTCCCTGGATTGCGGGAGGATGCAGGGGGCGGTGCTCAGGAGGGTACACATCCCAGCGACCCCGCCAAGCGCCAGCTAGTCCTTTACTGCCGTGATGATTAGGCGTGGACGCCGGGCAAAGGCACTCCTGCGGCACCCGTGGGCCACATGCAACCAGCACCCGACTGATGTGTCGGGCTGCAGAAGGGCGAGGCCAGGTTGTCCCACAGCCTCCAGGGAAGGGAGCATGGACCCCCGTCTCCTGTTCCCCAGCCCCACCCTGATCCTCCTCCTCCCCTGAGGGCGCAGCCCAGTGGGACCTTGCAGTGCCCCAAGCAGGACGGGCTGGTGCTCTGCCCCCCCAGCCTCCACGGCTGCTCATCCGTGGGTGGGACGCTCCAGCTCCCGTCTCACCAGGGCCTGGGGGGACTCGGGGTGCTGCTTGCCCTCTGTGAATGCCAGGAGCATCAGCACCCTCCAGGCTGCCGGTCCCAGGTCCCCGCATGCCGGACCGTGGCTCTGGGGTGGCTGTTTCCTGGTGGTGCCTGGGCTCTGGGCCTACAGATGTGAGCCTCTGTGGCCGGAGCAGCCACGGGGCAGCCGCCGGTGCCCACAGAAGGCAGTGCCCCCTTCCCGTCGGGGAACTCGTGCCCCCCATGCCTGTTGTCCGGGGCTGCAGGCTGAGCGCCCTGGAGAGCCTCGTTGCCACGGGAAGTGAGTCAGGGCAGCTCTTGAAGGCGGCCGCGGGCGCTGAGCGTGGGGCCTCCTCCCTCGCTGGACACCTTTCCTGGGGCTGTTTGGGCCGTGGCCAGCTGATGCCCTTGCCTAGGTGGCCGGCTGGCATTTCTGTGCGGAGCAGGGAGCCCGAGTGTGAGGTGGTTTGGTGGAAAGGCTGGGGCCTCCGGGCCTCCCCACACCACCCGCTAGCTGGCTGGGGGGGGTGGACGGTGGACGGGCAGGTCAAGGAGTGAGCAGGCGGAAGGCGGGCTGTGCAGGGGGCTGGGGAGGGCCCCGAAGAAGGGCCCAGGCTGCCTGCCAGGTGCCAGTGACTCCCTCCCACCCGGTCACTGTCACGTGAGTGGACTGGTGTTAGACCACTGGGAACAGCAAGCCTAAAGGCCCCTGAGGGAGACGGGGTGCACTCCAGAGGTGGCCAGGCCGGTGCGGCTGGAGCAGAGGGGCTGGGTGCAGTGGGGCCACAGAAAGGAGCGTGGGGTTTGGACTGGGCATGAGGCTGTTCTGAGTATGCCCCCCATCTGCAAAACAGCAGGAGGAGAGGGACAGCCGGGAGCGGGGAGACTCGTGGGCCTGGGTCCACTGCCTGACAGAGCAGAACAGCTGAGGGCAGAAAGGGAGAAGATGGGATGTACAGCCCTGGAGACAGCGGCCGGCTCTGTTTCTGAGCTGCCCACGAGAGCAAGCCCAGCTGCTGAGCCAGGGGTTCCTGGCGCAAGGGAGGGAGGCCTGGGCCCAACCAGAACTCAAATCCAGCTTCACCATTCCATGCTGTGTGACCTTGGGTAAATTAGTAAGTCTCTCTGCGCTTGGGTTTCCTCATCTGTCAAACGAGGAACTCTATTCAGAGGATGAAGTGGAACAGCCACAGCTGGAGGAGGGCAGTCTGGACTTGTCAGGCTGACCCCACCAAGACTCTATCTGGCAAGGTCCTCATCACCACCCCATTGAACAGGAGCAAATGGAAGCTCAGAGAGGGCAAGCAGCTTGCCCAGAGTCGCTCAGTTAGAAAGAGGCAGAGGCTCGTACAGAGGCTGACGAACTCTTCTCCCCTTGGACTTCCCACGTGGGCCTCTCTCCGGGTCAGGGAGGTGAAGCCTGAGCCAGCTCAGCTCCTGCACCTGCTGGGCCACCCTGAGCCCTGGTCCCTGTGGCGTGCACGTCCTGGGTTCTGGCTGAGATGTCCAACCTGGCTTCGTCCCTTGTGAGACTCCTGTGCCCGTTTTCCAGCTTAGAGGAATGAAGGGACTCGCCTTGTCTGGGGGCCGGTAGACCTGGGCTCCAAGCCAGGCGGTGACCCACTCTGCTCCTGCCCGCTCTGCTCTCAGAGAAATGCTGCCTCCGCGAGGTCCAGGGCAGCCTTGGGGGTCTCAGGAGCCCTCCCTTGCTGGCTGCCCACCCCGTGCCAGGCCCTGGGAGGCTCCTGGTGCACCTTGCAGGGGCCAGAGCTCCACACTGCTGTGTTCGTCAAAGCAGCGGCTCTGGTAGGCAGCGGCTCTGAGCTCCCCACCCCCGGGGACAGGAGCTGGGTTGGCCCGTGGGCCCAGGGCTTCCCCAGGGGCACTACCATTTCTCCCTCAGTGCCCTTCCTGCTGTGCCCATCTGAGCTGGGTGGGTGAAGTTCTCCTCCCAGAGCTTGGAGGGAAGAGGGGGAGGAGTCTGTCCTCAGACAACCGACTGCACTATTCTGGGAGCTTGCACTGATCCTAATTCCGGGGCACGTGGGCGGCTCCAGGCTAAGAGCAGACCCCGCAATGCCACGGAGGCCGCCAGCCCCGACCTGGCACTTCCAGAACTGGGCAGACTCATCCTCCTCGAGTGTGGCTCATGGGCTCAGGGGTCCCCTCCGGTCACTTTCACCCAGGTCTGCAGGCCCTTAGGAGGACCCCACACTTGCAGAAGGGACAGAGTCTGCTGTGCACCCACGGTGGCTCTGGGGACAGCAAGGCTCAGGGAGACACCGTGGCCTGTGGACCCTGGCATCAGGGCCTGGGCCTCCCTTCTGACGGGCACTTACCCTCCTGGCTCAGGACAAGCCCTGAGTGACCCAAGGGGAAGCCAGGAGGGAGCAGCCCCAGATGCCTCCTCTGTGCCCATCCTTTAGTTCCCATGGAGACCCTGAGCAGCAGGCAGAGGGCTCAGGTGAAGTGTGCAAGGTCACACTCACAAATGGGGGGCTGGGCTTGGCACGCTGGCCAGGGCCCCAAATATGTAAAATCTATGCATATGTAAAATGAGCGCCTTCTTTAAACGGCCTGTATATTTACATATGAAACATCTTCTGAATCTATATGTACAATTACATGTTTAAAGCCGCGTAGATAAACATTCTGTCTATGCAGGTGATAAATATATAAATATAGGCCATCTATGCTTAGAAAAAAATCACATATTTGTGTTCACACGTATCTTATATGCATCATACATGTTCTTGTACATATGTGGGTATATGTACATACGTGTACATACGTACACATATTGGCATGTGTTTTTCAGAACAGTTTCATTGGGCTGGGGGTGGGGCTCAGAGGTAGAGCGCTCTCCTGGGATGTGTGAGGGCCCCACAAAACCCAAAGCCAAGCCCCTCCAGCTGCACTGACGCCTGAGTCATACCACACGATTCATCCCTGGGAAGCGTGCGACTGCGTGGCTTCCGCATAGTCTCAGCTGTGTGCAGCCATCGCCAGTCTCAAGTTGTCCTCGCGACCCCC
>NW_026000185.1:4937986-4942987 GCF_001458135.2 Marmota marmota marmota | reverse complement strand
GGTGAAGCTGCAAGGCCCTCGGCCCTCATCTCAGCCCCACTCACCCCCCCACCAGCCCCTGGCAACCAACCACTAGTCCTCTTTGCCTCCGTGGATTGGCCTGTTCTGGACTTTTCATGGAAGCCAACTCTCATAACCTGCAGGCTTTTGTGTCTGGCCTCTTTCCCTCGGCACAGGGTTTTCAAGGTCCGTCCACGTGCAGCATGTGTCAGTGCTTCATTCCTTTTTATAGCTGAGTAATATTCCACCATAGGGCTGGACCACAATTCCTTTATCCTCTCCACAGTTTAAAGGACACTGGGTTGTTTCTACTTCGGGGCTCTTCTGAATACAGCTGCTACAAACACGAATGCACACATTTCTGTGTGCACATTTGTGTTCATTGTCTTGAGTGTGTGCCTGGGAGCAGGCTCGCTGGGTTGCAGACAGTTCGCTGTAGGAGGAAAGGCCAGGCTGGTTTCCAAGGGGCTGCATTGTGGCAGGTCCCGCGGCAGGCAAGGCAGGAGGCCCAGCTCCTCCACGTCTCCCAGCGCTTGCTACCGCCTGCCCTTTTGCTGTTGCCACCCTGGTGTGCGTGAAGTGGCATTGCCCTGTGGTTGTTTGCACTTCTGTAACGACGGGCCATGTTGAACGCCTTCCCACGTGCCTCTCCGCCACCGGTGGTGAACCGTGCCTGGAAAACGTCTGCCCAGATCCTCTGCCCACTTTTAAATTTATTTATCTCTTCAATATTGAGCTTTAGTAGATTTTTATAGATTCCAGATACAAGTCCCCTATTTGATACAGATGTCATATATATACTGTCTACGTACAAATAGATCTAAACACGTGCAAAAATTCCCTCCTGATCCCTCAGTCACCTTTTCTTTCCCTTGATGGTGTCCTTTGTGATTTTGATGTCACCGCTAAGAGATGACTGCCTCATCCACGGTCATAAAGGTTTACTCCTGGGGGTTTTGTGTTTTGTGTTGATTTTTGAAGTATGAGGATTGAACCCACGGGTTTGGGCGTGCTGGGTGGGTGCTGTACCACTGAATGTCACCCTCAGCCCCTCCCGTGTTTTCCTGTAAGTTTTATAGTTTGAGTTCTTACAGTCAAACCTTTGCTCCATTTTGAGTTGGATTTTGTACGCGTCCTGAGGTTGAAGTTCAACCCATTTGTGAAGAGACTATTTCTTCCTCACGGATCTGTCTCCACTCCCGGTCAAATGTCAATCAACTGCACGTGTGATTTTTATTTGTGGAATTCCAATTTTACTCCTCCGATCTCTATGGCTGCCCTCGTGTGCGACGACCATTCTGGTTTGATTACTGTGGCCTTCTAAGAGGTTTTGAAATGAGGAAGTGTGCATCTCCCGCTTTTACTCTTCTTCAAGATTCTTCCTGCTCTTCTAGGTCCTTTGCGTTTCCTCACGGATTTTAGCCTCAGTCTGTCAATTTCTGCAAACAAACACCTGGGATGTGACTGGGTTTCGTTGAGTTTGTGGTTCGTTTTGGGGAGCCCTGCCGTCTTGGCAAGATCACGCCTTCCAGTCCGCGAACAGGGACAGCCTTCCATCTTCTTTACTTTCCTTCAGCCACGTTCAGAGTATAAGTTTTGCACTCCCTTTCCTGGGTGCATTCCTAAGTCATGGTTCTTTTTGGTGTTATTGTAAACTGCACTGCTGTGTGTACAGCAGAACTGATTTGTAAATCGCTCCTATTTATGCCTTGCCACCGCGCGCAGCTTACTTACAGTCCGATTGTGTGTGTATTTGGGATTTTCTGTATGTAACATCTTGAGTCTGATTTGGGGAATGCACTTGGTCTTTCACCCTTGAGTTGGTGTTGGTGTGGGTTTTTGTTGAGGTCGGTTATTAGGCTGAGGAACTGCCCTTCTGCGTGGGGAGTGGTTTTCTCGTGAATGGGCGTTGGAGTTTGTCAAATGCTTTTTTGGATAAATGCTTTCTTTTAAAATGTCCCAGGAGACCCGTCCTTCTTTCTGAGGGGGAAAGGTCCAATGCAAAGCCACAAACGCTATTTGCCAAATCACTGCTTGGGTCCGTCCCCATCGCCTCCGAGAAGGCGTCTGTTAAGATGCTGGTGGTGTCTGCAGTCGCCACCGCTGCCCCTTCCCGGCTGGGGGTGCCTATCTCTGTCCTGGATACCCCCTCCCAGGAAGGAGACCACAGCCCTGCGAGGGCAGCAAGGGATGCGCTGGCCCCGGCCCTGACCCCTGCTCTGTCCCCAGGCCTACGAGAAGCGCTTCCCCACCTGCCCGCAGATCCCAGTCTTCCTGGGCAGCGAGGTCCTGGGCGAGTCCCGCAGCGCGGACGGGGCAGTGCACGTGGTGGAGCGCAGCTGCCGGCTGCGCGTGGACGCCCCGCGGCTGCTGAGGAAGGTGGGCGGCTGGGGCTGGGGTGGGGGTGTGTATGGGCTGCGTGGGGGGTGGTCTTAGGGTGCAGAGTGGGGCCCAGACTGGTGGAGGTGGACGGGTGGGCGGCAGGGTGGGTCCGCAGGTCCAGGTTGGCGAGGGATCTGGGAGCAGGCACCGGGTGTCCGGGAGCTGCCTGGGTGGTGTGGGCCACTCGGGACTCGCGCCTCTCTTCCTCTCGTCCTCCTCCTCGGGCTGCCGGTCCCCCCTGCAGATCGCAGGCGTGGAGCACGTGGTCTTCGTGCAGAAAAACGTCTTGAACTGGAGGGAGAGGACGCTCCTCATCGAGGCGCACAATGAGACCTTCGCCAGCCGCGTCGTGGTGAAGGAGAACTGCAGCTACTCGGTGAGCCGCTCGGCCTCCCCTCCTGCTCCCTCCCGCGCCGGCAGGTAAGACAGGTGCCCGGCGCGTGTCCAGCTCAGATAAAAAACCCATTTTTTTTCTTCAGTGTAAGTATGCTTCAGGTATTGTTTGGGATATATTTACACCAAGGCCTTGAAATTTCAAGGTGACTGGGGTCTTGTATTTTATCCCCGAAAACTGGCAACCATCAGGGATCTGTGCCTCGGTTTCTGCATCTGCAGGGTGGGGTTGATAAGTGGCCCACCACATAGGGGTGGTGAGGGCTACAGCAGGTGAATCGTCACTCTCCAAACCCCCAGACCAGTGCCTGGCACTGCTGAGTCCCATGTAAAGATGGTCAGTTTTAGCAATCATAGGTATTACTCTGTGAGCGGCTGTGGAGTGCCGGGCACCCTGCCCAGTGCTGGCACCCGGAGGTAGACGGGTCTGCAGCTCACTGTCCTCATGCGGCTTCCACTCCAGTGGGCCCTGCAGGTGGGAGAAAGCCAGACCCCTGGTAGGAAGGGCTCCAGCAGATGGCAGGAGGGGTGCCCAGGGTCCCTCGGCTGCTCAGGAGGTGTCACTGAGGCTGAGAGCTGAATGTGGAAGGAGCAGGCTCCTGAAGGCTGGGAACAGAGTTCTGGGCTGGGAGTGGCTGCCCATTCATCTGCCACTTGGTGCTTCACATGAGCAGGCACCCACTAGATGCCTGTTGCTTTTCCTTTATGCACCTCCAGCCCCTCTTGGGACCTCCTGGAGACAGGGCCCAGGAAGTTGAGGCTCCTGTAGGCACCTGTTGTTGTTAAGCCCCTCCCACAGTGACCTCTGCCTGGGCAGGCCACCTGGACGGAGGCTGCCTGTGCATGTGGATTCCCCAGCCCTGGCCTGCTCCCGGTTGGGCAGCCCAGGACCTGCACATTCTGCAGCCGCCTGGGGAGCTCTCTCGGAGCACTAGGTCTGGGTCCCCGTAGTCTCCACCAGTGTGTTTTCTTTATTGACATCTGTGCACCTGTGGATATACAAGGATACTTAGTAAGTATATCCTTGTATATAAAATATACATATAAATGTCTAACATACAACATGTAACTATTTAAAATATCTTAAACTCATATTTAATGTTGATATATAATTTATTCATACACTTATGTAAGTGATGTATTATACGAAACATCATTTACATATAATTTTTTGGAGGTGCTGGAGATGGAATCAGGGCCTCACGTGTGCTGGGTGAGTGCTCAATCCCCAGCTCTGTTTGCACATAATTTTATAGTCTGTGTGTATTTTTAGAGGGCAGGGGCCCAGCTATCAGACCACACTCTCTGGGCCCCCATGAGCCAGCTCTCTGCTCCCTAACAGCTCAGACTTTGCATGGTTCCGGGAGGGGGCCCCTGGGTGTGGCTACGTGGGATGTGCTGTCCACTGCAGGTCTGCCTGGGGAGAGCCCCTGGGGAGGCCAGCACACCCCACAATGAGACCTGGCATTCCTGCGCCTGGCTTCCAGGTCCACCCCGAGAATGAAGACTGGACTTGCTTCGAGCAGTCGGCCTCGCTGGACATCCGGTCCTTCTTTGGCTTTGAAAACACCTTGGAGAAGATCGCTATGAAGCAGTACACGGCCAACGTCAAGAGGGTGAGAGGGCCGGGAGGTCCCGGGAGGAAGGCGCAGACCCACCCCGCCCCTGGCGACCCCTGTGGACACTGGGGAGA
Organism: Marmota marmota marmota; assembly: GCF_001458135.2. NCBI lineage: Eukaryota > Metazoa > Chordata > Mammalia > Rodentia > Sciuridae > Marmota > Marmota marmota. The sequence goes on along the minus strand of NW_026000185.1, from coordinate 4,938,519 downwards.
GCCGTAACCTTCCTGGACCTGTCTTCTCACCTGCCAACGGGGTGCTCTATTGCGGCCTCCTCACTGAGACAATGGACAGAGAACTGGCTGCAGTAGGACACCCTGGTCATTGTCCCCATACCCGGGGATATGGGGGCCCCTGCAGTGAGCTCAGTGCGCACAGGAGGGACAATTTGCGGAGCCTCTTCCTGGCTAAAATTGTCACTGCTTGGTCGGAGACCTCAGGCCCACCCCTGAAATCGCCTACTACATGATGACATAGGTGACCTTAACTTTGTTAATATGTTTTATCTGCGTGTTATATAAAACCGTGCTAGTTGGGGCCGCTGCTCCGCACCGAGAGGTGAAGCCCCGCGGTGTCGGGCAGCACCTCTCCGTCCCTACCTGCCGCGTTTCGGCCCCCAGTAGGCCACTGTCCGCAGAGGGACCCAGCCAGGTGCAGGTGGCTCGGCGCCAGTGCGGTGACCCCGCCGTCGCGTCCCGTGACTCGGGTCTCTCGGGCTTCCAGGGGAAGGAGGTGATCGAGCACTACC
>NW_026000185.1:4927847-4937487 GCF_001458135.2 Marmota marmota marmota | reverse complement strand
CAGGGCCCTGGGCCCAGCCACGGAGGCGGTGGGAACTGACGGTAGGTGGCCGCTGGTCCGCCCTGGCCCCGGTGCTGGGAAGCGCCCCGCCGGGTGCGAGGAAGAGGGAGGAGCAGCGCAGAGGGTCTGGGTCCTGCGTGACCGCCGATTCCTCCTCTGCGCCCCCTCCACCCCCGGCTCCGCCCCTCGGCTGACCCGGGCGCACAGCGCTGCCTACGATTCTGGTTTTATTACTATTTTAAATTACCCGAGTAATGCCTGATCATGGTAGAAAAAATTAAGACTCCTCAGAAGATGGGCAGTAGGAATTATGCCTTCCTGCTCTCTGGAGGCCGAGCGGAGGCCTGGGTTTCTATTTGGCGAGCTGCTGAGGTAGGTGTGGGGACCTTCGTGATGGTGGACACCCGCACACACGTGGGCACCGTTGCCCATGCCTGTGTAACACGCCGAACTTAACTCGTTGGGCGCATTCTGCATTCCCCTTGATGTTTTGATGTTTCTCATCTGCGCTGGATGTGGCTGGTTACTTTTCACATCAGCGGGAAGACCTTAATAGTTCACGGTGTCGTGATGTGGTTCCGTAACTTGTTAATAAACATTTACTATTTGCTATTTTAATTTGGCCTAGTTAGATGGTCCCCTATGGATGGACATCTAGGTTGTTTCAGTTTCTTTTAAAGAATACAAATAGTGATCTGGGTGTGGTGGTGCTCACCTGTGATCCCAGCAACTGGGGGAGAGGCGGAGGATCACAGCCTTGGGAGGAGGACCCCGCGTTCCAGGCCAGCCCCGGCAGCTTGGTGAAGCCCTAAGCAACGCAGTGAGACCCTGTCTCAAAATTGCATAAAAAGACCTGGGAGGCAGCTCAGTGGTAGGGCACCTGCCTAGTGTGCGTGAGGCCCTCCTGGGTTTGCTAGGCCCAAGTTTGATCCCCAGCATCTCTCTCTCTCTCTCTCTCACACACACACACACACACACACAAACACACACACACAAATAGTAAAAATTAAAAATATACAAAGAATGTGCCATACATCTTTGGACTTAGAGATTTTACTTTTTTCATTTAAAAAACCTGGGGGGGGTGTTACTAGGGATGGAACTGGGGGTGGAGCACTCTGCCACTAGCTACCTCTCCCGCCCATTTTATTTCTTATTTTGAGACAGAGCCTCACTAAGTCTCCCAGGCTGTCCTGGAATTTGCAATCCTCCTGCCTCAGCCCCCTGAGTAGCTGGGATTGCAGGCAGGCGCCAGTGGATCCAGTTTCTACATAAGCATTTAAAAATTTTTGTAGAAACATACATAGCATGACATTTAAAACGAGAAATTACTGGGAGGTTTTGTGCCACTGAGGTTTAGGTACATTTACCAATTAGGCCTCTGAAGAGGCTGATGATCATCACTCCCACCTAAAGTGTGAAGCTGTGTCTACTCACCCTGACTTTCCACCAGAATCTTACTAAATATTTCAAACTTCTGAAAGGCAATAAGAATGATCATTTGTAGATTAGTGATGCATTCTTTTATCATGATTGAGGTCAAGTATTGTTTTCATGTTTAGTGACTATTTTCCTTTCTTTGGTTAATTCCTGTTCTTGAATTCTTATTGGTTTGTAAGAGCTCTTTGTATATTACAGCAATTAGCCCTTTGTCGCAGTCTTCTATTCATGTGGAAATTGTTCACAATAGAATGTGAAGGCAAATTAAAATGAAAAGAAAAATTCTAACAAACCGGTGTACAGAACAGTACAAACATGGAGTCCAATTTCCTTTTGGGCCACTGACATGTGGAGGCCTGCCTGATTCCAAGATACTTGAGTGACAATACCGTGAATTAATACTATGTCTCGAGCTGTGTTTAGAGGGAACAAAATCCATTCATGCAACAAGAATTTATTCTGCACCGACTGTGTGCACTGGCTGGCTGCTGTTGTACGTGCCCTTTTATATTTTTACACCCTCCTGTGTGTGCTCTGTGGTTTGTGCCCTGTACCTTGCCTGTCCACCCAGGCCTGGCCTCCACTCTCATCTGTCCTGTCCACCAGCACACTGGCACTCAGGGTGGCTGGCAGAGGGCAACGTCAGGCCCTTCCACCCTGTTCTGAATCACTGGGCCTTTGTGCTCAGAGGGAGAGAAGGGCCTCACATCTGCCTGGGGCTGGAAGGACGTGGGGCCCCGCCTGCCTCATGTCTTCCGCTGCCCCTTTGCTGCCGTTGCCCACATGAGTTCAGCCCCCATCCCTCCTGTGGTTTACCCAGATGCCTCCTCGCACAGCCGGCGTGACCCCCATGCCCAGGGTTTGTTTGGGGAACGGCTGAGAGGTTTTGCTGGGTGGGCATTCAGTTTGCTTTCTCACTGTGCCATCTGTCCACAGAGAAGTGGCGGTGCCCACAGGCTGCTGCTTGGCTGAGATACCAGGAGGCCGTGGGCACCTGCCTCTGCTGCATAGTGGCTAGGAGCCGGGCACCAGACCTGGACTGAGCCAGGCTCTGTGTGCTGGCCATGGGCTGATGGGTTGCGCAGCAGGCTGATCCACGTGGTCCCCAGGCCCCCACACATGGCTCGGCCACCCTGGAGGGTGGGGATCATCTTGGACTAAGCTTTCAGAACCACCTGGACCCGGGTGGGAAAAATGAAGGACTTTGGGGCCTGCGGGGCTGTGTTTGGAGCCGGAGCCCTAGCCTGGCTTGGAACCATGTTCCAGAGCAGAGGTGGCCAGTAGCACAGGAGGGCAGAGAAAGGGCAGCCACGGGGCGAGGGACGCAGGGTCTCCCTTGTCCTGAAGACCCCGTCCTCCTCCTCCAAGGGGACAAGCTGGACGCAGACTACATCCAGAGGTGCCTGGGCCAGCTCACGCCCATGCAGGAGAGCTGCCTGATCCAGCTGCGGCACTGGTTGCAGGAGACCCACAGAGGCAAGGTGGGTGGGCCTGGGGGGCGGACAGGGCAGTTCACGTGATCAGCAACGGGAAGACCTCCCACTATCCCTGGCCTCAGCAAATAGATGTCATTAGCGACTCCCCCACGCCCCGCCCCCAGTTATGACAACCTTGGACAGCTTCCGAGATGTCATGTGTCCCCGGGGGCGTGGTGACCCCCGGTGGAGACGCTGCTGCATAGCACCACATTCCTGATACCCTTCTGTCCTTTCCTGTGGGACTTGGAGACCCTGCGAAGGTGAGTGTTGACTGCCCGTGGGTGGGTTTTGCCTTGTCACCCCCGTAACAAGGATGCACCAGGGTCCCACGGGGACTTTGTCCTCAGCTCTGTTGAGTAAGAACTTCCTGCTGCGGCTGCCAGCTGAGTGGCTGGTCTTTCTCTCCTCCACCTTAGGGGACAGGCGGGGTGTGACTTTAGTGCGGGATGGTGTCAGTTTACACCTCCAGGAGCCGTACTGAGCCTCTTGGCCAGCCCACACCCTGCTCCTCCTGCTGGAGAGAGGGCAGCTCCTGGGGCTGGTCTTGCAGGACTGGCTCACTGGGGGGGGGGGGCCGTGAAGGAGGACCAGTTGCCCCCAAGAGAGACCCAGGTCCCAGCAGGAGCAGGGAGGGGTGAGAGCAGCCGAGTGCAGAGGGTCCTGAGCCTGGGCTCTCCCTCAGGGTTGGGGACGCTCTGCAGGTGAGCCAGGGGCTCCTTCTGGTACCTGACCTGTGGGCAGGGTGTCCTTCTCCGCTCTCTTTCTCTGTGTCTCAGATTCCCAAAGATGAACATATCCTGCGCTTCCTGCGCGCCCGCGACTTCCACCTGGACAAGGCCCGGGAGATGCTGTGCCAGTCCTTGAGCTGGCGGAAGCAGCACCAGGTGGACGTGCTCCTGCAGACCTGGCGGCCTCCCGCCCTGCTGGAGGAGTTCTACGCGGGAGGCTGGCACTACCAGGACATAGGTGAGGGTCAGGGGGCTGCCAAGGCACTTGGAGGAACCTGCCGGGTGCCAACATCTGGTTTTCCCTTGGCTCTCGGAGACCTCTGGTGTGACACCCAGCTGGGAAGAAGGCGGAGATGGGATAGTTTGGGGCCTGCCCCAGGCTGTTGGTCCCCCTTTGCTGGGGTCCCCGAGGGTGTAGGTGATGGTTGTAGGAATGTCCCACGGGCTTCTTAGGGCAGCCGTAGAAGACGGCCACAAACCTGGTGGCGAAGACAGCAGAAATGTGTTCTCTGGAAGTTCTGAGGCTGAGAGTCTGGAGTCAAGGTGTCGGCAGGGCTGCGCTCCCCCAAGGCTACAGGGGAGGGTCCACCCCTGCCTGTCCCAGCCTCCGGGGGCCCTGGGCTCCTTGGCTTGTGGCCACACCCCTCCAATTTCTGCCTGTCTTCGGTGGCATCTTGGCATCTCTCTGTGTCCCGTCTTCTCCTCTAAGGACCCCAGGGGCTGAATGTAGAGCCCACCCCAGATCCAGAATGATTTCCCCCCCTTTTTTGGTATTGGGGGTTGAACCCAGGGGTGCTCTATAACTGAGCCACATCCCCAGCTCTTTTTTATTTTGAGGCAGGGTCTCACTACATTGCTGAGGTGGCCTTGAGCTTGCCACCCTCCTGCCTCCGTCTACCCGAGCCACTGGGATCCTAGGCCCTGTGCCCCCAACCTGGTCAGGAGGCCAAGGCTTCCTCTTGATGTCCTTAACTAAATGCGTCTGCAAAGACTGTTTTCAAATAAGGGTCACACTTTGGGTTTTGTGTGTGAGTGTGAGAGTGTGTGTGTGTGTGTGTGTGTGTGTAGATGACATTCCACCTGCCACAGATATTGTGTCTAGATTTATTTATTTATTTATTTAGAGAATTTTAATATTTATTTTTTAGTTCTTGGTGGACACAGCATCTTTGTTTGTATGTGGTGCTGAGGATCGAACCCAGGCCGCACACATGCCAGGCGAGCGCGCTACCGCTTGAGCCACATCCCCAGCCCATAGATTTTTTTTTAAAATTAAAGCCAACAACTACTGGGCTTTTCACAGTCCTTTACATAAAAACTCATGTATGCTGTTTAGGGGAAATGCCGGGCTCTCTTGAGCCCCGGTTGGCACACTGGTTGGCACAGTGTCTTAACACAGTCCTCGGTATTCATGGATCCCCCTGCTTGCTAAAATGTATTTATAACCTCCAAATCAACAGTCACAGCTCCGTGGCAGCCCTGTCAAGGTTATCCAAGGACACATTCAGAGGGGTGAAAGTTTTGGGTGGCCGGGTGTGCACGTCCCAGCTGGTGCTGAACAAGGCGGTGCAGCCTCCAGGGTTTGGCACTTGTGTGACACATGAGCCGTTAGGTGGCTTCTAGAGGGCAGTGATTTTGCAGTTTTGGATTTTTCATGGGCAACTTTGCTGTTCGTGGGGCCAGAGGGCCGTGCTGCCCTTGAGTGGCCCAGAGCACAGGGTCCTGTGGTGCAGTCGGGGAGGATCCCGGGGCTGTGGGCTCCTGTGTGCCCGTGGCCTTGGGTTCAGTGCTGATGACATCAACCCATCGAGTCCCATCGTCCTACACAGGACACCTGTCAGTAATGAGGACAGCACTAGGTAGCTGAAATGGACGTGGTGCGCGCAGAGTTCTGTTCTCTGGAGAGAGCAGGGCTGAGCAGAGCCTCTGGAGTCTTGTTAGGCCCCGTGGAAATGGCCCAGCTCTGCTGCAGGAGTTGGTTCTGCTAAGTGCCCAGTGGAACCAACGGGGACGTGGGGAGTGTCCTTGAACAGGTCCCCAACACGGCCGCTGATGTGGACAGAAGGGCCGAGTCTCCAGGCTCCTGCCGCCTGACCCGCTCCTGCCTGGACGCGGCCGATCGTGTTCTGGGACTTTGTAGGTGACATGAGTGACGGCACTGCCAGTGTTAGCAGGTCCCCCTCCGTGGCTTTCTTCTGAGGCTGAAGAGCGTGTGCTCAGGGCTCAGTGTTCTTGGGGCTCAGTGTCCCCTCCTGGGGAGGCTCGCGTCTTGTTCTGAGCAAACGAGAGGCGGGAGAAAGGCTTCAGTTGGCAAAGAGCCGCCAACATGGAGCGGGAGTTGCTGAGGCCCCCGCCTGGTGTCTCGCGGGCGTGTCCCTTGTCCTTATTAGAACACGCCTGTTGTTGGGGTCTTTGGTGGGGGGTCCGCCTCCTGGAGGCAGCAGGTGCTGGCCAGGACATGCGCCCACTGGGCCTGGGTGTACTGGGCCTGGGTGTGCCGAGCCCGGTGTCTCCTCCCTGAGGATGCCGCATTCCAGCGGAGGCGTGGACCTGCCCGGGTCACCAGTGTCCCTTCTCTTTGCTTGCCCCCGAAGATGGACGTCCCCTGTACATCCTCCGCCTGGGCCAGATGGACACCAAAGGCTTGATGAAGGCGGTGGGGGAGGAGGCGCTGCTGCAGCACGTGAGTGTCCCCCCCGCCTGGGCTCCGGGACCACCCGCGGGTGGGACAGCAGAGCGGTGGCTCAGCACGCTATCCTCCCTGCAGGTCCTTTCTGTCAACGAGGAAGGACAGAAGAGGTGTGAGGGGAACACCAAGCAGTTTGGCCGTCCCATCAGGCAAGGACCCGGGCTGGTGACTCCCCGGTGGACGGGGCAGCTAACACATTGCACTGAGTGTCACCGTCCCCACCTAGCTCCTGCGGTGATCTTGTGAGGGGCTGCAGTCACCCTGACTTATAAGGAGACAGCCCGGGTGGCAGTGCTCCCTGGGGTCACGGAGGGCTCGGTGGCCGAGCTGCTCTGACCTGCCCCTGTCTGGGTCCGGCCCCGTCTGGCTTCCGACTTTGGATCCTGAGAGCAGCTCTCTGGCCTGAGGTCTCCCTCCATGTCCCACGACAGTCCCACTCCCTGGTGACAAAGCCCAGCAGCGGCCCGCTGCCCCTTCACTCCCTGGACCCCACCCCTGGGCCGAGGTCCTGGGCCAGTGTATGCGGCCAGCTGTGTGTGGCCCGGGCTCCTCCGGCCCCCCAGCCCTCGGCCCTCCTGGTGGCAGCAGTGACAGGACCTGACACCTGCACATTTTACCCCCAGGAGTCTTCTCTTTGTGATGATTAAGTTCCTTTTCTGTCTGGAGATTTTGTAAGGACGGGGACATCGGGTGGGGGTAGCAATCAGTCAGCCAGGGTCCTGGCCGGAGGCAGAGTCCACCCCAGATGGTTTGAACGGGGAGTGTCATAAAGGACCCCCTTGCAGAGGTGTGAGCAGGGCTAAGGGACATCCAGGATGCAGAGGCTCCCAGGGACCGGCCACTGCAGTAAGATGGTCATTTTCCTAATGACTCACTACTGATGGAATGGAGGCACAGAGGGGTTAAGAACTTGGCCCAGGCCACACAGCAAGTGGCAGAGCAGGGATCTGAGCCTGGGCCACCCGACGCTGCAGGGCAAGCTTCCAGAGCCGGGTGGGCTGTGTGTAGTGGAGAGCATCTTCTCTCAACTAGTAGGGACAAGAGCTCCTGCAGAGAGCGCTCCAGCCCCCACCTCATTTAGAGCTGACCACCTTTGCTGACTCCGTGAGCCGCAGGTCCCTGCCCAGTCTCACAGCTCTCCAGGTGGAGGGGAGGCCTGGGCTCCGGGGCTCAGCCTGGGCATCCAGGCTCTCGGCCTCTTCAGCACGCAGCCTCCCTACCGCGGAGGGATCCGCAGAAGTGTCCGGCGGCCCCTCTGCTCCCACCCGCCTCCCTGTCCATCCTGCGAAGAGGCAGAGCCAGGTGGAGTGAGGGGTGCGTGTCCACCACAGCTCCTGGACCTGCCTGCTGGACCTGGAGGGTCTCAACATGCGGCACCTCTGGCGGCCAGGGGTGAAGGCCCTGCTGCGCATGATCGAGGTCGTCGAGGATAACTACCCTGAGACCCTGGGCCGGCTGCTCATCGTGCGAGCCCCCCGAGTCTTTCCCGTGCTCTGGACGCTGGTAAGAGCAGGAGCCTGGTCAGGCCCCCCAGGGAGGCCCGGATGGGAGGCCGAGATGGGAGGATTCCTCTGCTTCTCCCACTGAGTGGCCCTGTTTGAACTTTTGTAAATGGCAGCTTTATCCAGATAAGACTCCTATGCCACAGCCTTCGCCCTCTTAAAGTACAGGATTCAGCAGTTCCACTATATTCACAGAATTATACAACTGCTACCCCGCCCAGTCCCAGAACGTTTCCTGGAACCCCCCTGCCCATTTCTCCTCCTGGCCCTGGGGGTCACCCTCCGCCTGCCGTCCCTGTGGGATTTGCCTGTTGGGATGTCCCTTCATGTCAACAGGCTCATCCACTGTGAGGCGCTTGCTGTCCGGCTTCCTTCACTGAGCACAGTGTTGTGGAGTCCAGCCGCGGTGCAGCCCGCCCTGGCTCTCCATTCCTTTCTACAGCTGAATAATATTCCAGCATATGGATGGAGCACATTTGTGTATCCCTTGCCTATTTCTTTAATGGGACAGCAACCCTCAGCATTGTACAGTGTTCCCAGGCCTCCTGTGAGCTGATTTCAAGGACAGTTTGGACCTTGGACTGTTGGGATTTTAAACTTTTGGCCAGGACCCACAATTGTAGCCCAGAGCACATGCGTGCACACACATGTGCACACGCACACCCTGAACAAGAGACCTGTGAAATGGTGTCTATACCAGCTTCTTTACTAGTCTCTTCTGTTCTTTTCCACTGAAAACAGGCTAGTCGAGCGGGTGTGCTGTGCTCCTCTGTGATCCCAGATACTCAGGAGGCTGAGGCAGGAGGACGGAAAGTTTGAGGCCAGCTGAGCAATCTAGGGAGTCCCTGTCTCAAGATGAAAACTAAAATGGGCCGGGGTGCGGGTCAGTGGCTGAGAGCCTCGGTGTTCAGTTCCCAGTGCCAATAATTGATCAATCCATGCCCTCTGCCTCACCCCCACTGCAGGTCAGCCCCTTCATCAACGAGAACACCAGGCAGAAGTTCCTCATCTACGGCGGCAGCAACTACCAGGGCCCGGGGGGCCTGGTGGACTACCTGGACAAGGAAGTGATCCCCGACTTCCTGGGGGGAGAGAGTGTGGTGAGGCCGGTGGCCTGGGCTGGGCTGCAGGGTGAGGGCAGTGGCCCGGGAGGCCAGGAGTCCTGGCTGGGGGGGGAAGGGCCCCTGGGCGGCCGCTGTGCTGTCCCCTGGAAGCCAGGCTGCTGAGTGGGCACGGGGCGTGTTTCAGAAGCTGCCCCAGAGAGGCGACGCCTGCCTCTGGCTGTTTCACACAGTGAGGCAGCATCTTCCAGAAGCCCAGGGACCAGGCCAAGTCCCCAGACCCTCCGTGTCCCCAGAGGTTGCTCAGCAGCCGTGCTCCTCCGAGCCCTTCCACGCAGGGCTGTGGCGCCCGGTGCCCACGGCCCTGGCCCTGGAGCTGGTGCGCCCAGACCTGCCCTGACCAGGCTGCTGCCCCCCTGTGGTGGGCTGACGGGCAGGGAGACCCCGAGTCCCAGCCCCTTCCTGCAGCCGGGCGGGCTCGCGCTCTCTGTTCACCCAGCAGCGCACAGGACGCCTCCTGGGCTTCGCCGGCCTGCCTGACCCCGCCTCCTGCTGTGGCCTCCCCTGGCTTTGCCAGTGAGATGGGCATCACAGTTTGGGATGGCAGAGGGTCTGCCGAGGCCCAGCCGCCCGGGGGCCTTTGGCTTTGGGAATCTTCAGAACCCACCGTACCTTGATGGGTCCACCTGACAGCTGAAGGGGTGCTGGGGGAGGGTCCCCGATCCCCGCCAGCCGGGGGGGG
>NW_026000185.1:4908937-4926540 GCF_001458135.2 Marmota marmota marmota | reverse complement strand
GTCCCTGAAGGAGGACTGGTCCCCAAGTCCCTCTATCTGACCGAGGAGGAGCAGGAGCAGGCCGACCAGCTGCGGCAGTGGAGCGAGACCTACCACTCGGCCAGCGTGCTCCGTGGGGCGCCCCACGAGGTGCTGGGGCCTGGCAGGGAGGGCCCCGGGCTGTCACCCTAGGCCAGGTCCTCGCAGGGAGGGCCCCGGGCTGTCACCCTAGGCCAGGTCCTCGCAGGGAGGGCCCCGGGCTGTCACCCTAGGCCAGGTCCTCGCTGGTGGGTGTGGGGGGATCGAAACCCAGAGGTGACGTCAGCCGTTGGGCCTCAGCCTGACCCAGGGGGCTCTGGAAGGGGAAGAGGTCAGGAATGGCCTGCTGAGAGGCAAGGGGCCAGGCCTGAGTGCCGTCCCCCCCCGGGCCCCCTGGTCACCCCAGGGTGGAACCTCCCAGGCCTTTCCGAGAGAGGTTCCCAGGCGAGGGACAGCAGGAGCCTTAGCAGCCCCTTCTGCCCTCCAGGAGGCGCACCTCGTGACTGGGGGCGAGACCCCTGCAGCACCCACCACACCTCCCATGCCCCTTCCAGCTGTCCTGTCCCCTGGGACTCCCAGAGCTGCTCTGTCCCCACACAGGTCGCGCTGGAGATCCTGGAAGGGGAGTCGGTCATAACCTGGGACTTCGACATCCTGCGAGGGGACGTGGTCTTTAGCTTGTACCACACCAAGCAGGCGCTCAAGCCGGGCCCACGGGAGCCTGGGGCCAAGGCCAGCGGGCAGCTGATGGACAAAGGCTGGGTCCTGGGCACGGATTACAGCCGCGTGGAGGCTCCGCTGGTCTGCCGGGAGGGGGAGAGCATTCAGGTTGGCACTCCGTGGGTCACCTGCTCCTTCATCCCGCCGTACTGGACAGCCACCCCTGCTGGGCTGCGGGAACACAGCAGGACAAACCAGACGTGCCCCTGGCCTCAGGGACCTGGCAGGACAGCAGGGGAGAAATCATGGTGTCCACGTAATGGGTGCTTGACCACCATCGCAGCCAGGCGGCAGGGAGAACAAGGGCACAGGCCAGCTCCACAAGCCTAGGGCCTGGCTGCAGGGCCCGGGGTGCTGGGCTGCCCGTCGTCACACCTTGCTGCCTGCACGTCACACCTTGCCCCCCAACGTCACACTTGCCCCCCAACGTCACACTTGCCCCCTGCCACGCCCCCCACCACCCCGTGATCCCCGTAACACTCTACTCCTCCTCAGAGTCGCCCTCCTAACAACTAACACCGCCCTCCACACTTCCCCCCAGCCACCTGTTGGAAGCACCCGTGAGCCCCCACTCAGCCCTTCTCTAAATCCTCCTGGTCTGCAGACCCCACTGAGCTGGTCCCAGGTTGTGGGGCAGCCGCAGGGATGGCCTCGGGAGGTCCTAGTAGGACAGTTTGCTGGTGCACTGCAGAGGGGGACAGAGGGCAAGAGCCTCTCTCTCCAGGCCTGGCCACAGGAAGGCTCGGCCCCTCTCCCCCTCCCCAGGGGACCTCACAGAGCATGGCTGCTGTGTTTCAGGGCTCCCATGTGACCAGGTGGCCTGGGGTCTACCTGCTCCAGTGGCAAGTGCACAGCCCCCTTGGCAGCATGGCCTGCAGCCTCCCGGGCGATGTCCTGACTGCTCTGCACAGCCCGGGCCCCAAGTGCAAGCTCCTCTACTACTGCGAGGTGCTAGCCTCCGAGGACTTCAGGTGGGTCGCGGCCTGGGCAGGGCGGGTTGGCCCTGCAGTGCTGGGCATGGCGTCCTCCTGGGGCTCCCGGGCTCTGCCCTAGCGGTGGGCCAGTTCCTCCAGGGTAGGCCCAGCAGGGATTTGGGGGAGCCCTGGTCAGACCCGCTCAGCAGCAGAGCCTGCCCTCCTCACGAAGCCCTGCAGGAAGCCGGGTGCACCTGGCCCTGGGAAGGAGGTGCTGGGGGGCCCCTCCAGGGGGACGCGTGGAGACGGGGTGGGCTGGGCGCTCTGCACCAACCTGTTTGGTCTGGCCAGTGTAAGAGTCCTTGCCACCTCTCCTTCAGTGACCTCATGAGAAATCAGTTCAGGCTATTTCCTGCTGCCCTCCTGGTCTGCCACTGGGGCACTCCCACCGCGTGGAAGTGTGGCGCAGATGGAAGACAGGAAGCCACGCTCAGCCTGGGCTCTGGGCCCAAAGCCACATGGCTAAGAAGTGCTGGGAGCTTAACAGAGAGAACTGTCGGCTCATAGCAGGGACCTGGCAGAGGGTGTGTGTGTGGGGGGCCTCTGGGAAATGACACTGGGTGGAGAGCCACGGGGTGTGGTATTGGTCACCAGGGGCCTGTTCAGCACGTAGATTCTGGTTCAGAACCCTAGCAAGCCCCAGGTGCCAGGGTGCGGCTGGTCCTCACACACTTTGAGGAGCAAGTCCCTCCGGCTGCCCAGGACAGCCCCGTAGCGGCTAGCCCCTGTGGCAACGCAGAAGTAGCAGATAGAATGGAACACACGAGCCACGTGCCGGCCACTCTGTGGCCTCAGTGGCAGCGGCTGCTGCCGTGGACAGCACACTGGTAGGACATTTCAGTCGGGCAGAGGGTTCTCCAGATGGCTCTGACCTGAAGTCCACGTGAACCAGGTAGCTGGGGACAGAGGGAAGGTGCTGCCCGGAGGCTTGGCACCCACAAAGGTGTGTCCAGGGTGCTGGGGGAGGCCAGGCTCGACTGCCAGGAGTGAGGGGTGAGAGGCGAGGGCCGGAGCCTCCCCGGGCTGTGGGGGCCCCAGGACCGTGGTAGGGATCCAGGCCAGGGAAGGCCCTGGATTGTCTGTGGTAGGCCGGGCTGTGTCCTGAGGGAGTGGGGCGCAGGGAACTGGGGGGCACTCATGGTGTCACTTGCTTTTCCCTCTGCACTTGGCCCGGGCCCTGGGCAGTCAGCAGCCTTGAGGAAGGAGCCTGGGGCCTCACTTGCAGCATCAACAGAGGGTAACTTGTGCCCTTCCCCCCAGGGGCTCCATGTCCAGCCTGGAATCCTGCACCAGTGGCTTCTCCCAGCTCAGTGCCGCCACCTCCTCCTCCTCCTCCGGCCAGTCCCAGGGCAGCTCCTTGGTCTCCAGATAGCCAGGCGTGGACCCTCAGGGCAGCCCGCTGGCCTCGGCCACCTGGAAGAGTGCAGAATGAGAAGCAGCTTGCCAAGGCCTGGGACCACGTGGGCTGGAGCGTCTGGTCCCAAAAGTTGGGGTGTCTGGACCGGATGGCGAGGACCTCGTCCTTGGCCAGTGTGGCCCGCGTGCAGCTCAGGGCTCTTGTGGTGGCAAGGACAGAACCCCCTCTGGACACAAAAGGCCTGTCCATCTCAGCGCGGTGGGTCTCGCAGGATCTGGGACTCAGCCATGGCACCAGGCTCAGCCCCTCACCACCACTTGCTTGCTTGCCCCGCGGGCTTCCTTCTGAGGAGGGCCACCCCCTGCAGGGTCTCCGTCACTGCTAGGCACACTGTCCCTTCCCCCAGAAGGGAACCGCTCACTCCCAGAAGTTCCAGTCCACCTCCCAGGACTGCCTCTCACCGCCTAGCTGGGGACCCGCACCCATTCCTGAACCCGTGATAGTTACTGGGGGTTTGAGAAGGCTGGTCCTGGGGTCATGTGCCCAACCTAGACCAATCACTGTGACTTAGCTGGGGTGCGGCGCATTGATTGGCCAGCCTGGATCACATGCACAGTGCGGGAGCCAATCACACGGTCTGAAAAGGCAAGTGCTTCAAGGAATACTGGCACGTCCCCCAAGAAGGGGAAGACGCTGGGCATCGGAAAGGGACGGTCCCCTTAGTGTCTGAGGGACAGCAGCACTCTGAGTCCCCACTGGGCTCGGGAGCGGTATCCAGGGTTCGCCATAACCATATCCAGGTTTGCTGGGGGCCTAACCCTGACCACCAGTGCCTTGAAGAGGGTGAGGAAGCCCAGGGCTTCTGCCAAGTTTCAGGAAGTGATGGGGTGACACACTGTGGAGGCCCCTTTCTGTCCTCTGGAGGCCCCTTTCTGTCCTGGGGAGCTGTTTGATTATGACCTTTTTTTAATTGTAAGTCAGAGAAACCCACTGCTCAGTGACTTAAACACAAAAGGGTGACCATTCATGGATTCATAGTAACTGTCCAGTCCAGGTCTAACTTCAGGTAAGGCTGGATCCAGGGTCTCCACATGGCATTTGGACTCCCCTTGGTAGGGAGGCTATTGTCTGCCCTGGGGCAGATCTGACTCAGGAACCAGCTCCAAAATTGACATGGCTTTCCCCAGTTACTGCATTGGGACTCCTTGGGACCTGAGGACATTTTTCCTTTCCTTTCCTGGGTCCCCAAAAGGCAACAGGTCACGGGTGTCTGAGTGCTAGGCAAGTGCTCTACCTCTGGGCTACAACCCCACTCCCAGCAAGGGCGAGCGTCTCAGATTCTTGGTTGTCCCTCTGAACCCAGCTAAAACTGGCTTAAGCAACAAAGGGAATTCCCTGGGTCTCCTATTTGGGAATTGGCTCCAGGAATGGCTGGATGCGGGAGCCCCGTTTCCCGAGGCCTCTCGACTGCACCCAGGCCTCCTGACCCTGACCTCTTTGCACCCTGGCTGCCTCCTTTCTTCCACCTGGTGAGGAAGGGGCTGCCAGAGCCCAGACCTGTTAACGGCAGGCTCTCGACCCCGAGGGAGATGCCGTCCCATCTCAGCTCTCGTGGAAGAGTCTGGCTGTCCCTGCTCAAGTGGCAGGTTCATTTCTTGGCCATGCTGGCCAAGACACAGGGGGTCCTGTGACTGGCATTCCCTCTAGACGCAACGGGGCTGCGTGGCACCGTCCTTCCCTGCACCAGCCGACGTCCATGGTGGTGTCCTGCGTAGAAGTCTCTGGAACCTGCGCTGAAGCCTCTGCAGCAGGCTGCTCCTGCCTTGGGGAGGCCTGTAATTAAAAGTAGCCCAAGGAAGGGACTGCCCAGCTTCTGGCTTTTAAACTTCCCCAGGCCCGCCAGGGCTGGACTTGGCTTAGGCTTCTTGCTCCTCCTTGCTCATCAGCCCCTTGCCATCAGGACAGAAATGACCTGTAGCAACGTGGCCATTAGACCAGGGTGCAAAGCCCAGCCTTCCTTTCATAGCTGTGTAACCTCAAGCAGGTGACTTAACCTCTCTGTGCCTCAGTGTCCTCATCTGTCAAATGGGGACAGCAGTGCCTACCTCATGGGGTTGTAGTGGGACAAAAGTGGGCACAAAGTCCCCAGCACGGTGTCTGGAACACAGAAAACACTCAATAAATGTGTGCGGTAGTTCTGATTTCTTCATGCTTCTTGTCCAAGTCGGGGCTCCTTCCCGAGGACGCCCTCACGGGTGTTCATGAGGCAGCCGGCCTCCAGGGGACAGAGAGGTCAGGGTGCCGCTGCCTTCTGCCGTGTGTGCAGCCGGCTCTTCCCTTTTCTGGGAAGAACCACAGCGAGCCGGGAGGTCTTCCCCAGATGTTGAGCTGGGCATGATGGCACACACCTGTAATCCCAGTGACTGGGGAGGCCGAGGCAGGAGGATCGCAAGAGCTAGGCCAGCCTCAGCAACTTGGCGAGGCCCTCAGGATTAAATTTTTTAAAAAAGGCTGAACGTAGCTCAGTGGTAAAGCGCCCCTGGGTTCATCCCCAGCACCACCCAAAACAGCAACCAATGTGCAACAACAGAAGGAAATAAGTGGTGTTGTTCCTCTCCGTCCCGCCCTCTCAGGAAGCTCCTCTCCTCTGTAAAACTGATTGCTCCTTTTCAATGGAGTCCGTTTTGGCGGGCGAGGTGCCCGTTCTTGTGCCTGGTCATTCCAGCCAGAAACACTGGCCATTTTAGGCGCGGATCAACTTCCACTGTCTTCTCCCTGAGCCTGGCGTTTGCCCAGGGATTGTTGAGGGATTCCTTGGCTCTTGTTTGCAAGACTAGATAGAGCGCTCTGGAAAGAGTGGCGTCACCGAGGGCTTGCACACTGGGAAAGAGTGGCGTCACCGAGGGCTTGCACACTGGGAAAGAGTGGCGTCACCGAGGGCTTGCACACTGGTGTGCAGGGACCAGCTTCTTAGGTGTGAAGCTCAACACTGCATTAGCTTCCTGGGGCTTCTGGAACAAATTACCCCCCCCCCAGAAAAAAATGAGGCTTAAGACCACAGACCTTTATTATGCCCAAGGTCTAGAGGCCAGAGTCTGGAGTCTGAGTGTCCACAGAGCAGCACTCCAGGGCAGGGTCCTTCCTTGCCTCCCCTGGTGGCCACATCACTCCACCTGCCTCCTCAGGTGCTTTCTTCCCTCGGCATCTCTCAGGAGGACACTGGTCATTGAGGCAGGGCGTCATCTCAACAGCTGAAGCCACCACACCTGCTGAGATCCTCACTACAAATGAGGTCTCAGCCAGGCTCTGGGTGAACTTGGGTTGGGGGTGCTGGTCGACCCATCAAAACGTGTGGACCCTACAGAAACGGGCGCGGGGTTTATCCATGCTGCTAACGCCCAGGTTTCCCAGGCTCGCTCAGCACCGCCACCTGGGATGTTGCGGGCAGGGTTCCTGAATTCCACCTGCCACTCTTCAGCTACTCAGGGGACAGCGAGGACGTGCAGTCCTTGTATTTATTTATTTTGGTGCTAGGAATTGAAACTTTACCACTGAGATACATTCCCAGCTCTTCATTTTTATTTATTTATTCGGTACTGGGATCAAACTCAGGAGCACTCGACCACTGAGCCCCATCCCCAGCCCTATTTTTTTTTTTTTTGGTATCTTATTTAGAGAGAGGGTCTCACTGAGTTGCTTAGCGCCTCTTTTGCTGAGGCTGGCTTTGAACTTGCGATCCTCCTGCCTCAGCCTCCCTAGCGGCTGGGATTATAGGTGTGGACCACTGTGCGCGCCTGACTCCTTTTAATTATTCATTTTGAGACAGCTGTACCTAAGCTGAGGGCACTGCCTGCCCTTCCCTGGGGGGGTCTCCCAGGCACTGGACCAAGGGCGCTGGCTGCTGTATACCTCATGGGACTGAAAAGCCTCCCTCATGTTGGAGCTGGAAGCCGGGACTGTCACTGGGGGAGTGGGAGGTGCGGTGGCCTTGGGTCACTGTCTGCCCAGCTCTGGGACCTGCCCTGCCCTACACGTGCAGTGAGGGGAGGAGACAGCCGTCGCCTGCTCCCATAGCGTGCTCATCCACTCGCGGTGACTTCTCCATGGTGTCTCCTGCACTGTGGGCCACCGATCTCAAAAGGGCAGCCAGCTGACCTGTGGGTGCTGCAGTATTGGGAAAGGACAGTGGCACTGGGGACAGCTCCCGAGGGCGGGCAGAGCTGGGATCAGGGCTGAGCTGTGTGTCACCGCTGACGTCTCTGGGCCTTTGCTCCTCCCGGGAGGCCTCCTGGGGCCGGGGCCTGAGAGGCCAAAACACACCCAGGGTTCCCGTGAGGCCCAGAGGCTGTCCCTGGGGCACAAACCCTTGGGACCTGGGTGGATCTGGGAAGGGCGGAAGGCCCGGGAGGCTGTGCCTTTCTCCTGCCCTCCCTGCCCAGGCAGGACCCGCAGGACTGTTAGGGAAGCAGAGTTTCAGAGCTTTGAGTTCGTTTTACGGAGTCAAGGCTTTTACAACGCGGGTCCCCGAGGACCTGGGGGAGGCGCAGAGGCTCCTGCTTTCACCCATCTCAGGGCTCTGGGGGGCCCTCAGCGCTGCCCAGTGACCGCCCATCAGCGACTCTGTGGGGTCTCCGCTGAGGTGAGGTTCTGTGAGGGCTCAGCCACTGGCATGTCACCAAGGTCACCATCCCGGGGCTCTGACTGGCTGACCTGGGCAGAGGCCACCTCTGATCCCAAAGGCCTGCCTTGAACGAGTGGTGCCCACGACACCACCTGGTGGCCAAGGGGGAGAGGCAGCGCCGGCTTCCGGTGCAGGGGACCGCTGCACCTCTTCTGCTCCCTCTGGCTGGAGCTCGCAGCTCTGGGGAGGGCAGCCGGAAGCACCCAGGCGGAGACCCCCAGGAGCAGCCCTGCTGGAAGACAGCGCTCCCCTGCCCTGGAGTGGACCCCAAGGCACGAGGCAGCTCTGTTCTGTGGAGGGTCCCAGCAGGACTGCGCCTGCTCCCCACCGTGCCCTCCCCGCCAGAGCTTCCTGGTGACCTGAACCAAACCACTCGTTCCCATCTCCTGGGGCTTGATATCAAATCAGAGACTCTGCGTCTGATAGAAGAAAAAGTTGGCTCCGATCTACAAAGAAGAGGAACTGGAAGTGGGGCAGGTAAAGGCAATAGATGTCCCTGTGACAAAGTGTTTAAAGTTCTGCAGGGACAACCCAGGGAGCTCGGACGCCCAGTGTGTCCTCACTTAACCGGGGGCTACTCCAGCTCACCATGACTGGCTCTGTTTAGGGGCTGCTGTTTCCCTCTGGGCCTGGGTCCCACAAAACACAGCACTGTCCCTCGCCCAAGAGCTGGTGGCCCAGCAAGGACCAAGAGGTGTCCCCTGCAGGCCAAGGGTCATTCGGGGCTGCCCATCACTACTGCTGCTGCCCCTTGCACCTGGGGCTGCTCCTGGGACTTCACATCCTCTCTTTCCCACTTCTGTATTTGGACTCAGTGGGTCTGGACAGAGTCGAGAGCCTGCAACTGCAGAGCATTCCAGAAGAGGACATCCCAACTGCAGCCAGGTCTGGGAACTGCTCTTAGGAACGCGCCAAGATCCCGACTCACAGCAACTCATTGTGAAGTCCCTTAGCCCTGAGCTTGGGCCAGCCTGGTGACCTGCTCTATCCAACTCCATGTGGCCAGGAGAGGTCAGAGCAGCTCTGGACACCTCTTCTCCCTCTGGGACCTGCCTCCTCTGACCCGAGCCTGAGCTACCTCTGGAGGACCAGGTGCCCTGCAGAGCCCAGCTGTGTACCCCTGCCTTGGCAGCCCCCGCCTGGTCCTTTAGCCCACCACAGACACTGACCCTGGCGCAGGCTGCTGGAGCCCGCCAGTGACCCTGCAATCAGCAGCAGCACCTGGCCGGTCTGTGACTCGGGCCATGCTTGGGGGCTTGGGAAGCACAGGGACACTGACAGGGCCCTGGGAAAGACCTACTCACGGCTGCGCAGACACCGCTGCTGGTGCTGTGGCCGGCGGGCAGGGCAGCTCAGACCTGTGGGGCCTGTCACCACTCCAAATCCTCACCTGTGCATTGGCCAGGGTTGCTGGTGCCCTCTCGTAAGAGAAACCAGAGTCTGGGGTTCCTGACCTTGACATGGGCGACTAAAGTAAATCCCACAAGACAGAGCAGGGCCGGGCCAAACCCCACGTCAACCACAGTCCAGGTCCGCAGCGCCAGCACCACCTGGGCCCACCCAGCCTGGGGTCTGGTTTTACCAAGCCCCCAGCCACGGCGTACACAGTAGGCGTGCAGGGTCAACACAGCCATCAGGGGGCGGCAGGCTAAGAATCCCCGTCTGCTCAGACCCAGGGGCCAGCTCCGGGAGTCAGACCTCAGACGCCCCCTGGTGGCTCCCTTCAGGATACCTGTTTATTCAAGAGAGAACCTTCCTGAGGCAGGATGACCGCAGCCTGGCTCCACCTCACCCCTCCCAGCTCTCCCTGAGGGCTCCTAGGACAGGAACAGAGTTCCAGCTGGCAAATCCGGAGTCTGCAGAAAGGGGATCTGTGCCGTGGCCAGAAAGGCAGGCTGAGCCCTTTACTCCATCCTGTGGGGACGTGGTTGGGACCCGCCACACAGGAACTGAACACAGGTTCACCAGGGCCCTGTCCCCAGGATGCTGGGGACTCTGGCAGTGCACAGGCCCTCCAGGAGGTCAGGCCTCGCGGGCAGCAGACACAGGCAGGCGGGGGAGGAGAAGCAGTCTTCCGGGCAGCCCTGGATTGAGGGGGTCGCACGGGCCGTGGCAGGCAGACAGGTGGGCGCAGGCCAGGGCCAGGTGGGAGGTGGCACAGGTGCCACTGGAAGCTTGGCCATAGTGCTGGGGCTGAGGCCATCTGCAGGGTCCACGTCGGTGGCCTCAGAATCCCTCCTGCAGAAGCTGGTCCGGGTGGACAACACAATCCTTCAGGACAGGCCACCGGGGCAGCTCGGGGTCAGTCCTTGAAGGGGTCATGGGTGTCCCCAGCCTGCTCCTTCTCCGAGGCCAGGAGCTCCCCGTTGATCTCCTGCAGCGGGTGGTACATGTAGTCCCCGTCCAGGTGCCGTTTCCTCTCTGCTCTGGAGCCAAGCAGCAAGGACACGTTGGCCACAATACTGAGCAGCAGCAGGAAGACCAAGGCCAGGGTGAGGGCCAGCCAGGTGGTCCTGGGTGGAGAGAAGAGGGGCTGCCAGGGGTTCAGGCCAGGGAAGCGGGGGGGGGGGGTTCCCCACACCCCAGACCTGGGAGCACAGAGCCCAACGGGGGTGGGGTGGGGGAGTACGGGGACATGAAGACTTGTGCCCGAGCAACAGGGGCCGAGGCGGTGGGCCCACATCCCCTGATACTTCAAACCATTAAAACTTTTGAATGATGGGCTGGGGCTGTGGCTCAGTGGCAGAGCACCTGCCTAGCATGTGTCAGGCACTGGGTTCGATTCCCAGCACCACATATAAACAAAATAAAAATAAAGAGTCCATTAACAACTAAAAAACAATTAAAAAAAAAAACTTTTGGAAGAAAACATGAGGAGCTGTAGCTCAGTGGCAGAAGCATGTGTGAAGCACGGAGTTTTGATTCTTAGCATAAAAATAAATAACTAAAGAAAAGCATGAATGTTACTCATTTTCAGATTCTATCTATCTATCTACACACACACACACACACACACACACACTATTATTTTTGTACTGGGGATTGGAACCAGGGGCACTTATCACTGAGCCACACCCCCAGCCCTTTATCTTATTGAGACAGGGCCTTGCTAAATTGCTGAGGCTGGCTTGTGATCCTCTTGCCTCAGCCTCCCAGGCTGCTGTGATTACAGGAGTACACCATTGTGTCTGGTCAGGTATTGCTTAGATCTTAGATGCCAAGTTGTGTGCCAAATAGAACCAGGGAGGACACTTCCTGCCCGAGAGGCCTCAGTCTGCAAGCTGTGCTCCAGGGGACACTGGCAATCAAGGCTGGGCTGTGCAGGCAGAGCAGGGAGAGCGGTCCCCTTCTTCCAAGTCAGGGAGCTGGCAAAGAACAGGCTGGGTCTTTGGATGACAGTCTTTCAGGTCTTAGGCCGCAGCCCTCAGGGCAGAAGCATCCACATGCAGATGCTCAGGGGACTGCAGCCTCGCCCACCAGTCCTCCATCTCCCTTCCCTGGCTGCCAGGTGCTGCTGGGTTTCAGGTCGGCAGGGCAGTGGGGCTTGGAGTCTCACTTCTGCAGGAGCCTGGACCTGCAGCCAGGACTCCAGGGACTCCACCTGTCCCTGCCCTGGTGCATTTCAGACTGCACCTCCAGTGATGTGATCCTGGGCCCCCAGGTCTGGACCCTCAGACTCACCAAGTCAGGACTCCAGGGGGACCTGCCATCTGCCCTTCTGAGGAGCTCCCGGGCTCCCTCTAGGACAAGGCCCGGGGAGCTCTGCTTTCACACCAATGCCACCTCCAGTCCAGGGAGCACCAGTGCCTAGGACTGGGCTATCAAGGTGACAACCACCTCCAGAGTTGGGGGGCCCACGAGCCCAGGACTGGGCTATCAAGGTGACAACCACCAGGAGACAGGGCCTCAAGGAGAGGAGAGCAGCGTCCAGGATCATGGGGAAATGAGGCCTCAGTGGGGGAGGGGCAGAAGTCTCTGGACCAAGCCCTCGGGGTTCGAGTCTGAGGCCAGGGACAGAACAGAGAAAGGCAGCAGCAGCTCGGCCTGAGCACTGAGGCCCAGAGGGACAGGACCTCGTGTGCAGCAGAGTCTGAGCTGGGAAAAAGAGTCCCCAGTCTTTGCAGCCAGGGAGATGGGAGCCACAGGCCTCCTCCACTCCCACCAGCGTGGTGGCCCCGTTCTCACAGCTCTCTGGACTGTCGAGTGGCGGCGGTCAGCTGCCACCGCCCTGTGCTTGCAATGGAGACATACCACCTGGGTGAGCTGACACCATGTCCTGGCCTCCCTCAGTCCCACCGAAGCACTCACCTGGTGAAAAACGAGAGCTCTCCTGCCTTCCGGGTGGCCTCGGGTGGCCGGAGACACTGCTTCACTGTAAGAAACCAGAGACAGGCTGCAGGGCCGGGGGACGAAGGGCTGCCCTCCCATCTGGGGGTCCCGGGAGGCCCTGTACCTCGGGAGACACTGCAGTTGCCAGTCTGTGGGTCGCAGGGACACTGGTGCTCACACTGGCAAGGCCTCTGGCAGCCTGGCCCGTGCCAGCCAAGGGGACACGCTGCAGAGAGGAGACGGGAGGACAAAGATCAGGCTTTCAGGTGCCAGGGCCTCCTTCTGCAGGACACAGTGTGGTCAGCCCCCTGCTGCTCCCAGGCCAGTCCCTGAAGGTGACCTTATCTGGAAACAGAGTCTTTGCAGAGTCACTAAGAGTCTCAAGAAGACATCATCCTGGATTTAAGGTGGGTCCCAAAGCTGAGAACCCCGGGTTCTTGAGAGAGCAGACTGGACAGGGAAGTGGCCGTGGGCAAGGGAGGCTGAGACAGGTGCTACTGCCCCAGGCCCAGGGACCAGGAGCCCCCAGCAGCTGCTTCACGGGCAGGACAGGAGGAGGGGGTGTGGCTCTGCCCACACCTGGGTTTTGAGTCCCGGTCTCCAGAACTGTGAGAGGACACATTTCTGCTTGGTGGTGTCCAACAGCCACAGGGAAACCAGACAGGGATTCACACTTGCGGCGAGAGCAGTTTCCCAGATGGAGGGCGGGGCAAAGGCAGCGGAGCAGCTCCCTCTCCCCGAGGGCCAGCGGGCAGGGCCAGCGGGCAGGGGCGGCCGGTGGCCTCACCTTCACTGCAGTTGGACCCCATCCATCCAGCATCGCAGTGGCAGCCGGCTGCCAAGACAAGACCCAGGAGGCCAGGTGAGAGGTCAGGCCAGGCACCGGGAAGACGGACCCCGTCAGGCCCCCAGGCCCCCACTCACTCTCCGTGCACAGCCCGTGGCCGCTGCAGTTGGAGGGGCCGCAGTCCAGCTCGCTGCAGGCAGCGCCCCGCCAGAAGTGCCCCGTGCACACGCAGCGGCCCTCCACACAGGTCCCGTGGCCGCTGCAGTCCGGTGGCTGGCAGGAGGGCGCATGCACACACACCACGGTGGACACATGCCGGGGACAACGCCACATGTTGTCCTGGCTGCGGGGGGATGAAGGGGATGAGAAGGGGCCACAGTGCTGGCCCAGCAGGTCCCTCAAGTCCCCAGCCAACGAGGGCTCCCCCCACCCCCAGTCTCAGCTTCTGGCTGTTTACAGGCTCCTCCTCAATCCCTGCCAACCTTCCCACCCCGCGCCTTGGTGTATGCTGTGCCCTCTGCCTGGAAGCCCTGCCCCCACCCCCAGCCACCTCCTCACCCTCAATCTCTGCTCCTATTCACCATTTGCAGGGAGGTCTTTCCCAACCGGCCCCTGCTCAAGGGCGTGGGCAGATCCCAGGGTGGGGATCCCGAGTCTTCCGCTCACACTCACTGGCTGAATGAGACAGTCAGAGGCAGGCTCTGTGCCCTCACCAATGATCTGACGGGTAACTGGCCAAGGTCCCGTTGAGCACAAAGGTAGCAGAGCCACCTCCATCCAGGTTGATGGCGTTGACCACGTCGAGTTTCAGCAGGAATTCGGCCACCTCCCACAGGTTGACGCTGCGGCACAAGAGCAGTGCCACTGAGCGCGACTCCTCTTGCCTTTGACAGTGCATGGTATCGTGCCCGCTAGGGCAGGTACATCTCTGAACAGGCCCCCAGCAACGCCCGCCCTAATCCTGGGCAGCTTGAATATAAGGCATCACGCCCATGACCATCTGTCAGGTGGCCCAAGTGTCCTTGCGGGGGACATCCTGGCTTCCCTGGGTGAGCCCAGAGGGACCACAGGAGCCCTTACAAGCAGAGAGCTCTCCGGCTGGCAGCAGAGGAGGAAGTGAAAGCCATGTGACATACAGGGGGACGAGAGGGACTGGACACACCTCTGTGGCCTGGAGACCGGGGAGGGTTCTCATAAGAAGGACAATTCAGGAAGCTGAAGGATCCCAGCTGGGGACCAGCAAGGGACAAAGGCTCAGTCCTGCACAGAAGGATTCTGCCAAGCACCCAATGTGCCTGGAAGAGGACTCTTCCCAGAAGTTCCAGATGAAGGCCCCCACATCTTGATTTGGTCCTGGGACACAGAATATTCTCAGTCTAGCGTTTCTGATTTCTAACCTACAGAAAGAACTGGGATCACTGCTTAGGCTGATAGGCTTGTGCTGATTTGCTACGCAGCAGTAGTAATGCTACACTTTATCTGTGGAGGACAAACCTGCAGCTCAGAGTGGCTGAGTGACTTACCTAAAGCCACAGAGTTGGCCACACTGAGCTGGAACCGGAGCCAAGGTCTTCACCTGCTAATCCTGTGGCCAACTGGGGCTTGGAAGGGACCCTAGCACTGAGGGACTGAGATGAAGTGTGTAGAGGAGAGAAGTTCTGGGAACTGGGGAGACCTAGGGTCCCTCCTCCTGTCTGAAGGCAGGACAGAGGGTGTGGACATGTCTGAAAATGGTTGTGTCAGGATGACTGCTAGTGTGCTGAGGTTTCTCAAAGCAGACTCCGCCTAGGTCTGGAGGCCCTAGTTTCTGGAACTTACCCACGCTGCTCTGTCTGTCCGTCTGCATGGAAGAGCACCAGCTGCCCCTTACGGTCATGGCCCACAGCTGTCCTGGCCGACATCACATTTATAAATTTGCTAAAGGAACCTGGAGGAGAGGCAGCCTGGCTGACCACCCAGCCCCTCAGAGGCCTCCTGGGCTCTGTTCCTACTTCTTGCCACTCTCCACCTCCAGGTCCAGGCCGCCTGGCCTGTCCCCTGGATGCATGATGGCTGCCTCCCATCTGCCCTGTCCCAGTCAGTGTCCATGCCACAGCCTGAAGGCTTGTCTTCAGGGCACCCCAGGAGGGGTGAGCTCCAGCAGGAACTCCTGAATGACTTCCACCAATCAGAACAAAACCCCAGGCTGCATGACCTCTCCAGTGCTGTCCTGCCTCATCTCCCGGGACGACCTTCACCACCCCGAGTCACTTCTCCTCAGGAACACTGCACTTCCTGTTCCCCGCTCACTGAGAACCTCCTCCTCCTGAGTTCCTCCCATGGCTTGCCCTTCTGTTCCAAGACCACCTCCTCAGTGAAGCCTTCCCTGACTGCCCACCCTAAGATAGCCCATAAGTCAGGGCCAGGGCATCCCCTTCTCCATGCCAGTAGTCTGCTCTCCAGTGGCTCCCAAACCTGAGTATCCATTAGAATCACCAAGGTGCGGGGGTGGTCCTTAAAGCACAGACCCTTGGACATCACCTCCAGGGATCCTGAGGCGGTAGGTATGAGGTGGGTGGGCTCACGGCTTTGCATTTAAACAAGCTCCTGGATGATGCTGAGGTTGCCGATCCATGAATATCCTGCCCCTTTCTCCCAACTTTTTCTTTCTTAGCTAATTATGACAATTACAATTTTATCATAATTGTCTCTTTAAAATATCATGAAGCACAAACTAGCTGCTGTATAAACACTTGTCTAAAGACTTAAAAATAGATCCTCCCATGTCTGGTTCTCAAGAGAGCTGCTGCCCAGCCTCCCCTTCCCCACACTGTCCGCCTCCTCGCCCCTCACCTGTCTCCTGGGTCTCATCGCACTCGGTGGCCTGGCTCTCATTGATGTAGATGCTTCCATTTCGAATCAGCCACACGACCCCACTCAGCAGCTGCACAAATGGATTCTCAGTGTCCAGCACCTCCTCCTCAGACAGATACCTGGACCCAGGGAAGGCGTGAGGCTCACTCACCAACTGGCTAACCGTGTGGGTGGTGGGGCTGCTTTTCCCTTCCCTCCTCATCCCGGCTTCCTGATTCTTCCTCCTGCCCCAGGAAGGGCCTGCACCTGAGAATAGCTATGGTGCTCTGCAACTCTGTGGAATCTTCCTGTTCTAACAGCCAAGACCAACAGGACTGAAGTTGGCAGGGTTCTGTCACAACTCTGCAAACAGTCTATACTTCATTTAATAGAAAAAGCCACCCCATCGATCTCAAATCCACGTGTGGCCTTCACTCTCTAGGCTGTCACTCCAGCAAAGCTACCCCCCGTGCCTGTAACAGGCTCAACCGGCCTCCTTGTTTCCCCTATCCAGCCTCTGCCCAGCTCCCCCAGAGTTACGGCAGACTCTTAATCAGTCTGTCACCCTCTGATAACAGGCTCCTTTTGTGGGTCCCTCACACACAGGCACCTCTCAGCCTTTGTGCCTGCTGCTCCCTCTGCCTGGAATGCTTTTTCTTGAGTTCTGACCTTGGCTGATTAATCCTCAGGTCTCAAGTCCAAGGTCACTTTCTCAGGCCTATTCCTCACCACCCTACCTAAAAAACCCAATTTCCAACTATGGTGGGTTCACCCTGATCGTTTGAATCTGAATTCATCTTCACTATTTACCTGACCTTGGTTTACTTTTCTTAGTAATGGGGACGGTCTGTTAAGGAAGGCAAATGCGTGCTCTTCACCGCTATCCCCCCCAGGGGACGTCACACTGCCTGACGTGAAACAAGCACTCAAAGACACAGCGTGAACCGCTTTACTATCCCCATTCTGCAGAGGAGGAAAAGGAGGCTCAGTCCGGTTAGGTGACTTGAACACAGCTGCAGAACTGCAACCCAAATCTCAGGCCCTCTGCCCTCGACAGCCACGGAGCTCCGCGCCTCCTCACCCAGTGACCAGGGTCCCGTCGCGGCGGATCCCGAACTGCGCGTTCTGCAGCCCCCCGGAGCTGCTCACCCGCCGCCCGTCGCTCACCACGTTCCCCAGGCACTCGCCCGTGTTCATGCGGAAGAACCCGCCGTTCTGGGCGACGCGGCAGCCGGCGGACCGCGCCGTCTCCTCCACCGTGGCGCGGCGCCTCTCGGAACAGCCTCCGGACCCGCCGGGCTCCAGCACGGAGAAGGTGCGCAGGGGCGCGGCGACCCGCGTCAGGTGGCCGGCCACCGCGCGCCCGCCGAAGTGCGAGACGAAGGCGCGCACGCTCGGGCTGCCGGCGCCGGGGCTCGCGGCGGGCGGGGGCCAGCTCTCGTGCTCGCGGCTGCCGGAGCGGACCCGCGTGCAGTCCCGGGCGAGGCGCGCGCGCGCGCGGGGATAGGGCAACAGCAGGTCGTCGTCGCGGGAGGCCCTGCGGGCACGCGCAGGTGAGCACGGAGGGCAGGGGTCTCCGCGCCGCGCCCGCCCGCCCGGCCGGCCAGCCCACTCACCCAGCGCCCAGGCCGCCGGACGCAGCCCCGAGGAAGCCGAGCAGCGCGACCAGGAAGAGAAGCCCTCGACCCGTGGGCGTCGCCATGTTGGGGGTCGGGCCTCCGGTCACGTGGGCCCCGCCTCACGTGACTCGAGACCCTCCGGTGGCGCCTTCCCCCTCGGATCGGCTCAGCTCCTTCCCGGTCTCGCGAGAACTCTCTTCCCAAGGACGCGCGGGCTCTTCTTTTAAAATCCGGGCGGGTCGGGCTGAGTCGCCGGTGGAAAGGCACTTCTTACCCTGACGTGGTG
>NW_026000185.1:4831432-4908912 GCF_001458135.2 Marmota marmota marmota | reverse complement strand
CTGCCGCAGGAGCCGGCGCCGGCGGACCCCCCGGGTCTGGTTCCCGAGGAGCCTGGTTCCCGAGGAGCCTGTTCCCCGCGCCGCGTCCTTTCCTGCGTCTCAGTCCCGCCCTCAGCGTCTCTGCACCCGCGTGGGAGACCCCAGCGCCCCTACCCTGCACCCGTGGACCTGGCAAGTGCTTAAACACGAGTGAGGAGGGGCTGGGGGGCTCAGTGGTAGAGCGTGGCCTGGCCCGTGTGAGGCACCGGATTCGGTTCTCAGCACCACCTCTAAGTAAGTAAAACAAAGGTCCATGGACAACTAAATATATATATATATATGTATAAAATGAGTGATGATGGTGGCTCTCTGGAAATCCCTGGTTGGAGTCTGATTTAAGGTCTTCCTTAGATAGTGACATCAGTGATAAAAGTCAGTAAAACATTACCTCTCCACTTCTTTGAAAACTAAGCTCTATTCTTTAAAACAGCCGAATAAGTTGATGTTTCCTCTTTAAAAAAAATTATAAAGAACTCCCTTATACAGTTTGCTCAGATTTCTCAATTGTTAACATTTGCCCTATTTAATAGTGTTACTTTATTCATACACCTTTTTTCCTGAGCAAATTGCAGCTATGTTGCAGACACGGTCCTTTACCTCAATACTTCAGTATGACCTTCCAGGACAATAGGACAATGACATTTTCCTTTTTTTGTTTTTTTTTTTTTTGGTACTTACGATTGAACCCAGGGGTGCTTAACCACACTGAGCCACATCCTCAACCCTTCTTTACATTTTATTTAGAGAAAGGGTCTCACTGAGTTGCTAAGTGCTCTGCTAAGTTTCTCAGGCTGGCTTTGAATTTAACAATCCTCCTGCCTCAGCCTCCCAAACTGCTGGGATTACAGGCGTGTGCTGCTGGACAAGTGAAATTAGGACGTGTTGCATTGATAATACTTATACTGTTTAATCCCTAGTTCATCTTCAAATTTTGCCAGTTTTCCCTGTAATGTCCTTTGTAACTCCCTCCATCCCAATCCAGGATCCAGGTGGGAGCTGCATTTAGTTATCCTCTTTGGTCTCCCTTAACGTAGAACACTTCCTCATCCTGGCTTTGACTTATGACCTGGGCATTTTTGATGAGAGACAGGCAAGGTCAGCTACATTATTTGTGGAACCTTGTGTACCACAAAAACATGGGGTCCTTTCTATGAAAAATATTTAGAATTTCAGGAGGGCACACCTATAATCCCAGAAGCTGAGACAGGAGGTTCACAAGTTTGAGCACCTTAGCAAGAGCCTGTCTCAAAAAATAAAAAGTACTGTGGAGGTAGCTCAGTGGAAAAATGCCCTGTGTTCTGTCCCCACCCTGGGTTTACTCCCCAGCACCCCCCCCCAAAAAAAAAAAGGAAAAGTAAAATGAATGTGAAAGTGCAGGCCTGCCCTGCTTGAAGGTACTCTTATGTGTAGAACAGTGGCCTTCAGCTGTGCCTAAACCTTTGTATTTCATTTTGTAAAACACTAGTTTGCTATGAGCTCCTCCATTGAGAACGAGCTAAGGTAGGATGACTCCACACTTTTTTTCTACAAGTAAAGAACCACCATCTGCCTGTACAATCACAAGTGCAAATTGATGAATAACCTCTATGTACCAACTTATCAAACTAAACCAAGGAGTAGCTGCACACAGGGACATCCCAAATCAGGAACCCACACAAGTTGAGCTTTTCACCATCAGCAGATGTGAATCCCTTACTAAGACCCTTAAGCTGATCACAGTGAAAGACCCCAGCCCAGTAACCTAAGGCCTTGTTGCAAAAGCATGCAGGTATGTCACAAACAAGTCTAAGCACCGGATGAACTTTCCACATAACCAGTTGAGAAAGAGCAGTTTAACTGCTCTTCGACATGCCTGAGCAAACAGGAACAGATAAGCAAAAACGGAATGTAAGCCTGTGGGTTTTCCGGGAACTTAAGTGAAAAACAAGTTTACCCTTTAGGTAACCTATATGCTGGGTTCAAAAGAGCCAATGAGATACCTGCTATTATGCTAGGCGGGAAACTGACCCCTGTACCCTATAAAAGATCTGTACCCCAAAGCCCGGTGTGCCAGTCACCAAAGCTTCGGCTGAGGTTTTGCTGTGCACCCGCAGGCGCCTGTGTAGCAATAAACTGCCTCTTGCTTTTGCAGCCAGTGTTTTGTTCGTGTGGTTCGTTCTTGGACGGGGAGTCTAAGTCTTTCATTTGGAGGTCCCACCGAGATTCTTCTTCTCTTCCGGACCCCTGTCCGGGGGAACACCCGGCATCACTGGGAGGTAAGCTGGCCAGCTCGAGCTTTTGTATTATTTTTGTCCATGGTCTAGCGCAGCGACTGTACGATTACGCGTGATCGCTCTGTATTCTGAGGCAGCTTGAGAAGGAGTTGACGAACTCAGACTTCTCCCCTGCCACCCTGGGAGATGTCCCAGGGATCAGAGGGGTCCATTTTTTTGGGACCCCCAGTGTTTCCGAAGGATACACTGTCCTTTTTGTGGGTGACGGTGGAGTTTCCACTCCCCCTAAGCCATTAGATAGTTTCGGTTTGTGCCGAAGCCGCGCAGCGCTTTTTCTGCTTTGTGTGACTTGCGTGTCTATCTTTCTGTCACTCTATCTTCCTCTTACTGAAACTAACATGGGCCAATCTCTAGTAACCCCTCTGAGTCTCACTCTTGACCATTGGTAGGACGTCCGGAACCGAGCGGACAACCGATCGGTGGAAATTAAGAAGAGAAAGTGGGTCACACTCTGTACCACGGAATGGCCAACGCTTGACGTTGGCTGGCCCAAAGAAGGGACATTTAACCTTGATCTTATCTTACAGGTGAAATCACGAGTCTTTATCCAAGGTCCTCAGGGACACCCTGATCAAATACCCTATATTGTTACTTGGGAAGATTTAGCCTTCGACCCACCTCCTTGGGTCGCCCCCTTCTCCCCGCCTAAACTCCCTCTCCGCCCTCTTGAAGCTTCACTTTCGCCTTCCGCCCCACTTAGTCCGGTACCTGCTCCCCCTCCCAAGACTTCTAGACTCTATCCTATTCTAAGTAAACCTGAAACTTCAGCACTATCAGGTGCCAAATCAAAGAAGGTCTTGCCGCCAGAAGACTCAACTCTAATAGACCTGATGACTGAAGAACCCCCACCCTATCAGCCCCAACCTTTACCAGCCCCTGACCCTGTCCAGGCATCCTCAGAAGAAGAAGATCAAGAAGATCCAACCACCAATGCTCCTCCAGGTCCTTCTCCAATGGTGGGAAGACTCCGGGGGTGACGGGAGCTCTTCACCTCAGGGGACACCTCTAAAGCTTTCCCCCTACGACAGACGGGGGGCCCTAATGGCCAATACCAGTACTGGCCTTTCTCTGCCTCCGATCTCTACAATTGGAAAATCCATAACCCCTCTTTTTCTAATGACCCTGTAGCCCTAACTTCTCTGATTGAATCTATCCTAGTGACTCATCAGCCAACCTGGGATGATTGCCAGCAGCTTTTGCAGACTCTCCTCACTTCAGAGGAGAAGCAAAAGGTTCTCTTAGAGGCTCGTAAAAATGTGCCGGGGGATGACGGGCGTCCAACCCAACTCCCAAATTTGATAAATGAAGCTTTTCCCTTGACTCGACCAGACTGGGATTATACCACTGATGCAGGTAGGAACCACCTACGCCTCTATCGCCAGTTACTCATAGCGGGTCTCCATGGAGCAGGGCGGCGGCCCACCAATTTGGCTCAGGTAAGACAAACTATTCAGGGGTCAGAAGAAACTCCGACCGCATTCTTAGAGAGATTAAAGGAAGCCTATCGAAGGTATACTCCCTTTGATCCTGATAGTGAGGACCAAAAGGGAAATGTTTCTATGGCCTTCATTTGGCAATCTGCTCCCGATATTAGAGCTAAGTTACAAAGGTTAGACAACCTGCAAGACTATACTCTAGCAGACTTACTGAAGGAAGCTGAAAAGATATTCAATAAGAGGGAGACCCCAGAGGAGCGAGAAGAAAGACATAGAAAAATACAAGAAGAAAGAGAAGTTCAGAGAGGAATTAGACAAAAGAGAGAGAGAAAAAGACCGGAAGCGCAACAGAGAGCTGAGTAAGATCCTGGCCACCGTAGCTCGGACAGGGCAACAAAGAGATAGAGCAGATAAGGAAAAGGAGCGAAGCAGACCCCATGTAAACCGAGACCAATGTGCCTACTGCAAGGACTCTTGGGTCAGACAACGGGCCTGCCTTCGTCTCCCAGGTAAGTCAGTTGGTGGCCAGATCACTGGGGATTAATTGGAAATTACATTGTGCTTATAGACCCCAAAGCTCAGGGCAGGTAGAAAGGATGAATAGAACCATCAAGGAGACTTTAACTAAATTAACGCTTGAAACTGGCACTAGAGACTGGGTACTACTCCTGCCTTTAGCTTTATATAGGGCCCGAAATACCCCAGGCCCTCAGGGATTAACCCCCTTTGAGATCCTATATGGTGCTCCGCCACCTGCTATAAATTTTTATGAAACTGAAATCTCTGCTTTAATTACCCCATCTGTACAGACTCACTTACGTGCACTGCAACTGGTCCAGAACGAGGTCTGGAAGCCTTTAGTAGCAGCATATAAGGAAGAACTCAAAAACCCCTCGCTACCACATCCCTTCAAAATTGGAGACGTTGTCTGGGTACGCAGACACCAGAACAAAAACCTTGAACCGCAATGGAAAGGACCCTACACTGTCCTGCTGACTACTCCTACTGCAATCAAGGTGGACGGTATCACTGCTTGGGTCCATGCCTCCCATGTAAAAGCTGCACATCCGCAAGATCAGACGACCACACCCCAGGATTCAAAATGGAAGCTGCAGCGCACTCAGAACCCGTTAAAGATAAGACTTACCCGTTGCTGATTTTCCTTACCCTTTGCTTTGCTCCCCTCGCCTCAGGAGATAGCCCCCATGTCCCATTAACCTTAACCTGGACAGTTCAAAATGTGGAAACAGCTAAAACAATAACCCTATTTCAAGGCCTAGGGCACTACCCCTCACCCAGCGGGTGGCCAAATATGACCTTTGACCTTTGTGAACTAGCCGAGGGATCATGGCCTAACACGGGAAGAACCCCATCAGACTCATACCCCCCTTGCCGATTTCGATCATGGTACACATGCCCAGGGCGACAACGCACCTGGAAATGTGGGGGACCTGAGGCTTATTACTGTGCCTCATGGGGATGTGAAACTAGTTCTAGTGGCTATTGGCTCCCATCACCCAAGGACGATTTTGCCCAGTTTTTTCAAACGACCCCGGGGGAATCTAATATAACCATCCGGATTCCCCGGCTGGGACATCTGCAAACAGGCTGGACCCACGGGTATCTATGGGGAATCCGTCTTTATACCCCGGGGCAACATAATCCAGGCCTGCTCTTCCGGCTTCAGTTAACTATGGATAGAAATCCCTCAATTTTTGTAGGGCCCAATCCGGTACTCGGAGACCAGAGGGTCCCCTCATCACCCAACCGGCCTGAAGTCCCTATAAAGGCTTCCTCCAGCAGACCACCCATAACTAAGAATTACCGAACCTCTGACTATTTCCTTGAGCCCACTCACCCCGGGACCTGATTCAAGGAGCTTTTTACGCCCTTAATGCTACTAACCCTAACCGTACTCAAGATTGTTGGCTATGTTTAACCTCAAGCCCACCCTATTATGAAGGGATAGCAATACTGTCTAGTTGGTGCAACAACAGCATCCTTGACCCTAAATGTGTATCTTTACCCAGTTATAAGCTTACTATCACTGAAGTTACAGGAGAAGGGGTCTGCATAGGACATGTACCTCCCCCATACCAACATCTCTGTAATATTACCCTCCAAGTGACTAGCTCCCAAAATGAATACTGGTGGGGCCCCAATGGAACCTATTGGGCTTGTAATACTGGACTAACCCCCTGTGTTTCTATATCAGTCCTGAATGCATCCACTGATTTTTGCGTGCTGATACAATTGTGGCCTAGGATATCTTATTTAGAGTCAGAATATGTTCTAGGACATTTTGAAGGACGAACGCAATTCCACAGAGAGCCCATTACCATGACCATCGCCCTCCTCCTAGGCATAGGCGGAATAGCAGCTGGAATAGGAACTGGGACAGCCGCCTACATCCAAGGGGGTCAACTGCTGCACCTCCAGATGGCAATGAATGAGGATTTAACTGCCATGGCCAAGTCTATCACGGCCTTAGAGAAATCTCTCTCTTCCCTCTCAGAAGTCGTGCTACAAAATAGGAGAGGATTAGATCTGTTATTCCTTAGGGAAGGTGGTCTCTGCGTGGCTTTAAAGGAACAATGTTGTTTTTATGCTGACCATACGGGGGTGGTCCGGGAAACTATGGAAAAAGTCACTGAAAGATTGGCCAAAAGGCAAAAAGAATTTGAAGCACAACAAGGATGGTTTGAACATTGGTTTAACAAATCCCCATGGTTAACTACTTTGCTATCCACCATAGCGGGACCTTTAGTTATTCTGCTGATAATCCTAACGTTTGGACCCTGCATACTCAATAGATTGGTGCAATTCATGAAGGAGAGGCTTTCTGTGATTCAAACTATGGTTCTTACTCAACAATACCAGTTGCTCCAGCAACAGGCAGGGTCCCAAACAAGTCTAGCCCAAGAACCTGAGCAATCAGAACAGTGGATATAAGATTTTATCCATGTTATAGAAAAAGGGGGGAATGAAAGACCCCAGCCCAGTAACCTAAGGCCTTGTTGCGAAAGCATGCAGGTATGTCACAAACAAGTCTAAGCACCGTATGAACTTTCCACATAACTGTCGAGACCCCTCGCCGGCAAGGGAAAACACGACACAGGATTCTTCTTTCAGCAGTTTATTCAGGCCTTGAGTCATGTATCATCTTCTAGCGCCCGCCTCCCGAACACACCCAAGCACAGCTTAATAAAGCCCCCCGCATCCCAATCCTAAGCCGCCACGTGGATCTCTCTCATAGGGTGGTAAGGGATTGCGCGCCAACTCTCCATAAAAGGAGTTGTTTATCACAGGCCACAGTGGAAGCCGGCGCCATCTTCTAATGGCGGCCACGGTCTATAAGAATGGCTTACCACACATAACCATTTGAGAAAGAGCAGTTTAACTGCTCTTCGACATGCCTGAGCAAACAGGAACAGATAAGCAAAAACGGAATGTAAGCCTGTGGGTTTTCCGGGAACTTAAGTGAAAAACAAGTTTACCCTTTAGGTAACCTATATGCTGGGTTCAAAAGAGCCAATGAGATACCTGCTATTATGCTAGGCGGGAAACTGACCCCTGTACCCTATAAAAGATCTGTACCCCAAAGCCCGGTGTGCCAGTCACCAAAGCTTCGGCTGAGGTTTTGCTGTGCACTCGCAGGCGCCTGTGTAGCAATAAACTGCCTCTTGCTTTTGCAGCCAGTGTTTTGTTCGTGTGGTTCGTTCTTGGACGGGGAGTCTAAGTCTTTCAACAGCATCCCCTGTTACCTGGTCACTCCTTATGAGACTTGCCCAGGATAATCGCCACAGGGATGAACTTCTGATTTCTTGTCCCCATCAGGCTTTAGCAGAACGTGCTTTCTCCTGCCTGTGATAACCACGCGTGACCCGCTTCAAGTTGACTCTCTGAAACGGAAACTGCCATCTGTCAGGACCCTCTGCTTTGAGCACTCTGAGGACCTGCCTTGTTAAAACCCTTATCTGGCCACCTACAGTGACTCTGCACTCATATCCTCTCTGCCTGTGGTCAGCATCCTGTCACCCTGTGGCTGCCTTAACCCTTTCTTAGTGTTTCTGTGACCCATTTATATGTTACCGTGTGAAGTACGATGTGTGACTTGAACGTTGCACATATTAGAAATTAAGATTGGAGGCCAGGTGTGGTGGCGCACACCTGTAATCCCAGCTGCTCTGGAGGAGAGGCAGGAGAATCGCAAGTTCAAAGCCAGTCTCAGCAATTTAGTGAGTCGCTAAGCAACTCAGTGAGACCCTGTCTCTAATAAAACACAAAAATGGGCTGGGGATGTGGCTCAGTGGTTGAGTGCCCTTGAGTTCAATCCTTGGAACCACAAAAATAATAATAATAATAAGATTGGAATAAAAGACCTGTTTGTCTAGTTTATGACTACCAGCTGACCCACACCTGCTTCCCGCCTGTGAATTTGTCATTTGATAAACTCTGACATTGTGGAAAGACACGTTTTGCCTAAGTTAATGGCATAGTTAGCTCACAACAGGTGGCGAGAACAGAGGGTTAAAGCAGCCCAGGACCCTCTGCAGGGTCCTGAGTGAAGCCTTGGAGCTGGCCCTGGGGGCAAGAGCCTCTCAGGGCTCTTGTCCCATGACAGTGTCCAGGTTAGACAGTGCCTGGGTGCCTGTGCCATGTGTGGCCGTCCTAGGAGCCCTGGCGAGCCTAGTTGGCCATCAATGCCAGGCCCCTCTGGGGGCCACTGTTGTGATTCAGTGTGTGACAGGGTCAGATGCCAGAACCTCAGGGTAAGACCGTATTTGAATATTGGAACTTTGCAGACATAATCAGTTAAGATGAGGTCACACTGGGATGGAGCAGACACCAATCTGATTGGTTTCCTTAGGAGAAGAGACGGAGACACAGAGAGAAAAAGGCCACATGAAGACATGGCAGAGGCTGGAGTGGGGGGTGCAAGCCAAGCACAGCCTCCCTCTCCCCTCCCCCTCCCTCCCCCAGGGACCCCGGAAGATTTTTTTTTTTTGTACCTGGGATTGAACCCAGAGTACTGAGCCACATCCCCAGCC
This sequence comes from Marmota marmota marmota, assembly GCF_001458135.2. Taxonomy (NCBI): domain Eukaryota; kingdom Metazoa; phylum Chordata; class Mammalia; order Rodentia; family Sciuridae; genus Marmota; species Marmota marmota. The sequence goes on along the minus strand of NW_026000185.1, from coordinate 4,900,113 downwards.
CTTATTTATTTATTTTTAAATACTTTTTTAGTTGTAGATGGACACAATATCTTTATTTTTTGTGTGTGGTGTTGAGGATCAGTCCCAGGGCCTCATGCATGGGAGGCAAGTGCTCTACCTCTGAGCCACAAGCTCAGCCCCTATTTATTTATTTATTGAAATACGGCCTTGCTAAATTGCTAAGGCTGGCCTTGAATTTGCATCCTCCTGCCTCAGCCTCCTGAGCTTTGGGATTACAGGCGTGCACCACCATGCCCAGCTAGCGTCAGTCATTTTAACAAAGGCCAGACTGTGAACAATCAGAGGGGGCTTTGCTTTGCATCAGGTGTGAGCTGCAGGGACCTAGCTGCTCCTGATGCCTGGTGAGTTTGCTGAGGCTGCTGTACCAGGGACCGCCATAGCCTGTACGGCCTCAGCCACAGCGTTGTGTGGCCTCAGAGTCCTGGGGGCTGGAAGTCAGAGATGAAGGGGTTGCCATGTTGGCTCCTCCTGGGAGCTGGGGAGGGTCTTTCCCATCCTGCCTCTCAAGGATCCCTGGCGATCCCGGCACCCCTGGCTGGCAGAAGCGCTGCCGAGCTCCACCTGCTCCCCGCCGGCTTCTCCTGGGGCTTTCTCTGTGTGTCACTTCTGTGCCCAAATGCCCCCCTTTCCTAAATCCAGCGGTCACACTGGATTAGGGGTCTCCTACCTCAGTGCGACCTCATCTTAACTAATGATCTCTGCCAAAACCCTGTTTTCAAATGCAGTCCGTTCTGCGGTCCTGGGGGTCAGGACCTGAGCATATGAATTTGGGGGGACACAGTGCAGTCGTAACAGGCACGCTCCATAAAGGAGTGTGAGGAGGGTGTGAAGGGGAAGGCTGTACAGTGACCGGGCCACCGCCCCATGCCAAGTGGAGGTGTTCTGTCTGTGTGCCACATCCTGTCATACAGCTCCACGCCCTGGGGACCCTGCAGTTCTCAACCTTGGTGAGCCCCAGCATTCTGTGGAGCCTGCCAGACATGCACGTCCTGGGTCCTTCCTGGCTGGTTAGAAGAGGGCCCAGGAATGTGCACGTCTTGCTCGACCCCCAGGTGATTCTGATGGAGGTGGCCACAGGCCACACACTGAGAAACCCACGTAGGGAGGGGTGGTGGCAGGTAGGACGAGCACATCTGAACACAGGACAGGAAGCCTCAGGTCTACGCGGTGTTCAAGGAGAGGTGAGAGGACTCCTCTGCCTCTGTCTGTGCCCTTTCAGCACCACTGGTGACAAAGGTGGTTCAAGGGGAAGTGGTCATCCAGGTGGGTGTGTCTCAGGCATTTTTCTTCCATTAGGACTCCCTTTTCCTGAAGGTGACTTAAGCACAGGTTTGCCTGTGGTCACTTCCTGCCCTGTTTGGTAACTAAAGCCTCCTGAAGTGCAGCAGTCAGGCCCCAGGGATGTCCACACCCCATTCAGGAAGGATGGGGTGGGCGTGGTTGCCCCCTAATCCCGTTGTGTGCAGCTGACTCCTGGCAGGGTCACATCTCTGCTTGCAAGGCAATGGAGAGAAATCCTCCAAGCACTGGGGGGCCAAGGGGCGTGCATTCTGGCTTCTGGTTCCCTAAGACAACAAGCGCCTCAAAAGAAGGCAGTCTTCAGGAGCAGGATGCTCTGGGCCCAACGGCTTAAACACCACTGTGGGACAGTGTCCAGGGCAGACTGCTGAGGTTTAGGAGAGCCTCTCCCTGCCTCCACCACCGGCTGTGGAGCTGGGCGTGGCAGGAGTGGGGTTGTCACAGGGTGGCCAGCACAGGACGATGCACTAAAGCCTTCCAGCCCGAGGACAGGGCTGTTGACTAGGTGTCCCCCTGGTGTCGAAGTGCCACACGTTCTGTGCACCACCCGTCGCAGCTCCCAGATGGCGGCTGGGCCACAGTCCTGAGTTCTGCTCTCAAAGGCTAAGCCAGGTCTGAGCTCTGGCTCACGTGCTGAGTCAGAAGACGGAAGAACCCGGGGCTGGGAGTGGGAGGCTGAGGAGCCCTGTCACTTGGCCCTCTGTGCAGCAGGTAGCACCTGGCTCCCAGCATGGGGTGGGCGCTACTCTCAGTCTGCTACTCACATCATCTTTGCCGCAGGGTGGGGCTGTCCCAATGTCACTGAGGAGGAGACCGAGTCACAGAGAAGCTCGTGACTTTCTCAAGCACACAGAGCTGGGGTTTGAAGCCAGGCAGCCTGGGCACAGAGCCACACTGCTGCCCACTGCTGGTGTATGATGCATGATGATGTGGTGTCGTGACCTGGCGGTGTTAGTCCCCCCCTCTGTCCCTCTCACACATGCCCCTTGCCTTCTGCTGTGTTATGACGTGGCACTAGATGCCCACTCCATTCCCTTGGATTTTCCAGCCTCCAGAACTATAGAACAAATAGACTTCTGTGGTTTATAAATCACCCTGTCTCCGGTATTCTGTTAGAGTAGCAGAAAGCAGACTGAAGCGATGACTCCCTAGAATTCGCCTTGAGTGAAACTGGAGACTAGAAACAGAGGCCAGAGACCCAGAGGCTGCCGGAGACTTAGAACAACAAGACTCAACTCGGGTTGGTGCTCTAAATGTATTCATGTGCCCTGCCTTCCCTGGCCCTGCTCACTCAGGGCTTCAGACAACCCCAGATAGTGACAGTTTCCTGCTGTCGGTTTCCTCGGCTGCCTCCTTCTCAGGATGTGGCCTCAGCCCCAAGACCTACGAAAGGCCGAAGGGGCCTGCTCATCCTGCAGGAAGCAGGGGTGGGAGCGTCCATCCTAGGAGCCGCTCAGCGGTGGTCTTGTGGACAGACACAGCTCTTCCTTTGCGGGTGGGGATTCCGCCAGGACATACAGGAAGCCCCCCAGGGCTGCGACCGCCACGGCTGTGCTGTGGCAGGAGCAGCCATCTGCAGGAGAGGGGCCCTGGTGAGTGCTGGCCCTTTCTTCAACACGCCAGCATGAGCGCTGCCCAGACGTCCCCCAGCCAGCTCGCCTGGCGCCCTGAGGAGGCTTGGTGCCCTGTCAGACCCACCTTGCTGGGCTGGCACCCACCCATCCCCCTGCTGCGGACTGGGGGCTGCCAGTGGCCCTTGCAATGACGGGCCAGCTCATCTGGGAGTTGTGTCCCTCCCTCCCAGCTGGCCTAAGAGTACAGGAAGTGAATTCTGGCTGCTCGTCTTGGGAGGACTCTCTGTTTGTGGGGGAACCTCCTTCTCAGCCAGGTGGGATCTGACCTGAGGCCCCACCCTGGTCCAGATCCCACTCCAGGGAGACCTTTCTGGTTTGGGTACTGGGGTGCTATGCCACCCAGCCATGCCCCCAGCCCTTTTTAGTTTTTATTTTGTAACTGGCTAAATTGCTGGGGTGCCCCTGAACTCGCAACCTGTCCTCCTGCCTCAGCCTCCTGAGCCACTGGGAGCACACACTCCTGGGCCTTTCCTAGGCCGCTGGAAAGGCCTGGGGCTTTGGGATTTCTGTTGCTCTTTCTGGCCCTCAGGACAGTGCCACAGTCAGGCTGTCAGTCTCTGGGGACAAGCAGCTATTTGGGGAGGGACCACAGCCCCCTGCTAGCCTGGACACAGGCAGCCCCAGTGTCCTCTGTTAGGCAGGCCTGGCCAGGGAACCTCTCTCTTCCTGTGCGACTTTGATGGTGGCCACAAAATGGGCTCTTTGGGTTTGCGTCTCGCTTCCCCCCTTGGCTACCTGTGGGCAGATGCGGAGGCCGCGTCAGGGCTGATGGACAGGCATCTGGTGGCTGGAATCCTTTACCAGGGTCCACTGGAGGCCTAGCTGAGGGCTGACTAGTCCACCTCCCCCTCTGGTTTTGCCTTGCAAACTTTGCAGTTTTTATTCCTACCCCTCTCTCCTCTACAGTTTTCCTTGTCTTCTCCCCGAGCACATTCTGCTCAGTCTCCACACTGCTGGGCTCACCCTACGATCTCATCACAGCAGCACACTGGTGGGAGAGGGGCACTGTTCCTCACAGCCTGGGCAACAGGCGTAACTTGGGGCAGCTCTGGGGTCGCCAGGCTCCAGGGCCACCAGGCCTGCCCAGTCCCTTATCCACTGGCCCTCGGGCCCTCTGTGCCTTTCCTTGCTCAACCCCAGCACACAGAACCCCTCTGTTGAGGTGGCTGATGCAGTTCTAGTCTCCTGCGTAGACCTGACCAAGTGGGGAACTTCTGTGATCTTCAACAGGCCGTGAATGCCCCTCACGTCCTTCTAACTGGACACAGTATCTCTGGACCCCCACTTCCTGAGAGGAGAGGATGAGAGATGCCCACCCTTCCCTTTGCCTCCCAGACACGGAGGCCTGGCGCCCAGGGCCTCAGTGTGCAGGGGCCTTTTCCCACCGAGGGCACCTGTGCCAGAGGAGAACGAACGTCTGCCTCGTCTTTCTAGGGTGCCCTGTCTTCACACCAAGGCCTGCTTTGTTACCTATGAATTGCTTCTCTCTCCTCTTCACTCTTAGAACATGCGGGCGGTGTGGAGGGGCCGTGGGGGGGTCCTCCTCCTTGGCAGCTGGAGAAGAGACACAGTTTTAAACATTACTCAATAAACTTCATCCCCTCGTAACAACGCAAGCTGTTCACATCTTCTCTGGAATTCTGAGGCTATTCTAGAAGCTTCTTCCTGCACCTGTCTGCAGATCCTTTCATGTGGCCTCGACTGATGATTTCTCAAACTGTAGTTCCCAACCCGTCCCCAGGGAACCATGGATGTGCTTATGAAAAACACAAGTTCCTGCCCCAACCTGCTCCCTGTGGAGGTCTGGGGCGTGGGGACTTCTTAGTCCATCAACTCCGTCCTAAAAACCACATCCCCTTAATTCAAAAGTGTTTGCTTCTTTGGGGATCCCAAGCTTCTCAGGAGGACACCAGCATTTCCTGGGAGCCTCAGTGTGGGTCCTGTCTGTCCTTTCACACTTGGGAAGGTGGCTGATTATCGCATTTATTTACAGAGGAAGAAGTTTGGGCCTAGAGCAAAATGACCTACTCCAAAGGCCGAGGGGCTGGCAGGGGCCACCTACAGCCTGAGCCCTGGGCCGCTCAGCTCTGAGGTGCGCTGCCTCCTCCCAGGAGCTTCCCCTGCCCCCACTGCCCACAGAACCTCCCCGGGTTCCTCTGTTTCCTCACCCTCTCGAGAACTGGTCACTGCTTCACTTACTGGATGCTTAGGAGGTTTCTGCCTCTTTCCCTCAGGCCTCAACGTCCCCGGGAGCCCAGGGTGGGGCACACGAGCAGGTGCTCAGTAAGCACTGGTTACCTGGTTGACTTTGCTGATGCAACAAAACCCTCAGGCCCTCTCTGCCTTTCCTTGCTCAACCCCAGCACACAGAACCCCCTCTGTTGAGGTGGCTGATGCAGTTCTAGTCTCCTGAGCAGACCCGACCAAGTGGGGTACTGCCTCACAACCTGCAAAATTTTGGCTTCCAAAGCTCCAAGCCCATTTCCGCCTGTGTGTGAGCCCACGCCTGCACAGGCATGCCACGACCTCTCCGGTGCCCCAACACCAACACGTCCTTTCCCACCTGAGATGCACTCCCTCCCGGCCAGGGCAGCCGTGCAGCTCACCAGGCTTCCCGAAGCATCCCTCCCAAGGCCTCTGCCAGCTGAGAATGGCCTCCAGCCACCGGAGCTTGTAGAAGTCAGAGAAGCCGCTGATTCCACAGAGCATGACTGGAAGCGAACAGGGGGCCCTCTGCAGGCCTGTCCCCCAGGCCAGCTCCTTCCCCTCTCCAGGGCCACCACAGGGGAGGAAGAGCAGGAGGTATGCAGGCCACACGGGGTGGGAAGGAGGCAGTCAGAGACCCCCCTGGAGGGGCTCCCAGGCCCGTGTCCTGCTCCACTTAGGGTCTTGATCACAGGGAGGGAGTTGGACAACTAAGCCAACGAGTGGCCACCCAGGGGCTCCTCTCTGCCTCATCTCTAGGCTTTGGGGTCTGTTTTCTTTTTTTCCTTTTCTCTCTCCCCCCTCCCTCCCCATCTCTTTTTTATTTTACTGGGATTGAACCCAGGGGAGCTTTACCTCTGGAATACATCCCCAGCCCTTTCCCTTTTTTTTTATTTTGAGACAGGGTTTCACTAGTTTGCTTACTGCCTTGCTAAATTGCTGAGGTTGACCTGAAAAGTAATCTTCCTGCCTCAGTCTCCTGAGTCACTGGGATTACATAGTGAGCTCTGTCATTGGGACAGCTCTTGGGGGAAGGAAGTGGTCACGCAGTGAGATAAGATGTTCAGCTACATCTGAGTTTCCGATAAACAATGAACACATTTTTAGTATAAGTATATCCCATGTGATATTTAGGATATACTTATACCAAAGTTTTATCCACTGCTTATTTGAAGTGCATATTTAACTGGGCACTTTGTATTTTTATTTGTTTAACTTGCCAACCCTACTCGTGTGTGTGTGTGTGTGTGTGTGTGTGTGTGTGAGAGAGAGAGAGAGAGAGAGAGAGAGAGAGAGAGAGAGAACGTGTGTATGTGTGAGTCTGACCACTCTGTGTGTGTGTGTGTGTGTGAGAGAGAGAGAGAGAGAGAACATGTGTGTATGTGTGAGTCTGACCACTCATGAACACCCTGCTTTATCCTGAGGGCAGAAGGCCAGCGCACTGTTTTCCATGAAGAGGTCCCTGGTGGGGTAGGCGTATCCGATGGCCTCAGCTCTCCGGTTCAGCTCCATCATGTTGGCACAGAAGACACTGATGTAGTGCTGACTCTGGTGGAACAGTCCTTCTGTGCATCCTCGCTGGGGACAAACACCAGGGACAGGGAACACACACACACTCAACTCGCAGTTCTGAGATGGTCTTGGGGGCTGTGTCTGGGCCAGGACTTCTCCTTCCACCACTTTTCTCCTTCTCCACCCACTCTCTCAGCCTGCTCCATCACTGAGGCCTGAAAGTGCTGGGCTGGGGCCTGACTCTGCCCTAAGGTCATCAGAAAGGAAGAGGTCACTAGGAACGGCACTAGAGGGTCTCTGGCTTGGGTGGACAACACCCCAGAAGGCACTCTGCAAACGCTCCCTTGTGGTGCAATCAGGGACTAACCCCTAGGGCAGCTTCAGGGCTACTCAAATATGGGCCCTGGACCTGGCTGATGATTCTCCAGCACAGGAAGAGAAGAACAGGAATTGAGAACAGGCTTTAGAACCTTCTGTTGCAATGGTGAGACTAACTTTTTACCTGTTGAATCTAATAACATTGATCTGCAGCAGCTTGCAAAGAAATGTTAATTTAAAAAATCCCCATCAAACCAAGGACTACTGGGCACTAACATTTTCGGAATGAAGATCATGAGCTCTAATTTTCCACATCAATGTGTGCTGAACCCAGGGGTCACACATATTAAGCACACAGCCTACTACTGAATCGTGACCCCAGGCCCTTAAAGAAACATTTTTTTTTAGCATTTTTATCATTATTATGATTATAATTCTGAGGTTTGGAAGGATGTTGGGTGTGGAAGAGGTGGAGCTGGATGTCCCTTCTCCCAGGTTTCAGTCCTCAGGACCCCAAGGACAGGAGCCCCCCCAGACCTAGAACACGTCTGCCCAGCTCCATGACCACAGGGGCTGCTGTGCATCCCGGAGGCCCAAGACACCAGGGGAGCTGCTGGGGTTGCTGGGCACCTTCCCCCCGCCCAAGCCTTGGGTTACACCCTTTAAAACCCGCTCTCCTTTCCTCCAAGTTCAAGTGTTTTGAAAAACAGGCTAAAACAAACAAACGAATATAAAAGCCTTACTCGTTGGTGTTTCAAGTTGTTCCCTAGCATCATTTTACCATAGAATTGTCAAGGAATTTCCAGGGTGGGGCATACCAGAACCACAGCAAGGCCACCTTGGGCTTTGACTCCTCCCTTCCCTCCTCTCCCGGCTCCCTCTCCCTGCTGGCCCTGGTGAAGGACACCTGCTGCCACTCACCAGGGGCCTGGCTTGGTCTCTCCTCTTCCACTCATTTGTCCTTTGCAGGGTTCCTCCCCGCCTCCTCTATTTTATTCTCTCTCTCTCTGTGTTTTTCTGAGGTCCTGAGATCCAGCTCAGCATGCAAGGCTGTCTCTCTGTCAGGCCAGCAGAGCCCCCAGTCCATCCCCACCCACCACCATCTAATCGACTCAGCGATGGAGCCGAAGGTGGCAGCTGACTCTCACCTCTCCCTCCTGAGGGCTCAGGCACAAATCCAAAAAGCCACTTAATTTCCTGGCATGTGGCAGACACACTACCTGCCGTGAGCCCTTCTTGTCTTCCCCCCTGTTCCCCCTGACCCTCACCATTCTGGCCCAGAGGAAGAAGAGCAGCTGGTGGGACAGCCTGTAGCCTGAGCAGTTGGGCTGGGTCACGCGTGTCCGGCAGAAGTCTGGGATCCTGCAGGGCTGGCTGCTGTCCCTGGGGAGCGCAGTCGCGTCTGTTAAGGGTGGTGCCCCATCGCCACCAGGTCTGCCCTGGCAGATCCCCCAGCCTATTGTATGAGCCTTAGTAGGCTCCAGGCTGGGCACAGCGGGTGCCAAATAAAATACAGGTGTGCAGTGTCTTGGTCTCCTAAATCTGTACCTCTACCTCAGGGAACAGCATGTTGGAGCTGTCTTGAGTTTGGGAAGCCACCAAGGCCTGAGACTTCTATGACTCTGTGGAGTCCTCAAATGACATCTTTCCCATCATGGCCCTAAACAACGGACTCTTGGATCTAGGCAGCCTGGGAGTCTGGGCCCCAAATGCTCCTGCACCCTATGACAAACCTGCCTCATAAAGACAGGTAGCAGGCGTGGGACTCTCACCAGAGCACTGCTCCTGGGTGGACCCAGCTGTGGCCTGTCCCAAACCCCTCCCTGAAGGATGCTGAGAGGAGGGGGACACTCGCTGCCCTGGCACTTGCTCCAAGTCCACCTCACAGCAGAATAAAATGGCTACTGAGCTAAGGCTCAGCCCTGCCTTCCCAGACCCGCAGACCCGCAGACCCGAAGCCCCTCGGGGAGACATGACTGTAAAACACCTACAGAGGTTCTGGGAGCCCGCAGCCCAGGTACGAAGTGTACAGTGTGCAGGGGCAGGGTGGGCCCTGAGGACAGGTCTGAGTGAGGGGGCGCACAGCAGTTGGAGCAAAAGCTTTGCAGTGGAGTGGATGGTGCCTTTGAGAGCCTGCAAAGAGGACTCTGAGGTTGGATCCTAGGGGACTGGGACCTGGCAGGGCGGTAGGAGCTGCTGGATGCTTTGTCCTGGAGCAGTAGGACTCAGGGAAACTTCAGGCTGGGGAAGGAGTCCCCAGGCATTGTGGGGCTGACTCTTGGATGAACTGTGTGTGTTTTTGCATAAATTCCCTGGATGCAGCCTGGGGGTGTCGGGAGTGAGTGAAATTTTCATCCAGCGGGGTCCTCGGGCACCCACCCGGTTCCCAGCAGCTGCACCAGGCATGCGTCGCTGCTTTCCTCTGAGAACGAGTCCTCGGGCTCCAGCACAGGGTAGACCAGCGAGGTGTTGGTGTGCGTCCAGGTGCGGGGCAGCTTCCAAAATCCGGGCTGGAGACTCAGCCGGAACTCTGGCAGACAGGAGAGGTGGGAGGTGTGAGCCACCAGAGCGCTGCCACCTGGGCCACCCAGACCACCGCAGGGGGACCTGGGTAGCCCCAGGCACTGCCCGTAGTAGCTGCCAGTTCAGCTCTGAGCCCGCCTTCTGCTCCACCAGTGTTTGAATCCCCCAGAAGCTCCTGGGTGGACTCAGCTATGATCTGGCCCAAATCTCTTTTTAAACAAAACACACACACACCACACACACACACACACACACACACCACACACATACCACACACTACACACACAATCACTCCCATACAGACACACAAAACCCCCAGGACATTTTTTCCCTAAACAATGGGTGCAGTGTTGGGATAGGCTTTGATTGACACCAGGGCATCCCTCTGCAGCTTAGACACACTGAAAGTGCTGGCAGACTCCTTGGATCCCATCACACAGTGGAGCTCTTATAACACAGGTGGCAGCCCGGGTCGTCTTTAGGAAGACAGGCTGGGCCGGCGTTAGGACCCAGATCTCCCATCTCGCTTTCTTCATCTGTAATGTGGCGACAGCTCTTATTTCTGAGGGGTGTGTGCATAAGGATTAAAAGAGGATGGAGAACTCAGCTGCAGAGGGGCCAGGAAGGCTAGGTCTCCTGCAGCTGGCTGGGCTGCCCTACAGAATGAGGAGCGCAGTGGCGCATGACCCCCATCACCCTGGCAAGTGAGAGTGAGGAAGGGGGCCCCTGGAAAGGAACTGGTTTTACAAGTGCCCCGCCCCCAACAAACAACTTCTTTTTTGGGTTCTGGGGATTGAATCTAAGGACACTTTTACTACTGAGCTACATCCCAGCCTTTTAAATTTTTTTTTTGTTTGGAGACAGGGTCTTGGTAAGTTGCTTAGGGACTCAGTAAGTTGCTGAAGCTAGCCCTGAAGTTTTGACCCTCCTGCCTCAGTCTCCCAAGCGGCTGGGATTGCAGGAGTGCCCCACTGTGCTCAGTCCCTAGTTAAGACATAAGAAAGCATAGAACTGGTGCATGCAGATCCGACTGCTGCCCCTTGCAGCAGACCTAACATAATTTTAGACACATTTTTGACTGTGTGCCAACTGATGCAGCTGCAAGGAGAGATGGCACATAGTTTATGGGAACATTAACTTCTAGCCCCAAGACTTTGATCCTGACCTTGCTTCTCTGCCTATGGGGCAGCCACCCCGCTGTGTGAACTGATGCAAGAAGTCATTCTTACCTTCTCTTTGTTAGCCTCCTTTGGCTTCTATCCTGTCTGAGCTAAAGGATCCACTGATCTGGACACAGAACAACTGAGGCCAGGCTCTAGGATGGGTCCCTCTGTAAGGGCCCTCAAGCCTGGTGAGGACAGCGCTTGGCATTAGGAGGCAGAAGACCTTGTTGTGTGGCTGGCACAGCACTAAGGTTTCAGGGGCAAAGAAGCACCCTCCCTTTTAGAAATTCCACCCGGGGAACAGTCCAGACCAGACCTCTCCTCTGGTGCAGGATGAAGGGCCCATGCCTGGGCCTATGCTGACCCTGCCTATGTGCTGCCTGTCTGTGTGGGTGGGAGAAGGCCCTGGACCCTGGATCCCTGTCAGGGGTGACTGGGACACTCCCAGCTCTGCCTGCAGTTTGCTGGGCAAAAAGGGGCAGGCCCCACCAGGAGGAGCCCGCCCAGGGGTATTGAAGCAAACACCCCAGCACGGCCTTCCTGACGCACTGGGCCCGCTCCGCTATTACCTCTAAGGTATCTGGGGTCACTCAGCTCCAGGTAGAAGATGGATCTGCGCAGGAGAGCCGCCAGCTTGTCCGCCAGCCGCCTGGTGCGCAGGCTCAGGGGCCGCAGCCGGGGGTCGGCTGCCCACTCTTCCTGCACACCCCGAAGCTGCGCTGCGAGGGAGAAGAGGGGAGAAGAGGCGTGGGCGGCGCTAATGCTGGCCGCTGGCCGTGAATCCCTCTGCCTTGGGCGCTTAGAGGCTATGGCAGGGCCAGTATTGGCCATGGATCTGAGTGATGGGTAGGGCTCCAAGGGATAGAAGGTTGTTTCAGACAAGAGCCTGGTCTCTGAGGCAGTGCCCCACTGTCTCAAGGTTCAAGTCCTGATTGAACGTTTTTGCATCGGGAGACCAGAAATAGTCATTTGATTTCTCTCTGCTTCGCTTTTTCTCATTTGTGAAATGGGGACAGTGACGGTTATTACTTCTTGGGGAGAAGTGTTAAGAATTAAATGATCTAATGTGTAGCGAGGATGTAGCACTACCCACCTGCAAAGTAAGCACTTAATAAAATTTAGCCATTGGTATTAACTAAGGAACTTGGGTCTACTGCCTACCGGGAAACCAGGGAAGGCTCAGGACTGGTGGGGCAGCTGAGGGACCCTTTGCTTTTAGGTCAGTGTGGGCTCCTTTACCACCTAAGACATGTTCGTGGTCCCTAAACGTTCTGTTCAGGTCCTGCACCTCCTGTGCTTGCTGAGGAAGCCAGCCCTGGGGGTCAATTCATTGATTTCTACAGGAGTTTGAGACAGGGCTGGGGTCAGATGAAGGAGTCCCTGGGTATGTCTCTTTCCTGGCTTGGAGGGGAGGGGACAGGGTCTTGGGTCTCCTCAGGGTCCTACCTAGAGGAGCAGGGGTGGGCTGTGAGGAGGCGCACTGCCCGGGCTGCACCTCCTGCCTGGGTCTGGTGGGCAGAGAGCTGCACCCTTAAACAGAGGAGACTGACTGGGGGTGCCTCCCCGCAGCCTTGGCTGCCGCCAAGCCCGGGTTCTTTGTTGCTTTGGTCAGGGTGGCCTGCAGGGAGGAGCTCGCTGCAGTGGATATGTGTGTTCCTGCTGGCCCTGGCCTGTCTCCAGCCCTCTCCTTAAGGATTTTATATCTCGAAATTGAACAAACACTTGGCTGTTTTCTCAGGACCTTCAGGTGGCTTTGGCTGGAAGTGGAGGAAGCTGAGAGGAACCCTGAGAGAGTTCCTGCTTAGACTCATGCAGGGGAGTGGCCTTCCTGGTAAAAGGGCTTTCTCTGCACGCCCCCGCCCCCCGCCCTGTGTTCACGGTATGGCAGGAAGGGCTGTCAAATGGATCATTTCCTTCTGAGAATATAATTTCCAAATCTTTGCTCATGTTGCCTTTAAATCCTTCCTCCTTCCCAAAGACTCGATAACAGCGGGCTGAGCCCCAAAACCAAGAAAAGCAGCTCCTACCCCTCCCCTTTCTTTATAGCCACAGCAGGCTATTCCCATGCCAGGTGGTCACCAGGTCCTAGGGGTCAGAGCAAGGCAGGTGACAAGGAGAACTGGTTTCCCAGTGACCATCCTGGGGAATGGGGCTCACGCACCTTCTAGCACCCGGAACCCCACCACACCGTCTAGGTTGACTCCAGGTAGCCTCTCCTCCAGGAACAAGGTGGCTCTCTCCAGTGCAGACAGGATCAGGCCCACGATGGTGACCTTGCCCTCTGTGGTGTCCGGCCTGGGCAGTGGGGAGGGCTGTAGTGGCCGCAGAGCCAGGAGCAGGAGCAGCAGCCCTGGCCTCGCCATGACTGGCCTTCTGCGTGTAGCCGGTCACACCTGTGGCACTCTCACCCAGGTACCTCTGCACGCCTTCCTCGGCCTCCTGCTCCACCGCCTTCCCCAGCAGACCCGTGGACAAGTGGCTGGGCGGGACTGATCTGCAGCTTGGGTGGCCTGGGCAGAGGGCTCTGGGCAGGAGGCAGCAGGAGACAGATGGTGGGGGTGGGGGGCAAACCTTATGTGGAGCCCCCTGGCTGTCCCCTGGGGAGAGGAGCCCTTCTGGTTCTTCTTGCACCTGAGCCTCCAGCCCACACTCTAGGTCCTTGATTGAGCAATGGCAATAGCAACTCAGAAATCAAAAGCCCTGCAAGGCAGAATTTGTTTGTTTTAAAAAGTTTGGAATGAGTTAGTGGGAGGGCACATCTGGCTCTGAAAGCTCCCTCATGGGGGCACTGTTTGAGGAAAGTAGAATTCCAGCTGCAAAGGCGAGCCACGTGGGCACTTCAAAATGTTGTCATAGCCACGTTAGAACAGCAAAATGCAGGTAAATCCACGCTCTACCTCGTTTGAGTCAATCATTCTAGTATATTGTTATTTCAACATGTAGTCAATATAAAAATGGCTGACATCATTTTTCTTGTACTGAATATTTGCAATCTGGTATTTTACACTCACATTCCAATTCCACCTCTGCTGAGTCCTGAGCTGAGCTCTGGGGACACGGGAACCACATCAGCACAGGCCATCTTGTCCAGGGGCTACTGCCGACATTCAAAGTTGCTGTCCGTTGGACTGGAGGGAGGGTGGCTTCACCAGTGTGTTCTCGGTGTTTCTCAGCAAGAGGACAGTTTTCTGAGTAATAAGGCTATCACATGGACACGATAAACTACTGTGGTTACTTTGGGAGGTGAAATTGAAGGGCCAACAGGGAAATTTCCCTTCTTCCTAGGGATACTTAAAAATCATTATGGCTTTTACCGCCTTTATATACTTACCTCTCTCTCTCTCTCTCTCTTTATATTTGAAAGGTTTTCTTCAAATACTACATACATCCTGACAAATAAAGAGACACATTTTCTGCTGGATGAGTTTCCCCAGATGGAGCTGCTTTGGCTCACTCTCCTGACTTCTAACAGCAAACACTGATTGGTGTGAGAGCACCCTGCACTATGTACTTTCAGCACTTGGTTCCTTTCTCATTATCACCTTATGAGATTCCTGCAAGTTCTTGTCTCATTTACCCCCCTCCACTACTGGATTGGACCCAGGAGTGCTCTACCACTGAGCTTCATCCCTAGCCCCCCCCCTTTTTTTTAATAGCCCTTTTTAAAAAAAAAAAATTCAAGACAGGGCCTCGCTAAGTTGCTGAGGCTGCCCTCGAACTTGCCATTCTCCTGCCTCAGCTTCCCAGTGGCTGAGATTATAAATGTGCATCACCTCGCTTGGCTTCTAACTGTAGTTTGAAATTATCCTAGAACGCTGAAGAAAAGTTCCTAGAGCCCCATAAGGAAAGATTTACTTTGATAGGAGAAATACAGAGTTCGGGAACCGCGCAGGTGTGTACGCGCCATTAACTCTTGGCCCCCAGGGGCTTCTTGGCAGTTCCCCGGGACCCACTTAGGGAACCACCTCCCCTCCCGGCCCCTCCTCTCTTCGCCTCCCGCCTCCAGGGAGCGAGCCTCGGACGGCGCCTGCGCAAAGCGTGCCTGGGGGATCCGTCACATGACCGCTGCCTAGCGGCCAAGATGGCGCCGTCCAGCGTGGCTCTCCTGGCGCTGTGCCTGCTGCTGCCGCTGCTGCTTCTGGGCGGGTGGAAGCGCTGGCGGCGGGGGCGCGCGGCCCAGCACGTGGTCGTTGTGGTACTGGGCGACGTGGGCCGCAGCCCCCGCATGCAGTACCACGCGCTGTCCTTGGCCAAGCGCGGCTTCTCGGTGACCCTCTTGGGGTTCTGCAGTGAGTGTCCGGGGGCCTGGGAGGGAGGCTGGTCTCCCAGTCTGTCCCCTCGGCCCCGAGCGCCCTGGGGGGCCGAGGTGGGAGCGGCGCTTCTGTCACTGCTCCCTTGGGTAGTCCTCAGACTGGAGGAGTCCGGTTCCTGGTTGCCGTATGTTGTGACTGTGGTAAGCGACTCCGTCGCAGGGTCTGATTCTTCTAGTGAAGTGGAAAGACTGGAACTGGACTGCGGTTTCTGTGACATCTGCGTGCAGCTGTCCTGGTCCAGCTGTGTGCAGGCGGAGGTGTCTGCACCTTCACTATGCTCCTTGTGGACGATTCCAGAGGTTGACTTCACCACATCTCACGGAACAGTGGAAACAGCACCACTGCTTTAGGTCCCTGTGTGAAAGTGCGGGTGGAGTGGACTTCCTTGACATGTCTCTGCGGTGGGAAGATTCCCCCAACCCCAAGCCTAGATCAGTTTAATTGAGTACTTACTATGTGCCAGGCATCATATTAAGTAAAGGTGGGTAAGATTTGGGACTTCCCACTGGCCATTCTAGTGGACTGGATTTGGCCCCATTCTCTGGCTACTGAGGAACAGAGAAGGGTTTTGAAAAGGTCTTTTTCCAAAACCCGACTTTAAATTAGATTGCTTCATCCAGTAAAGGGGACATTCTCTTTCAGATTCCAGACCCCACCATGAGCTCTTGCAGAGCGACAGAATACAGATTGTGAAGTTGATGGAACTTCAGAGTCCCGCAGGTAGGGTGCTGTCACCTCCAGGTTGCGTTACATTGGTCGGGGTTGGGTGTGGGGAACCTGCAGATGGCCAGGAGCTCCTTCAGTAGTGATTTTTTTTTTTTTTTGACTTACAGTTGGGCCCCCGGTTCTGCGGTATGGAGTCAAAGTTGTTTTTCAGACAGTGTACTTGCTGTGGAAGTTGATGTGGAGGGAACCAGCAGCCTATATATTTCTTCAGGTGTGTGTCAGCGCTTGCCTCCCTCTGTGAGAACAACTGTTAACAGATCACTTTCTACCCTTTTAAAAATGCACAAATTGGGCTGGCATTATAGCTCAGTGGTAGGGTGCATGCTAAGCATTGGCAAGATGCTGGTTTGATTCCCAGCACCAAACATAAAAAATATGCACTAATTGTTAAAGTGCACATTTATGTGGGCACAAACATTATAAAACCATGGGCAGGACCCTGTAAATAGGCTTCTATAGCATGTGTCTGTTATTTCTGGTATCCGTCCATGCTATTTTTCTGGTCATACCAGAGTCTTACATTGCATTTCGTACTTATCTAAGTGTTTCACTAGGGTTCTGTCTCCTTTAATCCTCTCAAGAACCCTAAGAAGTGGATTCTGGTATCACGTACATAATGATGAGGAAACTTAAAATTTCTGTAAGTAGCCCACTGTCACACAGATAGGAAGTAATAGAGTCAGGACTTGAACAGAGGTGGTCAGTTTGGTTCTAGAGGTAAACTTTTAACTTCTTCCCTTTACCAGTTTTTAAAGTCCAGAAGTACCTTCTGTTAGTGGGCTGCACTCACTTCCAATATGTGATGAACCGCAAGCTATTTAGTTTCATCTTGAGGGACATCTGGATTCTTCCTGATTTTTTTGCCTGAACACATAGTATGGCTAGAGCACAGTGAGCACGCATCTGTGACTGGGCCTTAGAATACATTGCTGGCAGTGGAATTGCTTGTTCAAAGTTGATGTGCTTGTAAGATGCTGTGGTATGATCCTGGCTGGGTCCCCACTGATGGGGGACCCCCCCCCCCACCACTGTGTTTACCATCACCCACCGATGTTGCGCTTCCTCAGAGTTTGCATTCTGACAGGAAAATGGTATTTCTTTGAGAAGCTTGGAGTTTTTCTAGTCTGCAGTTCTGTTCCGTTGGTGGTAGAGAGCTGCTCATTTGTTATCAAGAATTCTGAAGATCACTGACGCTCTGCCATGAATGTCTGGGTTTCCTTCTCTTTGTCTGCTTCTCTTTCCTAGAACCCCCCAGGCCTGCCAAGCATTGCCGTCTGCTGGTTTGTGGGCTGCCTTTGTGGGAGCAAACTGGTCATCGATTGGCACAACTATGGCTACTCCATCATGGGCCTGGTGCATGGCCCTAAGCACCCCCTTGTTCTGCTGGCCAAGTGGTGAGAGTCTGGGTGAGGTGTGAATGCTTTCCCCAAACTCCATCAGGGTGGGCGGGACGAAGGCGGGGGAGCAGGTTGGACCTGGAGCAGGGAGAATCCTTGTCCTACGCTGAGCCCCGCTGTAATGTCCACTTTGGTGTGTTTTTCCAGCCTCGGGCTGTAGTGGACTATAGCCTTTGCCCTGAGGGCCTTGTTTATCGCCAGTGGTGAAAGCAGCTATGGCAGCTCTAATAATCACTGCTGTGTGCCAGGCCTCGGGCTGGGCCTTTTATGCACTTTATTCCATTTGGTTTCCACCACATCGCAGTAGAGGTGCCTGGTGGTCATTGTCCTTTTACAAGTCAGGGAGGCTGGGCTGTAAATGATGATGCCTTCTTGTCAGGCAGTCCCACTCCAGAGCTTTCTCTGGTGGTGCTCAGTAATCCTAAATTGCTGCTCCTCTTTCCAGCTCTCTCCTGTGACCAGGGCTTCCATCTTGGTTTGCGGTCCGCATGTTTTTCATGCCTAGCATTTGCTAAACTCCTTTGTACACTCAGAGAGCAAGCTGCAGCCTGGCAGCAGTAGCACGGGGTGGTGAGATGCAGCCTTTTTATTTCTGCTTTTTTTGCCCAAGATACTGGATCTCCACTCCTGTAGGGGTATGTGGCTTCCTTTAAAGTGATTGCATTAAGCTGCACAGTGACAGCACTTAGGAAGATGTGACGATGAGAGGGCATGGGGAGCTCAGGGGTGCAAACCTGTGGGTTTGTGAGCCCCTAGCTCTGCAGCCTCTTCTCTGTGAGGGTGTCAGGTCGTGTGGACACTGGCGTCTGGGCCCAGCCCAGGGCTCTCTGTTAGCTCCCTGACCCCCATACGTCCCTGCAGGTATGAGAGGCTCTTTGGGCGCCTGTCCCACCTGAACCTGTGTGTGACCAATGCAATGCGGGAAGACCTGGCTGAGAACTGGCACATCAAGTACGAAGGGCCTGGGACACCTTTCAGCCTGTGGGTGGTGCCGGGTCCCAGGAAAGGCCAAGAGCTTCAGTGTCTACCGTATCATGTTGGAAAGGCATTTTGAAGTACCCTGGGCCTTGGAGATAGTTGCTGGTTTGGGGAGCTAAGTGGGGTGTGGTGTCTGGAATTCTTCCAGGAAGAATCCCTGGAAGTTCTGGTGTCAGAACGTCTGTTTCCCAAGGAATTCTAAAGCTTTTGTCATAGAGACCTGGATTCCCGAAGTGCCCTTGTTTTTCTGGATCCTTTTGGGTTCTCTGTTCCTTAACCTTTGTCTGCCCTGCCCCTTCCTCTCCTTGCAGGGCTGTGACTGTCTACGACAAGCCGGCTTCGTTCTTTAAGGAGACTCCGCTGGACCTGCAACACGAGCTCTTCATGAAGCTGGGCTGCACATACTCTCCGTTCAGGGCCTGGTGTGTCTGTCCTGCTGCCTTCTCTGACACTTTCTGCTGCCCTGGCCCTTCCATCCGCTCCTGCAGACCTGATCCAGGGGTGGGGATGGAGGCAGAGACCTGCTGCCTGTTTCTGTGAACTGAGTCTGACTGGCATTGTCTGTGGCTGTGGTGAGCCACGCAGCAGAACGGGTTTCGCCACCAGGAGTCTGGGGCCCACAAAGCCTGAAGAATCCAGCCTCTGGCTCCTTAGGAGATATCTACTACCTTCCCCTCCTGCCAGTGGGTTCCTGGGCCTGTGAGGGGTCTGTGGACCTCTGTGTCTTCTGGGTGTCCCTCAGGGCTAAGGAGGGGACCCGTGTAGTTCTCAACATGTCCTGTCTGTGCTCTTCAGTAACTGGGGGTGGCATCTGGTGGTGGCATAGTGTCCTTGTAATGGTGAGGAAGGGTGGAGCAGTGAGCCCAGGGGCAAGCACTGGTGGCTTGTTTTGTGGCACCTAGCCGCCAGCAGTGGTTCTGTAGGGTCACCTGGATGCCAGCCTTTGGGGGCCTGTGGTCCTTGCTGTGAGGGAGTGGCTGTCCTGACCCCTGGCCTTTCCTGCAGCGACTCACTGCCTTTTCTCTGCTCCTGCAGCTCAGAACCCTCGGGCCCTGCCATAGAGAGGTCGGCCTTCACGGAGAAGGATGCTCGCACTGGGGTGGTGACACGTCTTTGCAGGCGGCCGGCACTGCTGGTCAGCAGCACGAGCTGGACAGGTCTGTCTGACCTGGCCTGTGTTCTGGCCCACCACGGGAGGGGGGTGTCTGGAGACAGGCCTGACACCTGATCTGTTGTCTTTGCAGAGGACGAGGACTTCTCCATCCTGCTGGCAGCATTGGAAGGTAGGTGCCGCTGTGTCAGCAGCTCTGGGCTTGTTGGGGCAGGGGCCGTGCAGCTGGCCGGGCATGGCAGGTCTGCAGCCTGCTTCTGCCCCAAGGACCACAGGGTGGACCTGCTTGCGGACAGTAGGAAGGGGGATGTGGGCAGCTCTGTGGCCTCCCTGAGGGAGCAGCCCCTCCCCACTCCCCACCCCTCCCCCCCCACCCATGTGAAAGGACACCAGTTCATGTTTCTTTTATTTTTAAAATAGAGTTTGAACAGCGGGCATCTGACGGAGACAGCCTTCCTTCTGTAGTCTGTGTGATAACAGGTACCACCTGGGACCCTCGGACCCTGGACTCCACTTGCAGCCCCAGGCCAGCTGGCCCCAAGCCAGGGCTGGGTCTTGGTGATGAGGGCACATGCCCCGTGGGGACTCAGGGTGCTGAGGTCAGCTCTGGAAGAGGTCTGGGGCCCTGACTGGGGCTGCTGAGGGGTGCAGCTTCCTGGAACTGGCTGCCGAGTCCCAGTGGGAACCTCTGGGGCTAATGGTGTGGCAGGGACCAAAATGGGTCCAGTGCCATGGGTGTCCTCTGCAGGCAAAGGGCCGCTGAAGGAGCACTACAGCCGCCTCATTGGCCAGAAGCAGTTCCAGCACATCAAGGTGTGCACGCCGTGGCTGGAGGCCGAGGACTACCCGTTGCTTCTAGGTGAGAGCTGAGGGCAACAGAGGGGCTCCAGAAGATGACCCAGGCTTCTTCTAAAAAGGGACACTGAAGATTTTAGTTGCTTCTGTGGCATAGTCTTTTTTTTTTTTTCTTTGAAACAACTTAAGAAATGTAAAAGCCATTCCCAGCTCAGAGGCTCTAATATCGACAGGCCTCAGGCTGGACTGCGTGGCCACAAGGGACTCCAGCCGAGCTCCTGAGATGAGTTTCCTGTTGTGCCAGCTCCTCCTGCCTGATCAGGCTCAAGGGTCATGTGTGCTCAGTCCCCAGCCCTGGCTGCTGTGGGGCCCACTTTCCCTACATGTTGGGTCTCAGAACAGGCTTCTGTCTCTGCTCCAGGAGGGGGCGGGGCCTGGTGCTGGAAGGTCCCTCCTGCCTTCTTTTCCCATGGCAAGTGGGTGGTCTTGCTGAGGTCAGTTGTTTATTTGGCTTTATTTTTACAGTGTTTCTTGTTGGATCTGCTGTGGATTCCTTTAAACAGTTTATTTTTTTATATAAAAAATTTTATTATGGGTTTTAAAAACTGAGGTCGAATACGTATAACTAGGCTGCGTTCACTACATTTACCCTGTTGGACAACCTTCACCCCATGTCCAGAGCACAATACTACCACGCTGCACAATAACTACACACAATAACTACTTCTTTTTAAAGTAAATGGTGGTTAAATAGAAAAAGCAAGTCAAAGAGTAAATAAAAACACTAAGATCGTGGCAGTTTTAGACAGGGTGATGGCTGCCAGCAATTGGGCAGCCCTGCTATGTCTCTGCCCTTCGCCCTGGCACTTGGCTAGAGTAAGCCACTTGTTTTCTGGGACATTCTTAATTTCCACTCCGGGAGGATATGTTCCCCAAACCCTGACTGCCTCCCCCTTCTTCCGCGCAGGGTCGGCGGACCTGGGTGTCTGTCTGCACAAGTCCTCCAGTGGCCTGGACCTGCCCATGAAGGTGGTGGACATGTTTGGGTGCTGCCTGCCTGTGTGTGCCGTGAACTTTAAGTGGTAGGGGCAGAAACCCAATCTTCTGGGGTCGGATTCTCAGGTCAGCTGCACAGGGTGGGCAGTGTGGCCAGGACTGCTGTGAAGTGCCCCGTCAGGGCCAGCTCCTGTGCAGTGCAGGGAGGCTCAGAGGGGCCGTGGCTGTTGGGGTCAGGCTGAGCCCTACTCAGTACAGTTGGCTCTCTGTACCTATGGATGGAACCAAGCGTGGGTCATTGTAGCTAGGTTGGCAGTGGTGAGGCCTGTACGGAGCATACAGATTTTTCTTGTCCTTATTCCCTGCACAATACAGTGTAATGACTGTTCACGTGGCTTGCATTGCTTTAGGTGTCCAAGCAACCTGGAGGGGACTTAGAGTATGAGATCCGTGCAGGATACAGATACCACACCATTTCACAGAAGGAGCTGGGGCACCTGGGGGAGGGGCTCTGGGAATGAATCCCCTGCAGATGCTGAGGCATGACAAGTTGGCTTTGGTTTGGGCTCATGCTGAATAAAGCACCGAATCTTGAGCATTCGCCCTCCTTCCCCTCAGTCTCGCTCACAGTAAGGAATGTGGCTGCAATCGCCACCTGCTTTACGTGGTTCTCTCCCTCCCCTCCTCCTCCTCCTCGTCCCTTGGCTGAGCTCTCGTAGCTGGGGTGGGATTACTGCAGGGAGTGTAATTCTGTGACCCCTCTCTCCCTGGCCAAGGTGGGTGCTGGAAAGGGCAGCTCCAGACCAGGTCCTGGAGGCAGTGGCCCTGCGTGGGCCAGGTCCTCGCCTCTGTGGGGACCAGCCTCTGGATGGGAAGTTCAGGGGCCAGACCCTCTGTGAGCTAAGCTGGGTCTCTTGGGAACAGACCTCCTGGTGACCCGTCCCTAATGTGCTGAGCCCAGCACCAGGGCCTTGCCTGTACCCTGGTTCTTGGGCATGGAGCATAGGAAATGGTCCTTGAGTACATGGTCCTCGGAGGGCGTGTGACACCCAAGAGCACCTCCCCTGGGGCCTCCTCCACATCTGCCTGGCATTGAGATGTGTCCTCCCACTTCCTTCTGAAGCTCTGTGTCAGAACAGGCTGAGGCCAAACCCTGCCCCTGCCCCCAGCCTCGCCCGAGTGGGGTGGGCCAGCTGGGCACCGCTGGGCACCGCGGCTGGGTCTCAGGCCTCCCCTGGTTGTCTCTGCAGCCTGCATGAGCTTGTGAAGCACGGGGAGAACGGCCTGGTCTTTGAGGATGCGGAGGCGCTGGCAGCTCAACTGCAGGTAGGTGTCCCCTGAGCAGGCCGGGGGCACAACACTGAGCTAGCTCTGCTCCCTGCCCGCCCACAGGACCTGGCGGGTGCGGGGCTCTGGAGGGAAGGCTGAGGGAGGCAGTGGGTGGTGGAGTCAGGGCCTGCTTGCCTGTCTTTGGGGATATGGAGGCTGCACCTTAGAAGGTGGGAACCGTGCTGCCACGTGGGGAGGAGCAGACGAGGTGAGGGTTTGTGTGCCGCCTGGGACGTGGTGGTTCTGCAGGGGACACTGTTTCTCCTTACAGAAGTTAACCACTGTCATTCTTGGAAGGTGAACAGCTTTCCCTGAACAGGTCTAGGTAGGATCTAGGCCTTGTCATGTTCAGGGGAACTGCTTTGTGAACAGCTGCAGACCATCTGTACACAGAGGGTTGAGCTCCAGAGCAACTGTTTACAAAGTCAGGTGGGCTGGATCGGGTCTGCAGCTGTAGGGTGCCAGTCCCCTCGGGAACATTTGGGTAAAGCCAGAACCCGGGATCATCTGCCTCCCTCCTAGCAGTCAGGTGGGACTGTGCCCTGTGCAGGACACTAGGCCACATGTGCTCCAGGGCACAGGTGTGGGAAAGTGGGGGATAGCCCTGGGGAGGGACAAGTAGGGGATGGGTGCTGCTGGGTGAGCAGCCTGCAGCTGGCAGGCTCAGGGAGGGCTGGCATGGGTGGGTGCCACCATGGGCTCAGTTCTGGTCTTCACTGTTCTGTAGATGCTTTTCTCAAAGTTTCCTGATCCTGCTGGAAAACTAAACCAGTTTCGGAAGAATCTTCGGGAGTCGGAGCAGCTTCGATGGGACGAGAGCTGGCAGCGGACTGTGCTCCCTTTGGTCATGGACACGTGACCCTGCAGGCCCAAGGCCAACGTCCCTGATCAGTTGAGGGGTGGTGCACCATCCTGGGGACGGAGAGACACTGCCTGTTCTTCCCTGTCCCTGCCTGCTGCCCCGCAGCCACCCGGGCTTTTATGTAGTGACCCCAGTGGTCAAGCCAGAAGGACGGCTGGGGACTGACGGGAAGCTGGCTCTTCCTGGTTTCTTAGGCACGCAGAACCTGTCTTGTCTTCTGTCTGAGCGTGCTGCTCTCCTGGCACCTCCTGTCCCCTCTTCATCCTCCCAGCTTCTGCCCGTCACGCTCCTCATCTGGGTTCCTGCGGCCTCTGGGGTGAGCGCCCAGCTGTGGAGCCCTATTTGTTAAAGATGTTTTATTTTTTATGAAGGTAGTTCTTGCTTTTGAGCCAAAGCCTGGTTTTGGGCAGATGGGGATTCCCTTACAAACCAGAGCTGAGGACAGAGGGGCACCCACACTCAGTCTTACTCCGTCAGGATAGTTTGTTTCCCGACTTGGCATGTGGCATTCTTCCCTCAAGTCCAAAGGAAGTTTTATCAGCTTTCTCTGTGAAAGCTCTTCCCACTGCTGCAAATGGCGAAGCTACAGCATGAGTCTCAGGACTGCCATCTCCGAGTGCTCTTCATAGGGGAACAGTTTCTGGCTGTGAGGAGGCACTGCTTCCCAGCGGATCGCGGCCCGGCCTGCAACAGAGCACACACCTCAGGACGGCAGCGCTGGGCCTGGGGCTGTGTCTGTTTTCCTTGGCTCATGGCCCCCCGGGCTCACCCAGGTGCCCAGGCTACCTCCAGGCACTCTGGGTTCCCTGTCACTGCACACGTGCACATCAGTCTGCGAGGGTGGGGGGAGCTGACTGACCCCACGTCTGCCTGGCTGCTCTACCAGCACCACTCCTCACACGGGCCAGAAGAGGCGCGTTGTCTTCGAGAGCAGGGTGGCTGGCGCTGCGAGCCAGGTGGCTTCTTAGTCATAGTTATAAGCGAAAAGTCACTATTTATAAAGTGAAATAAGGAAATCTGTAATTCTGTCATCTAAGTATAATAATTTTTGGTGTATGTTCTAGAAATTCCCTAGGCAATAAGATATATAAAATAACAAGCCCAGGTGTGGTGGTGCACACCTGTAATCCCAGGTATTCAGGAGGCTAAGGCACGAGGAGCGCAAGTTTGAGGCTGGCCTGGGCAACTCAGACCCTGTCTTAAAAAACAGCTGGGGTGTGGCTTGGTGGTATAGCATCTCTGGGTTCAATCTGCAATTCCCAAAAACCAAATGACAAACTACCACAGTGGGGCTTGTGCTGTGTGCCGATTGGCACTTTGCTGCTTTCACTTGAAACACATTAGAGGTGTCTTCCTTGCTCTCTTGGGGCTGCACAGCCTCCCCCAGTACTGAGTGCTCCTGTCTTCCTGCTCGTGGAGGGGCATCTGCGTGTCTTTCTGCACAGAGGTTGGGCAGGGGAGTCTGGACAGCTCCTAGGAGGGGCCTTGCTGGGGGGGCAGTTGGTAGATGGTCCCCCCTGCACCAGCTTTTGTGTGGAATGCTCTGGCTGGGCCTGGCATGCTGGGGCTGTGGGGAAGTGGCAGGGGGACACAGGCTGGGTGATCTGGCTGAGTCCACGGAAACTGGAGTCTGCCCAGTGTCTTCACAGCTGAGACAAGGTCTAGGCTGACCCATGCTGGCCCACAGGGCATTACCCGAGGCTTGGAACAGCAGTCCCTAGGCCACCTCTGCAGCCAGGTCCTTCTCTTACTTGCACTGGGTGCCCATGACCATGGCTGCCACACTGCTGAGGGCTCTGCGTGCCAGGTACTGTCCTCAGTGTGTTCAGGCTGCCTCTCCATGGTGCAGATGGGGGGACAAGTGACAGTCCTGCTCCACGAGGGTGGAAGTGGGACTGCCTTGAGCTGACACTCAGTTGTCATGCGGTTCAGAACCCAGCTGGCATCTCTCTGCCTGCATTTTACAGGGAATGAGGCCCTAAGGCTTATGGAACCTGCCTGAAGCACACAGTAGGGCTGTGGTCTCCGACCTCTGGGGTCACTGTGTTGGACTGTCTTGGCCTGAGTGCCCAGGCCTGGTGTGTGGGACGGGGCTTCCTGGCTTTTCCCAGGGCTCCATTCTCTTACTTCCCTGGTTTCTGCCTCCCTTGATCCCTCACGGGAATAGCTTGGTGGCCTGTGGCCTGGGGGACTCACCTAGCTCGGTGGTGAACAGCTGCCAGGTCTCTGGGTTGCGCATGGTGCAGGCCACATAGACGTCAGGAACCTGGTCCCTCTGGCAGGCAGAGAGCCTCTGCAGGACCCCAACCAGTGCGAGGGTCACTTCTGGGCAGTACAGCACGTCTGTGATGCAGAGCTCTGGTTACTCAGGGGCCTCAGGACTCAGAACCAAGCGGCATGGCCAGGCTGCTGCTGAACCTGGGGAAGGCTGAGGGCCTGCAGTGGCTGTTAGATTAGATCTATGCTGTTCTGCAGAAAGATTGCTCAGGTGACAGGAAAACCCTCAGGACACTAGCCAGCGGAGACTCCCTGGCCTCGTGGGAGTACTGCTGGGAATGCCGGCTGTGCCTGTTCAGAGGCTGCTTGCTTAGTGACGCTGTCTGGGCTCTGCTTTGGGCTTCTGTGTCCTGAGCTCTAACCTGACAGCTGTAGTGGGCATGATGTCAAGTCGGAAAGGGGACGTAGGGCCTTTGGTGGCCTAACCACTCTGCCTTCTCTTAAGGACACTGTCCTTGTACCAGAAGTGGTTAGCCTCTTCCTGTGGCCTCGGAAGGCCTGGGGCCTGGACCCATGCAGAGAGGTGTAGACAGAGACAGGCAGGTCGCCCAGCATGGTGGTGGCAGTGAATCCCCAGGACAACCCTGCACAGAGAAGACAGCCGGCACTGACAGGTGGGGCTGCTCAGCTCTTGTTCCCCGACTGCCCTGGGATCCCCCTCAAGGCCTGGTGTGGGACTGGGTGCTGGTGACAGGCGGGAGACTGCTGTGGCCCTGGAATGACCAAGGGCTGCCATGGCTGGCTCTCCCGTCTGAAGACCTGGGGCATGGTGCTCAGAGCACTGGATGCCTGGCAGTGAAGTGGCAGCATCTCTGAGTGGCAGCATCTCTGAGGGGCACAGCATGTGGGCTCGTGTGCAGCCCCCCTGAATGGAGGAACTGCATGGTAACTGAGGCCTCCTGGGCGTCCTCTGCAGGGCGAGCCTGGCAGAGGGCTCTTCTGCTCAGCTCAAGCCCTGGTGGACAGCCAGGGCACTCCTGATGGAACCACCCCAGCGGCAGCACCTGGAAGGGGCTCCGGGTGCTCTGATGCCTCCCGGAGGCCCGGGCGCCCCTGCTCCCCACCTGCAGCACCCTGCTCCCTAGCCCTCAGCAGAGCGCTGGCGGGGCTGGCCCGGGCTTACCTGCTGCGATGACAATGTCTGGCTGGAAGGCGGATAGCTGAGGGACCGCTGCCTCATCCCAGTCCAGCTGGGCCACCGTCACCAGGGGGCTCTCTGAGTCAGCCGTGGCCTCCGGCTCCAGCGGGAGGCCGTTGAGAAGCACGTTTCCTCGGAGCTGCTTGAGGACACGGCTGTGACAGTCACTGAAGATGTATGCTCGGGGGTGGCATGTCTTGCAGATGACCACACCTGTGAGGCCAGCGCCACTGCCCAGCTCTAGCACAGTCCTGGGTGGGTGAAAGGGAGCCTGTCAGTCTGTGCCAGGGCCAACCCGCCTGGTGCCTGCCCTGTGCCTGCGGTCACCTGTGCCTGAAGGCTGCTGGGTTCTCTATGGCCCACTCTGCGAGGTAGAGGGCTGCATCCCACGTGACCAGGCCCGTGGTGCCATGGGAAACGATGGCTGTGCTCTCCGAGAGGGTGACTGAATCTCCTGAAGGCTGCACGAAGAGACGGGGCGGGGGGGAATGAAGCCAGCCATCTGGACACGGTGCTAGTGTTAAGTCACAGTGGCGGCCACACCACAGCCACCACCCGGCAAGGGAAAAGAAACTTCCCACACAGCAACCGTGGTGCAGCTCGGGGCCAGTCAGCATGCGGGAAGTGGAGGGGCTGGCTGGACGCCCCCACAGGTGCCCCCAGGCCCAGCTCTGACGGCCAGGGCCATTCAGCAGAGGGGTGGCAAGGATAGAGTGTGGGAGGGAGACCTTGGGTTGTGCCCAGTTAATGGACAGGACTAATGCTGGTGTCTGCGGGCCCATAGCAGAGTGAGGTACACAAACTCAGGGACATGACCAACAGGCAGGATGGCGGTTACTGGTGCTGGGACTGGCTGGGTCAGGTGGAGGGCCTCAGGGGCTGCTGCCAGGGTTCTGTCCCACCACCAGAGTGGCGGTCACTGTGGCTGCTGCCGTGCAGTGACTCTATAAGCTCTGTATTTCTTGCGTGTGGTTTTCTGTAGCTGTTTTATAATAGCAGCTTAAAGCAAACCAGTGAAGCAACCCCAACCTCCTTCTGGCTATTGTGTGCAGAAGGGGTTTCCATATGACAATAGGAGGGGCA
Organism: Marmota marmota marmota; assembly: GCF_001458135.2. Taxonomy (NCBI): domain Eukaryota; kingdom Metazoa; phylum Chordata; class Mammalia; order Rodentia; family Sciuridae; genus Marmota; species Marmota marmota. The sequence continues at coordinate 4,872,433 of NW_026000185.1, read as the reverse complement.
GTCGGGCCAGTGACGGTGGTGGCAGTAGAGTGAGAAGAGACTGCTGTAGAGACTGCTGTCCTGTGAGGTCCACACAGTCAGGTGTGAACTGAAGGCTGGACACCAGGTCCTTGCTAACGAGTAACTGAGTGGCTGCCTGAGACAGGTTCTGTTGTTTATTGGAGTGCTTGGTTTTGGGCGAGGCAAAGGAGGTTGCAGAGCTGAGGGGTCAGGATCAACCCTGTGCCGAGCCCTGCTGTCACCCCCTGGAGCACAGCTGTTTGGCCTGTGCACATCTCCTACCAGCACATAGCTTCGGTGGCACTGGGTGGGCTCCTCTGTGGTCAGGACCTCTGCCAGTGCCTCGTACAGCTCGTCCAAAGGCTCTGCGTGGACAACCTCGTGCTGTGGGGGAAAGAGTGACAGCTTCAGTGGAGGGGATCAGTGTGACCCTCAGAAATAACTCCAGATTCTGTTTGCCTCTGCGCCAACCTGCGGCTGCGTTAGACGGGACCTGCACCTAAGTTAGGAGATTTGGAGTGAAATGACTTAATAGAGAACATCTAGTATGTGGGTAGCAAGGTGCAGAGTGAGGGTGGCACAGTCTAGGAGAGCAAATCCCACTGAGAGGAAGCTCTGCCATTTTCACATGGAGGAGATCTGAAGGGAGTGCAGCAGAAGCCACAGTAAGGTGCCCACAGGGCAGCGTGGCTTCCAAGCTGCTTCCCAGTGGCAACCCCAGGCCCGGGCTTCCCAGGTCAGCGCAGGGTCCGCTGGAGGGCAGACACACTTCAGGAGGTGCTGAGACCACCAGAGAAGCACCATGTGAGGAGGCCTGGGGACAGGGGTGATGAGAAGCAAGGGTTACTTGTGTGCTAAGCTCAGTGAGGTGTGGCCCTGTCAGTTGGTGGCAGCTGAGGCGTGTGCTACTGCTGTGGAGGAACCGCTTCTAATGCTGTCGAGCACTGAGCCGATGGGCACACATCCTGTGCCCGTCAGGAAGCCCCTCAGCTCAATGGGGAGAATTCAGTGAGGAACCAGCTCTGAAGGCACTTCCAACAGAGGCTGGCGGGCCACCCAGGGCTGGCAAGGGCAGGGCGCTGTCGGAGCCTGCCACACGGGCAGGATGGAGGGAGGAGGGGCTTCCAGCACTTAGGGCCAGGGCTGCCTGGCAGGATGAGGACCTGCCTGGTGGGAGGGGCCCAGAGGAGACACAGCTGCTGCCAAGACCCTGCAAGCAGGTGAGGGAGAAATGCCCAGCTTTGCCTATTGAGCAAATCCTGCTGGCAGCCCACTGTCCAGGAGGCCCCTGCCTAGCAGGTATGAAGAGCAGGGAGGGATGTGAGCTCCAAGAGGCAAAGCCCTGGCGGGGAGCCCCCTCTGCACAGCCAGCCTAGTTCCACTTGTGGTCTGGTTACAGGAGACACTGCCCACCACTGACCTTTTTGATGAGCTCCAAGAGGAAGCTCTGGGTGTACTTCACTGACGGTGGGTGCCTTATACACACAGGATGTTTCACTGTCTATGAAAAAAGAAAAAAAAAAAAAAAGGTTGGTTGCTGGAGACACCCTGTATTAAGTGTCCTGTGAGCTTCAGGCAATTAGAGGGTGAGCCCAGTTACCCACTGCCTTGACAAGGGTGTGCAGGGACACAGGGTTATGGCAAGATGTACCGCAGGCACCTGCAAGACTGAGCCTGAAGATTTAAGCTCTCTCCTAAAAATGCTCCTACCCTAGTCACACAAGTGAGGTTTCTAACACCCACTCTGGGCAGGACACAGGCACAGTGACTGGGTCCCTTCCTTCCAGGGTAACCAGTAAGAACTGGAGTCTGAAGGGACGACAGTGGTCAGATTTTCTGGCTTCACAGAAGAGGCGAGAGTACAGCAGTGTGAACCAGACCCGGGCACCTGTGCTCCTGGAGGGAGAGTCCTAGCCAAGCAGCAGGCCTGGAGACCAAAGAGGGAAGAGGCCAGGGCGAAGCCTGGACCAGGGTAGGCGGAGGAAGGTTCTCTGGGCTGATGCCTCAGAGGCAGCCTCGAGAAGGCAGGAGCAGGAGGAGCAGCAGCAGCCTGTACAATTCCAGGCAGCACAGCTGGCACTGTGGGAAGGAGCAGGAAGCGACTGGCGCTTGGGGAAAGGCAGGTGGGGAAGTGGGCCTGGGGGAGAGGCAGGGCTGCTGCGAGGAGGGACCCAGAGCTTCACAAGGGCCACAGGATACTCACACAAGCCCTAGGGGCTTTCCAGGAGATCCATGTTAAGATTGATTTATTCGATTTAATGGACAACCACAGTAGGTTTTTTCCTTTGCTTTGCTAGGAACTGAACCCAGGGCTCGCAAATGCTGGGCAAGTGCTCTAGCACTCAGCTGCCCTTGGCCCCATAGTAGGCTTTTAAAGCAGCTGTTTGTTTATGCTCTACTGCCTGTAGGTGTGACACTGGGTGGAAGCGAACAAAGCCCCAACCACTGCACCACCCTCAAGGTCTTCCCCTGCTCTGGCTTCGTCTTTCCCACACTCACCCCCAGCACAGGAATTTCTGACCTGGGCTCCTTGGATGGGTTTTGTTGTTGGGGGTGAATGTCTGTGTCACCCCCGAATTTGTATGCAGAACATATGTTTCAGATATGTCTTTCCAGAAAGGGAGACTCTAACTTTGGCCTTTGAGAAGCCTCATGACCCCTGAGAAGTTTGTGAACTGTCCTTGACCCACATGGCCAGGGTCAGGGTGGGGCACACCTCTACCCTGTGTGGAGATGCACTTCAGAGTCCAAACACCACTTCAGCAGAGCAAGGGTCCCTGCATGTGTGTGAGACACAGGAGTTGGTAAGACGGGGTCTTTACTTTGCTTTAAATGCAAAGAAGAAAGTCTCTGAGCAACTACCATTTGCTGGGGGCTGTCCCTGTACCTGTCAGGTCTGTTTTCACTGCGGATGGTTTAAAAACATCCCCCAGCTTCCCTCCTCTCGAGCAGAGTTTTGCATATTCTGATGTCTTTTGGTGGGGTTCTTTTTTTTGTCTTTTTTGGAACTGGGGGTGGAACCCAGGGCTTTGCGAATGCAAGGCAGACGCTTTGCCACTGAGCTACACCCCAGCCCTATTCTGATGTCTTCAAGCAAGAAAACAAAGGAGCCAGAGCCGTCGAGGCTCTGACAGGACGTGCAGCGCTGGATGGCTGTGTTCTTTGAACATGGTGTTTTCTAAGGGTACGTGTGCACTTGTGGCTCTTCTGTCCCGATATGTGCCCAGTGATCCTGGGGTTCTTACCTTCTGCAGAATATCCAGCAGCAGCTCGGAATCTGATGACGTCCTTAGTTTCTCTTCTAGGCTCTATTTGGAGGGGAAAGAGAAATCTCAAGGGCATTTTCGTGGGAACATTAAACATGCAGTAGAACATGCTGGCAAAGCACTAAGTGATCTCTCCCCTGGGACCTGGAGTCACTTGGAAATGGAAGCCATGAGGCTAAGGCCTGACCTTCAGATGTCAGAGGTCACACCCGGATGAGTCACAGAAAATGTCAGGGGCTGACTCTTGGTTCCCATTAGCCCCGGCTGTTCAGTGGTCACCTGGGTCACAGAGCAGCTCCACAGCCGAACTGGAAAGCCATGGCTTCAGGTTGGATGGGCTTGTCTGGGACCTGACATCTGAGTTAAAATGAGATTCAGAATGTGCAGATGCCAGGTCCAGTCATGCTGTCCTCTTTCTCCAGGGACTCAAGCCCACCAGTGAGCTCAGGCTTCAGTCAGGCAGATGGCTTCCGCCAGCCTCGGTAACCCCAGGGCCCCTGGCCATGCCCTAAAAGGCCCTCCGGGCCTGGCTGCTCTGACTCCATCTCCCACCACCCTGCCCCATCTGTGCTCAGGTGGTCCCAACACAGGACATTCCTTGAGCCTTCTTACTGTCCACTGCGTCACCGTTCAGGGCCCAGGTCAAATGATGATATTTGGGGAGGCCTCCCCTGAGTCCCCTACTTTGATGAATCCTCCTCCCAGTTCTCCATTTTCCTGTTCTATTGGCTTTCTGGCCACTCTCATCTCCTGGCTGCTTCTTACTAGTTGTTTATTTATCCTCGGGCTCTCTCATCTGAGCAGGTCCTCATGTCTAATGTGTACTGCTGACCCCTGGCTCATAGAAAGCATTCAAAAAACATTTGGATGCTGAATAAAAACACCAGGTAACACTTGTGTGCATTTACCATAATCTAAGCATTGCTTCAAGGGCTTTGGTACTCAAGTGATTCTGAATACAAAATAATATATGGTTGGTATCATTATATCCCCCATTTTACTAACTAAAACTATGGCACCGAGAGATGTAGTCACTTTTCCATGGTCACACGGTGCACTGGGGGTTAGGTCAGGGTTCAGGTGTCTCTCTGGCCTGCCTCTCATGTACCGCATTCTTTTCTTTTCTTCATGAAGCCTTTGCTCAAACTGAACGACAATAAGAGGCCCCACCGCATGGATGTTGGGGGTGAGCCCAAGTAAGTATCTAACACGGTTTGCGAACAATTACTCTCCACGTGAATGGGGACCTACGGATGCTGTTAGGCTTTCAATTTTGGCTTAAAAAATGTACACGTCCCTCCTCACCGGAAATGATCTGAGTGCTAAATGTTTTATGTTGATGAAATAACACAGGAGACTGGCCACCACTCCATCTGACGGCAGGCCCGGAGGAATGGCTATCCAAACTGACTCACTCCAGTGAGCTCAGTGCACACGATTATCTACGAGGCGGGTCCACTAAGCCCCTCTGTGGGCAGCCGGACCGCTCACAGGCCCAGAACGCGGGAGGCCGCCCCTTGGTCTCTTGGCCTAAGCTGCGGGAGTTGTCCCTTGCTCGACACCGCGGAGGCCACCGCGGGTGGGGTCCTGCGACCAGGCCCGCGCGCCGGAGAGCGCGGCTCCTGCAGAGGACGCCCACCTTCCCGGAGGCGCGAGGGCAGCACTCCCAGGTGGCCGACGGCATGAGACAGCAGGAAACTGGTCGGGCACCGCCCGCGACCCTGGAGGTCCTCCGCGAGCCGGGAGGAGCCCGCCTCCCTCCGCCCGGCGGAGCGGCCCGCAGGCTGGGGGCAGAGGCCCGGGCCGGCTCCACCCCGCCGGGGCCGAGTCGCGCCCCGCCGTCTCCCCGCGCCCCGCGCCCACCTGCCAGGGGAAGGAGCGCAGCGTGCGCGCCGCCAGGAAGCGGCGCTCGAAACTCTGCAGCAAGCGCGCGGTCTCCGCGCTCTCCTCGGGCTCCATGGCGGGGCGGGGCCGGCGTTGCCGGGAGACCGGGCGGAAGCGGGGCCCAGTCGGCCGGAGGCGGGGTTAGGGGCGGGGCCAGGGCGACTCCGGGGCGGGGCCAGGCGAGGCTCGGGTCCGAGAGACGGCCCTAGGGGCGTGGCCAGGGGCACCCAGGGGCGGGGCTTGGAGTGCGTGAGGCGGGGACGGCCCCGCCCACATGGTGGGCTTAGGGCGAGGCCGAGGGCCNGTGGGGGACAGAGGAGCGGGCGCGTGCGGGGCGCCGGGCCGCCCTCTCTTCGCATAGCACCCTGCCCATCAGGCCGCCTCTCCCGGCGCAGCAGAAGCACCCCGCACTCCTGTCCTAGCCTTTGGATCTGTCACCCAACAAGTTTTTTGTCCACCAAACGCTACTAAGCGCCCACTGCATGCGTGGCTCTGTCAGGCACTGGGGCTGTAACTGGGAAAATCCAGGTGTGGGTCGTGCCCTCCCAGGGCGGGGGCGCAGGGCCTCGGTCGGGGCGGGAGGTGGCCACCTCATCAGTCCTCTCGCAGGCCTCGGAGTGAGCACACAGGACTCAGAGGGCTTTCGGCAGGGTTTGGATCTTGCAGGGAAAGGGGTCTGAAGGAAGGGTGGGAGCTGGCTTCTGGGAGTGGTTTGCAGAGGAATAATGAACCCTAACCCGTTCAAGGCGGGACAGCTAGCAGCTCACAGGCACAGCTCTTGCAGTTTGCTCCGTGTTCAAGGTCTAACATGTTTACCTTAGCAAATCGCTCAAAAAAACTCCATTTGGAAGAGTTCCGAGCTTTAATTTGTTGAATATACTTGCAGAAGGTAGATGAGGGGACAGATTAAGCCTTATTATCTCCTTCGGATGAGAAATACTTGAGCTCTGATCAGCTTTTCGAACTAGAGAGGGGAATTAATTTTAATTGAATGCAAGTATTAGCTCTATCTGTTGTTCCTCTCTGGACCAACAACAACAAAAACCAAAAACAAAAGTTCATCTTTTATTTCCTGAACACTGCTGATTTGAATAAAGACAGTGGACCATGGTTATTGCTGTGTTTTTACCCAGAATGAAGAGTTTGTGAGTCCGAGATGCTGCACAGATCCTCAGTTGCAGCGTTGTGAGGCCGTGGCCTGAGACACTGATGTGCTGGGAGCAGGCTGGGTCTTTAAGGAAGGCTGGCTTGAGAGCTGGGGCAAGGACCCTGGCTGGCTCTTGCTGTCTTGCCTTAGTAGACAGTGCACACCAACAGGAATGGTTAGGTGCACTCATAAACGTGGGCTCATTCTCTGAACATGCATATTAGTTATTAATCACCATTTCTCTGTGGAACCAAATGCCACGATAGTCCTGTGGGGTGCACTCCTCCAATATGAATAAATCCAGCCTTTCCTGATGCCAGACAGGAGCAGATTGAGGAAGGACCCTACTTGGTCACAGGTCTGACCTGCGCATGGAGAAGACGTCTTATCTTGGAGTGTAGGCTCTCAGGAGGGACATGTCTTAGATCTAAATCTGGGGTAAAGGAACTTTACCCCTTAATCTTTTAGGTCTCGCCATGCAGTGTGGTGTGTTCAGGTGTAAGTGACGTTCAGGTGGTGTTGATCTGGAGAGTAGGATAAGGCCTTATCTATGAGGTCCTGCCCTGATGCAAGGGGGAGCGTGTACACAAACCAGATGAAAGATTCAAGTTCCGGATTTGAGGCTTTCTATAATGCAGTAATAATAACCTAATGCATTTTAGCTATATGGAATGGTGGCCTTTGAGAAATGATGCTGTGGGCATGGTAGTTCAATCAGTACATTGAGGTCTTTTCTTTCTCTCTCCTATGGCTAATGGGTTCTGTAAAAAAGAGCCAGTTGATTTCTTTTTAAAATGTTGCTTCAGGGGGTGCAGACATTTATAGGGCATGTTTCAACTTACAGAAAAATTTTATGGTTCAAATATAAATTACATTAAACGTGGACTCTGTAATGGAATTTAAGGTTAAGTAATGTTTCGACTTTCCTTAGGCTGTTTCTAGCATCCTGCTGGTCAGGGCGGGTGTAATAAGGAATACAGTTGGGAGATGGAATCAAGTTCGGATGCAGTCGTACTAGATTAGAGGAGGCCCTGAATCCATCATCTGGCGTCCTTAGGAGAGAGAAATGTGCCACAGAAAATCAAAGACACAGGGGAAGATGTCCACGTGACCTTAGAGACAGACTGGAGTGATGCCGCCACAAGCCAAAGAGCACCAAGGACTGCAGGCAAGCACCCGAGGCCCGATGAAGTGGGAAGGACCCAGGGGATCCAGGGAGCACGACCCCGCTGACACCTGGCTTTGGACTTCCCGTCTACAGGTCTGTGCAATGATGACTCACTCTTGTTTAAGCCACCCGGGTTGTAGTGCTTTGTTACAGGAGCCCTACGAAGCTAATGCGATGGCTACCCATCTTCTGGGACTCAGTGCAGAGTAAAAGTGCACACCTTTGCTACCCAACCAGGCATTTAAAAATGGTGGCAGCAGATGATGTGAGCCCTGGCCCCAGTGGAACTGTGCAGGTTGCAGGTCCAGGAAGCTGCCCTCGTTCTGGGTTCTCAACATGCCCGATGCTCGGTGGCTGCAGGAAGCAGTTGGCCGTCGGCTATTGCAAAGCACAAGGATCAACCACAGGAAACCCAAAGACCACTCACTCCTTCTTCCGGTGAATGACTGTGTATGTCACACTAGCGATAAACAGGACCCTGAGACCTCCCAGATTGACACCGAGTCCAATTGCTGTGTTTTGGAGAGCAGGCGCCCTCAGTCTCTGATCCTGTGTAAAAAAATCAGAGGGTTTTAAATCATCTAGTTCTTAAGAGGCTGTTCTGGCTGCTCCTGGGTCCCTGGGAAGTTTCCCATCCGAGCGTGAGTGAATATTAAATATGGAAATGAAATGTACATTTTAGCCCCAGAAAGTGCTCACTGTAGAGAATTCTCAGAGGGCAAGTCGTTGAAAGCCGATTTACTAAATGACCTCTTCGCCAAATGACCCATTTGCTTAATGACCACTTTACCAAACGACCAATTTGCTAAAAGCCAATTTGCTGAAAATCAGTTTGTGGGATGTCCAGCTTCTCAGTGACGGACAGTGAAGCACCTGACCTACCCCAGGTTTCTGACAACTGCTGCAAAATCGTTGGAGCAAAACTCTAAAACTCAAAAGGAAAACACCCTCAAGGATTTGGTGGCCTCTTCATTCATTTAACCACTTCCCTATAAAAATAGGCTGTTTCCTGTAAGGCCCTAAGAGCCAAGCTGTGGGCAGTGCTCAGAGGGGAGAGGCTGAGTACCTTTGTGAGTGTAACTGCTGTGAGGACCCCATAAGTCACTGGACAGTAGTTAAGTCTTAAGACGGCCAGTGTTTGTAAACAGCCTCCCGAGGAGGGTGGCGCAGAATTCCAGAGAAGACTCCGTTCCCCCGCTACGTGGCCACGTTTGGCGTCTTGACCTCCTGAGGTTGGCCAATCTCATTTCAGGCCCTTCCCTCTCTCTTTTCAGCAAGGAGTGGAAGTGTGAGGTTCCCCCACTCTGGACAGCCCTCCCTTCTCCTGGAGGAGCCTGTTTTCTGTATTGAGCAGGACATCTTCGGGGCAGATGGCCATGATTCCTGAGGATCAGCAGGGCAGGGTTACACCCCGACTCCGTCTGCGGTGCCCATGGAAATCATGGAGGATCCCGGCTTCCTCAGCCCCGTGTTTAGAGCTGCTCTCCTCTTGCTCTGAGGGCTCCAAAGCTGCTGGGAAACAGGATGGTTCTGCTTGAATTCCTGCCCCCCCCTTCCCGCCAGAGAACCCTTTTATATTTTTCAGTTTTTGGTACTGGGGATTGAACCCGGTGGGGGGCTTAACCATGGAGCCACATCCTCAGCCCTTTTTATTTTTACTTAGAGACAGGGTCTTGCTGAGTTGCCTAGGACCTTGCTGAGTTACTGAGGCTGGCTTTGGACTCTCCATCCTCCTGCCTCAGCCTCTGGAGCCTCTGGGATTACCGGTGTGTGCCACTGCGCCCTGCTCCATTTTTGATTCTTTTCTACTCAGGACAGAACAGACTGCAGTCACCCAAGAGATGCTCCTGGACTCTCACCACCAGCAGCAGGTGAGACTCAAAAGCAGACGCTGGGTACCCCGTCAGGACCCAGTGCCCAGATGATGGCTGCGCATGCTCCAGAGAAGGGAGGACAAACGCCTCGACTGGAGCTTCAGGGCAGGCCAGTGGATGGGACTCTGGGGAAGTGTGCTCAGCCAGAGGCAGCCTGTGGTTTGGACAGGAGCCTGCACTGGGAGGTGGGGACTTTTAAAGGGCATGGCCTAGCTGAAAGGCGTGAGGTCACTAAGGGCCACCAGGAAGTGAGCGGCTGGCTCTACTATGGCTCCCAGACTTGAGGACCTCCTCACCACAGGCTCAGAAGCACCAGAGACAGCTGACCTGGACCCAAGCCTCCCGATGGTGAGCCAAATTGAACCTTCCCTCCAGCTGAGTTGCTTGTCTCAGGTATTTTGTCACAGTGCCAGACAGCTGCCTAACAGCCCCTGAGACCAAAGGATTTTCTGCCTGTTGGTCAGTTCAGCAGAGATGGACCCGCAAACAGCTGCCCGCTCTCTCAAACTGTCTGGTCAGTCAGGCACTCCTCCTGTAAGTATCCCCAAGTCACTCTGCACCTGTTGGGTCACAAACTTGTGAACCTGGTTTACAGACACTGGGTGTCAGGGGAATGGAGGCCTGGGCGCTGGGCCGCGGTGCTCCGCGGGGATCTGGGTGCAAGAGGGATCGGGGTGGCTGAGGTGACAGAGTTACGTTTTACCTGAACATTGGCACCAACCTGGGTGAGAACCCCCAGGGCTTTCTGACACCTGTTAAGTGACAAAATGAAGATGGTGTCTGGCTGCTGTTCTCGTGGGTCCTTTGCACCGTGCCTGGCTGTCTCCCCTGCTTGCAGCATCAACCAGACCTCGTTGCTGCCGTGACCATCATTAGTGATAGTGAACCAGGCACCTCACTCGCGCCTCTCAGCGAGCGCTGGTTGCACTGTGTTCCTCCGGAGGATGACGTAGTGCTTATATCCGTAACCGTGGGTGGGAGTGTACTTCACATGCCACGGGGTTCACACATTCCAGGGGCTCAGCTCAGTGCATCCCCAGCCTGTGCCTCTGACACCCCGATCGATATTAGAACACTCTCTTCACCCCAAGAAACCCCGTTCCATCAGGGCTCATCCGTCACTCCCCCGACCCCCTCTACCTCCAGCTCTGGCCACCATCACTCTGCTTGCTTTCTCTTAAATTTGCCTCTTCTGGATGTTTATCTAGAGGAGTCACGACATGTGGCCTTTGTGTCTGGCTCCTTTCTCTTAGCATGCTGTTTGCAGGTTCTATTCACCTCGCAGCCTGCATCAGTGCTTGCTTCCTTTTCTTAGCTGTGTAATATTCTACTGTGTGGACACTTCATATTTTCTTACTCATTCTTCTATTGGTGCACGTTGGGTCCTTCCTCTGTTGGTGCACGTCCTTCCTTCCTGTTGACAAGTATCAATAATGCTGCTGTGAGCATTTGTTTTTATATGAACAGACTTGCTCATTTTTTGATAGGGGCACATGAGGATCAGTAGAGTGATTTGGGGGGAATCTCATTGGTGATCTATGCAAAAGGATCCAGCATGAAGTGTTGAGAGCCACAGCCGAAGGGGCCCCAGCAAACTTCCAGCTGCCAGCTGATGATTGGCTCACAGCGGCCCCGGCAAACTTCTAGCTGCCAACTGATTGGCTCCTCTGTGGTGATGCTCACTGGGCTGTTTCCCCGCCTTTCAGACCACGGAGATGCTCATTGGGGGACTCTTTTTTGGCTCCGCCCACACGACCCAGCCAATCGGCCTCAAGAGCAGGAGGAGTCGGGGAAGTGGAGAGGCTTGTGGGAAGCCGGTGGTGGCAGTTGGGCTCTGAGGGTTTTTCCTGAGGAGCGGTTTTGTTTGGCGTGTGTGGTTCTAAAAATAAAGTTCGTTTCCTTTGACAAGTGGCTCCTGAATTGTGCCCAGCCAGACTGCGGCATTTGGTGGGCCGCACGGGGAGCGACTGAGGGTAAGTGATAAGGTAAACTGCTCGCCCCTGAGGGCAGGGCGAGAGGATGGGTAGCCATTTTAAGATTCTTCTTTTGTTTTGTTTCGCTTTTGTTTTAAGTTGCCTGTCCCTGGAGATGAGTGAGATGGAAGAAAAACCGCTCACATCTGACGAACAGATAGGGAGAAAGGGCAGATGGACATTTCAGGAGGATAGAAAGGCTATTATAATGATTTTTTGTTGTTCCAATTTTGTTTCATTCTGTCTCAGCTTTGTTTGGCGTCATCTTGTTGGGTTGTATTATAGTTATAGTAGAAATATTCAAGTAAAAGAGAAGGTCTCTGGAGCTAGTCAGACAGAGGAAGAAAGTTTAGAGCAGAAAAAGCCATCAGGGGAAAAGTTACAACAGGAGACTGCTACTAACACCTTTCTATCACCAGAGGGCGTAAGTGTCCAACCAACAGCGCCACCTCCATATGCTGGGAGGCCCCCAACACCCGTAGTTGATAGATGGGATCCTGAGACAGGACCTCAAAGATCAGCATGCTCTGTATTTGAACAAGCAGGAGGGCAGCAAATTCACCATGTTTTAGATTTCAAAACAGTGAAGCAGCTAAAAGAGGCTGTAACAACCTATGGTCCTCAAGCACCCTTCACTGTAAACATGGTCGAATCCATTACCAACTTGAACATGACACCAGCAGATTGGGCTAGTATGTGTAAAGCTGTGCTAAATAGAGGGCAATACCTGTTATGGAAGGTTGCCAATGAGGAATTTTGCATGGAGACAGCTAGGCGAAATGCAGCAGCTGGTTATCCTCAGAGAAATCTAGATATGTTGTTAGGAAAGGGACCNTTGAGCTCATACAGACCTACGTTAATGTTTTGCTGATCAGTTCTATTTTTTGACTATAGAGTTTTTAAACATTGCAGTGGAGATTTCACCTGTAAAAAGTTATAAGGCCTTTACTATTATGTTATGTGTTGTATGTATTATATTATGTGTGCATACTTGTGTTTTGTGTTGTATGTTTGTATGAACATATGTCCATATATCATATATGATGAGCGCTCATGAAAAAATGGATCCAAAATTTTTTTTTTCATGATTTAAATGGTTTAATTTAAATTGGGTAAACAGCTGTTGAGGATTGTTTTAATATGTGAACAAAAAAGAAGGTTAACAGATTTGTTTGTTTACTTTCACCTTTCCTTTTCATTATATTTAATAATTATGTTCAAGATAATGTAAATTGTTCAGAAAATTGTTTTCTTTTAGTGCCTTCTGGAATGTTACATAATTTTTTCTTTAGCCATTATTGCCAGAATTCCTATCTTCATCCCAGTGCTGGTGAAGACAAAGATAAAACCAATCTACAGCTTCTGCAATAGCCATCACTGAACTGCTTGCACAACTTGCCTGGACTATGTATCACTTGTATGCATTGTGAACTCACTTGTATGCATTGTGAACTATCTGTTGGTGCAGCGACTTGTGATAGTGTTAGGGTATTTTTGCTGTTGGTGTCATTGGTGGTACAATTTTTCCAAAAGGAGCCGTCAATGGCTTGGTGTATCATCCTCCCTTCTGCTTGTGATGGTCGTTCAGCTAAAATTTGGGGGCCAACAGAGGTGAGTCAAAGAACCTCACCCCCCCGCTGGTACAAAGACCTCTCCACAGGTGTGGCTGTATGCTGGACCGGTAGTCAATGACGGGTAAGATCCAATTGCAATGGTACCAACCTAAGACAGGAGGCTGATGCCTTGAGGTCAGCTCATCTGATAACGGGTAAGGACCATATGTACTATTGGACAACCTAAGGCAGGCACGGTCCCTAAGCCACATGCTTGTTGTTTAAACAGAGAGGGGGAGATGTTGAGAGCCACAGCTGAAGGGGCCCCAGCAAACTTCCAGCTGCCAGCTGATTGGCTCCTCTGTGGTGATGCTCATTGGGCTGTTTCCCCGCCCTTTCAGACCCCGGAGATGCTCACTGGGGGACTTTTTTTGGCTCCGCCCACGTGACCCAGCCAATTGGCCTCAAGAGCAGGAGGAGGGGGGGAGGTTGAGAGGCTTGTGGGAAGCCGGTGGTGGCAGTTGGGCTCTGAGGGTTTTCCTGAGGAGCTGTGTGGTGTGGTGTGTGGTTCTAAAAATAAAGTTTGTTTCCTTTGACAAGTGGCTCCTGAATTGTGCCCAGCCAGACTGCGGCAATGAAGGCTTGGGGTTAAAACCTCAACCTTACATTTTACATTTTAAGTCATTTCTCTCTGGGCTCTGCATTTTCTTCATTAAATTGAAGAGCCTGGGAGCACTTATTTTTATCGGGTTTTTGGGAAGACCAAGATGGAGTAACTCTTGTTAAATGTTTCTTGTGGAGCCAGGCAGGATTTTTTAACAATTTCTTCTTAGTTGCAGATGGAAACAATACCATATGATTATTATTTTTTTATGTGGTGCTGAAGATTGAACCCTGTGCCTCGTGCATGCCAGGTAAGCACTCCACTACTGAGCCACCGGCAACCCCAGCATTTTGATGCATAGGGTGTTGGTCATTGCTCTTGGATGAGGGCAGCCTGGGGCATGTTGCTTGGGCAGATCTAGGGCAGAAGTGGGGTATAGTGTGTGCACTTAAGTTTTAGTATTTTTTTTCTAGCAGTTATCTCCCAGATCCAAGATGATCTTATATTAGAATCCACTCACTCCATTAATGTCCCCAGCGTTAGCACATATCACCACTGGTAGAACCCGCTCATCTGTAGCAAAATGAAAGTGATGTGGAAATCCCGCCTTCTCGTAGGAGGTAAGGTGCGGGTGTGCGTCCCCAGCACCTGGCTTCTTGCTCCGGCTGGGGTAGGAGCATCACCTCAGTCCACAGTACCACCCTCCACCAGTCCGTGAGCTGGACCTGTTGTGACGTTGAGGACGTCGAGGTGCCCTGTCGGTGCCTCACAATGGCTCCCAGCAGGTACCTGGTGCTCCTGCCTCTTTGCTGAATCATCACCCTCTTGCTCTCCGACTCAGGCTGGAATCCGTGTCCCCTGTTACCTGATTCTTCATAGCATAGAGTCACAAAGTCAAAGTCCTCCTGAGCAAACCGGCTCAGGCCAGTATGAATGCTCTCCCTCTGCTCTGGTCACTGTCTGGGTGAGTGCAGGTCTCCCCCAGGGCCCTGGACGGCCTCCCCCAGGACTGTAGTCCCTCCCCTGGAGTCGTGCAGTGGTGCCCTTCTCCTGCCCTGCAAGTTCAAGGAGAGAGTCCCATCAGGGCCATGTCACCTGTCTTTCTCACAGTAAGCAAAGTTCTGTCACCTGATGTCCCTGCCCCGTTCAGAGGCACAGAAAACACAGGGGACATGGAGTTAGCCATGGTCGGAACTGATGCCGTTCACCAGGATCTCATCGACTCTAAAACACTGTTAGCTGCAGGAGGTGCTGCCATCCTATGTGCCGCTCAGAAGAAAAACGCCACCAGAAACCACCTGGATGTGAGATCCAGGAGGAAAAGGCGGGCTCCGGGCAGGGAGGGAAATTGTTCTTCTTGGTAATGCTGCGTCTTCTGTCTCAGTGACCTAGGCTCCCTGCGAAATGCCCCAGAGTTGAAGGGATCTTTGTGAGGATTGTCCGGCCAGCTTTAAGATAAAGTGTCGGGCACTGAGTTTGGGTGTGTAGCAGACAGACATCAGCGAGCACCCCCCAGAGACGGGGACTGGAGGAGATAATCCTCACCCTCTTCCCCCGACAAGTCCTCTGACTCGATGCAGGAGACAGGAAAGCCAGGACACTTACCAACGGGCCCACGCGCACATAGTCTTTACAGCCACCCCTCGAGGAGGGACCGTCATCCCCATTTGCAGACGAGGAAGCCGAGGTGGAGAGGGGTCACACCATCTGCATCCACGCGGTGGAGCTGGTCTGACTGGGAGTCTGGCGTTAAGAACACGCTTTGACCACCACGTAGCTCTGCCTCTGGGTAGGTTCGTGGGACCAGGAGTTGAGCCTACGTCTATACAGGGAATAAGGTGCCAGTCTCACCCTCTCCCAAACACCCCACATTTTTCTTGGACACCTCAGTATCGGAAATGGGAATGACTGGGTCCGTCTCCCTCTTCCCCAGCAGAAGAGCCAAGATCTGATCTCACTGGTTCTGATGGGGACAAGGGCCCGAGGCTGAGTCAGTTGCTCTGGTCAGGGCCGCGATGTCCTGAGTGGCCAGGCTGGAGTTGCATCCCACCTTGGATCCTGAGGTGGAATCAGCACGTTCCCAAACATGGACCAAAGGCAGAGACGTGGGCCAGGCTCAGACCAAGGCTCCAGGTGAAGGTCCCTGGGTTCAATCCCCAGTTAAACAACAACAACAACAAAAACAAACCAAACCACCCCCCCCCCCTCGCCACTGCCACCGCCAACAACAATAACAGAAGCTCATCCTAGTCTCACCCGGGATGAACCTACAAAAATAGTTACACAACTTCTTCTCCACCAGGCATGCTGCCACTGGCCTGTGAACCCAGCAGCTTGGGAGGCTGAGACAGGAGGATCACAAGTTCAAGGCCAGCCTTAGCAACTAAGTGAGGCCCTAGGCATCTTAGCAAGAGCCTGTCTCAAAATAAATTAAAAAAAAAATAAAAAGGGCTGGGGATGTGGATCCATGGTTAAGCACCCCTGGGTTCAATCCCTGGTACCCAAAACAAAACAAAACCCCAGAAAAATGAAAATCCAAAATTCTTTCTCTCTTGGGTTCCAGCATCTTATTTGTAACCTCTACAGGTAACACATTTTCCCTTTCTGATGATAGAATTGCTACGGTTGCTTTAACTTGCAAATCCTCTGATATTTATTTATTGCATTTCTGATTGGCATTAGACACAATTCTCAGTTTTCAGTGACGGGCCCTTTGTTGAACTTACATATAAATTGACTTTGCCCCCAAATATAGAGTTGACTGGAAGGTGACACCCCTAAAATTCTGTGGAACTGGCCCTTTTGTTATTTCGAGGAAGCTGACGCTGACATTACCGGGGATCTAGGCGCTCTGAAATCTAGTTGCTCTCCTGATGTTTGCTCTCTCAATCACAGATGTTCCCAACTTGAAATCGTTTTCTTGTGCAGTGTCCTTAACACACGCCTTCTCCAAAGACGCCCCGAGCTGTCGCCTTAGGAAAGTGATTTTTCTCATTTGGTCTCATAGGACTTTTGGGAGCTGTGCTGCTCCGTGAGAGGAGCTCTGGAGAGCGGCTGGTGTGCGCAGGGGGACACGCCGCACCGCACTTGACTCTGTTTATTTGGGAGCCGCGATCATCAAAAGTGCTGTTTTCAACAAACACTTCTGAGAAATAATCTGAGTCCTTAATTGGATGCAGAAGAGCAGATATTTACTATTCTACCCTTTAATTAGCGGGACCAGGGCCTCCGCAGCAACAGCCACGGCAGAATCGCCTGCTTCACGAGGTTCATTATTGTCCCCAGTGGTGTCTGTGCGGTGCCACTTTTAAGTCGCCTTTAAGGCCTGGACCTTCCTGCAGGTGAATCCTGGCTCCTGAGTCTTGTGCGGAGTCCACCAAGCTCCTCGGAAGCCGTGACTCAGGGAGGTCCCACTGCCTTTTCCCTGGTCTCTTCCGGGGACCAGCCTGTCAGTTGGGTGCGTGGGAAGTAGGAGTGGTTGGGGGTCAGCTGGTGGAGATGTGGCCCAGGTGAGCGCTAGCTGCCCTCCCAGCCCTCCCTCTGCACCCTGTGGCAGTGTCACATGGCTGCCAGAGACACTTGCCCTCGTGACAGCCTCACTCAGACCAGCCCTGCCCTTCCCTCCTCCGTCCCTCCTCCTTCCGTCCCGTCTACAGCTCAGCCTGCCCTGGGCTGGGCCTGGCCTCCGAGTCTCACGGTCTGGCTGCCCACCTCTCTTGGAGAAGGAGGACTTCCGAACTTGGTGCAGTACCTCAGCCATGTGACAGGACCGGGGACGCTCATTTAAATCCTGAGTCTGCTCCAAATGGACCCTCCCGTGTTGTGCCCTGACGGTTAGCGCTGTCCTGCTGGAGATGCTCAAGGGCTGTGGGGAATAGCATCAGGGCCGTGGAAGGAGAGCATTTAGCCGTGTTAAAGGTCAACGCGTCAGTTTCCACCCAGGCTCCTGGGAGGGACGAGGGAAAGGATGGATCCCCCGAGATGGAGGGTGGATGCTGCCCTCCTGCGGCCCTGTCTGGCAGGGAGGCCCTGCCCCTCGAGGCCCCGGGGCCGGCTGGAGCGCCAGGGCCACAGCTGTGCTCTGTGTGGTTTTCCCTCCAGCTCCTTGGGGACCTGGCTGGTGGCCCTACCCTACCCCATGGCAGGGGCTGCCAACAGCAGACACAACCATTTGATGGTCACTTGCCAAACGAGTGGCATGTCATCAACCGCTGGCCCTGTACCAGACCCTCTTTCTGCATAGCCACTTGGGGATTCAGCCAGGAGGGAAAAAGCTCTCATTATGAATCGAGCAGAAGGAACCAAGTCCTGCAAATGAATGGCAGCCAGCAAGAGCCACCGATGAGAGGGAGGACGGCCATGGAACGCCACCGGAGCCTCTGCCAGGCCCGGCCTTCATCGCCAGAGGCTGGAGAGGCCGGGCTCCCAACAGCGCATCACGAAAGGCTGCCCAGACCTCCCGGCCGCTGGGCCAACACACGACCGGCCCTGAGATCTGGGGATGAGGGACTGACCACAGAAGTTGTGTCCTGTCGTGATTAAGAGTTGCCAGGATCCAGGACGAGTTCATCTGAGCTCTGCCTCTCGGTGGCTGCGTGGCTTTGAGTGGTCACAGCACGCTGTGTCTCAGCTTGCTCACTGCGGAATGGGTGCCAACGGAGCCCTACCTCAGAGTTGTTGCCCACGGATCTATGTAAACAGTGCCTGGCGCGTCCTCAGGGTTACGAACGTCGTTTTCTTGGGAGGACAGGATGTATTTGTGTGGTTCAGGCCTGAAAATTTAAAAGTGTAATAAGCGGGGAGAAAACCTAGAACCCAATAGTTTCAGGGGAGGGGATGAACCCAAGGTAGGATAGGGTCATGGACAGCCCCCTGTGATTCTTCTAGGGCTAATTGTCAAGTATAGTAGCCACTGACCATTGGTGGTATTTATTTTTAGCTGAAAATCAATTAAAATGAAATTTAATCAATCTTAAATTTTAAAATTCACTTTCTCTGAAGCAGGAGGCAGCACACCACCAGATCTTAAGCTAAACTACAGAGCAATAGTAAGAAAACGGCGTGGCATTGGCACCAAAACAGACTTGCAGACCAAGGGTACAGAACAGAGGACACAGAGGCAAACCCACATAACATGGCTGTCTCATACCAGACAAGGGTGCCAAACATACATTGGAGAACAGACAGCCTCTTCAACAGGTGGTGCTGGGAAAAGTGGAAACCCATATGTAGCAGAATGAAATTAAACCTTGATCTCTCACCCTGCACAAAAATCGACTCAAAGTGGATCAAAGATTTAGACCCTAGAAACAGAGACCCAAATCTTCACCATGTCGGCCTACGATCTGACCTCCTGAACAGGACTCCTAAAGCGCAAGAAGTAAAATCAAGAATCAATAAATGGGATGGATTTAAACTGAAAAGCTTCTCAGCAAAGGAAACAATCAATTATGTGATGAGAGAGTCTACCGAAGGGGAAAAAATCTTTACCACCTGCACCTCAGACAGACCACTAATCTCCATGATATATAAGGAACTCAAAAAACTTAACACCAAACAAACAACAAAACAAAAACCCAAATAACCCAATCAATAAATGGGCTAAGGAACTGAACAGACATTTTACAAAAGACACTTTACAATTGATCAACAAACATGTGAAAAAATGTTCAACATCTCTAGCAATTAGAGAAATGCAAATCAAAACGAAGATTTCATCTCACTCCAGTCAGAATGGCAGCTATAAAGAATACAAACAATAAGTGTTGTCGAGGATGTGGGGAAAAAGGCACACTCATCCATTTCTGGTGGGACTGAAAATTGGTGCAACCACTCTGGGAAGCAGTAGGGAGACACCTTAGAAAACTTGGAATGGAGCCACCATTTGACTCAGCTATCCCACTCCTCAGTTTACACCCAGAGGACTTAAAATCAGCATACTACAGTGACACAGCCACATCAATGTTTATAGCAGCTCAATTCACATTAGCTAAACTATGGAACCAACCCAGATGCCGTTCCACAGAGGAATGGATCAAGAAACTGTGGTACATATATACAGTGGAATATTACTCAGCCTTAAAGAAAAATGAAATTATGGCATTTGCAGGTAAATGGATGGAACTAGAGAACATCAGGCTAAGGGAACTAAGCCAATCCCAAAAAACCAAAAGCTGAATGTTTTCTCTGATCAGCGGATGCTGATCCATAGTGGAGCCCGGGGAGAGGGGAGAATGAAGGCACTTTGGTTGGTGTAGAGGGGAGTTGTAGGGATGGGAGGGACAGTGGAAGGAGACAGACATTATCACCCCATGTGCACGTGTGATTACACACTGGGGTGACTCCGCACCACGTACAGCCGGAGGAAGGAGAAGCTGTGCTCGTCTCTGTACTGTGTGTCGGAATGCCTTCTACTGTAAAGTAAATTCGTAAGAAAATTTAAAAAATAAAATAAATAACGGTTGGCCTCTGGATCTCAGCAGCCGCACGTCGAGGGCCAGCAGCTCCACGTGGCTTCCCCAGGGGACCACAGGAAGGAGCTCGTCTGTCACTGCGTGGCATCCTGTTGGAGAGCGGCCACCAGCCGAGCCCCTGCTTCAGCTCCATCAGGAAGGACTGGCTTTTGGGGAGCGTGTGGTTATGGGCGTCCTCTCAGCGAATCCTCCCATTGGCCCTGTGAAGCAGGGACGGTGACAGTCTTCATAGTGCACATGGGGCGCCCCGAGGTGGCACAGCTGGGGAAGGATGCGCCTGGGGGACCCGAGTCCACTCTGCTGTGCGCTGGCACCCTGCAGTCTGGCGTGCCCAGGACGGGCTCGGAGTCGGAGATGAGGTTGGGGCCAGGGACAGGCTCGGGGTGAAGGCCGGGGCTTGGGGGGACCCAGAGGCTCTCTTCTGAAACACTGGCTTTGGGGGGTCTTGGAGAAAGTGCAGCTCCAGCGACGGGTGTTGGGGCGGGCAGTGGCGCAGCCTGTGACAGTGGTGGTACTGGCCCTGGACGCTCTACAGCTGATGCTCTCGGGGCAGCAGTTCCTAGTCCACTGGGCCAGAGAACCGTGGTGCGGGCCGGCTGTTTCCACAGCAGCGCCAGGTGGAGGGACCCCCAGTTAGTCCTCCGATCACCCAGGCACCTTGGCCATCTCCTGTCTCACGTGGAAGGCGAGGTGGATTCACGGTGAGGGCAGGACCCCATCTGTTTTCAGTGCTGGGGACCCAATCTCGGGCCTCGTGCGCCAGGCTCGTGCAGTACGGGGGATCCCACCTCAGCCCCCATGTTTTCCTTTAGCGGGCGACTTGGGATAGAAGGCAAACGACTTGTCATTTGTGAAGCTGGGCGTGCGCCCCGGGCACCACCCCCCACGGTGTCCAGGAAGACGCGCCCAGAACCATACAGAATGTGGTCCCCACGGCTGTTAGTGGTCACTTTGTTCTGGAGTTGCTCTAGGGTAGCTCTGGAACCGGGAGAGATTTCCTTTCTGGCCACCAGAGCCCCTAAGCATGACACTGAATGTTCTTCCAGAAGGATGGACTGTTGAGCAGGGGCCCTCCCTTCTGTGCTCTTGACCACTGCCTGGTTAGGGAGCACCCACTCCACCCCTGGGCCCCATCCGTTCGACGGGACCTAAACTATGAAACGATGGCGTCACGGCCTGTGTCTGGGTAGCTTTTGTCTGAAGTGCAGCCGTGAAGTCGCCCATTTCCAACTGACTCACAGGGAGACAACATGGGCAGCTGCCCCAGGATGCCCACCCACGCCCCTCCTGCTTGGCGGGATTTCCTTGGTTCCAGAGGCGTGACTTCTTCTTCCTGGTGCTCAACCACTTTGCAATAAAAACCGAAGAAGCAAAAGTGTTCATTGCCATCACAGTGACGGTGACGGTGACGGAGCCGTGACCACGGCTCCGGGAGAGGGGGGTGGAGCCGCTTGACAGCACAGGGGCTGCTGAGCCCCAGAGGTCTGCTCTTCATTCTGGCGAGAGCTGAAGGGAATCGGGACAGTGTCTGGGGAGGCTAGAGGGACAGTGCTGGCAGGTGGCCGATGCGCCGAGGTGTCCAAGCCCTCCGGAAGCCCATGTGCGGTGGGCAGCCCAAGGCAGGATTTTGGTTTCCAGGGCTGAGCGCTGGGTCGCAGGCCTGCAGCCCCCTCCCCAGCCCGTCAGGGCCCACTCCTCAGTCCGTCTTCCATCTGTCCTCCACAACAGTCCCTGACTTTCCACTGGGCAGTCACTCGTGCTCCAGTCTCAGTCCACTGGTCTGTGTGGGGCTGGCCACTCCCTGCCCTGACCTGGGCGTGGGCACTTGGTGCCCAGAATCCGTCCACCTCCTGGCCTTGGTGATTGGATCTGGGGAGCAGATTCACCCAAGTAAGCGTCCATCCTGGGAGCTTTTGGTCCCGTCAAGAAGGAGTAATGGAAAGAAAAGGAGAGGGAGGGACGGGCAGCGCCTTCTTTTTTTTTTTTTTAATTTGAGGCGGGTCCTGCCAAGTTGCTTACGGCCTTGCCAAGTCGCTGAGGCTGGACTTGCGATCTTCCCGCCTCAGCCTCCCAAGTCCTGGGGATCGCAGGCGGGTGCCACTGCCCACAGCCGAGAGGAGCACGTTCTGGTGGCAGCGATGGATGGTGGGCTAGAGTGCTGTCCTGGTCCACCTGCCGTCCCCCAGATGGCATGTCGAAGTCCTGACCCCAGCACCTTGGAAGGTGGCCTCGTTGGAAGCAGGACCATTGCAGATGCGATTAGGAGGAGGTCCCGCTGCATCCGTTGATGTGTCCCTGCCACAGGAGAGGTCACACTGAACCACAGAGAAGAGGCCCTGAACTGGGTGGGGGTTGGGGTGATGGAGCTGCCGGCCAAGGGACGCCACGGAGTGCCACCAACCTCAGCAGCCAGGAGGGGCAGAGAGGACCCTCGGCCGGCGTGAGGGGCCTGTGCCCTGCACACGTCTGGATCTCACACCGCTGGTCTCCAGAACCACGAGACAGTGAATTCCTAAAAACCTCAAGCCACCCCGTCTGTGGTCCTTGTCACAGACGTCCTGGGAAACGATGAGACGCCTCTAGTTAACCCTCCCCCTCTCCGCCTTCCAAGTCAGCCTGGCCACCGTCGTCATCGTCACCTCCCCGACACAGTAGAAGAGGTCCCACTCTGGCGTGGGCCGGCTGTACGGCAGGCGCCTGGCCTCCGTGGACGCTCACAGCTGCTCCTGGACTGGACCACCATCCTGGGGGCGGTGGCTGTCTGGAGATGACCCGGGGCTCTGTCCCCTGCCACTGGCTCCCCAGTGTCAGGCTGATGCTCGTCCTCTGGGCGTGGGAGCCCACTCAGGCCTGTTTGTGGGAGGTGGAACGCTATGTTGGCTCCTGCCCTGACGGCTCCTGCCCCAGGTGAGTGTGATCTGCCCTTCCCTGGCCAGTAGAATGGAAAGAAGTTGAAGGGATTTGCAGATGTCACCGAGGCCCCTGGCAGTCCGCTCTGAGTACCCAAAAGGGAGGTTGTCCGGGTGGGCCTGGCATGATCAGGCGAGGCCTTCAAAGACTGTCTTCAAGCGATTCCTGGTTTTGAAGAGCAGCGACCCCGAGCTCCACAGCTGTATGGAAATGGGTTCTGCCCACAGCCACCAGAGCTTGGGCGAGGACCCTAAGCCTCAGATGAGCCCCAGCCCTGCTGCCACCTTTATCTGAGCCTTGGGAGACCCTGGGCAAGGACCCCCCTCAGCCCTCCTAGACTCCTGGGGCACAGAAGCCCGAGACAATAAATAGGTGATGTTTTAAGTCACCAAGTTTGTGGCCCTTTGTCATGCAGCAGGAGAATTTAGTATGTCCTTCCATTTTAAGGGACCTCAGGTGCTGTGGCCAAGCCCCCCGCGGCACTGGAGGGACAGATGTGGGGACATGGAGGGAGCTAGGAGAGGGGACGGTCTCGCAGGAAGTGGGGCCCTTGAGATGAGGCCAGGTGCAGCTTGACCTGTCCTCAGTCTCGGGGAGCATCGGGGTGAAGTCTCCCCTGAGCGCTCTTCCTTCCACCTGGGAGTCTCGGGCTGAGGCGGAACCCCACTTCCATCTTCTTGAGGTGGCCCTGGGGGGCAGACCTGGAGGCCAAGGAGCCACCTGAGGGAGCCACGGAGAAGCTGGGCGCAGGGAAAGGGTTGCAGGGTGGCAGACACCTAGGGACCAAGATCCTCTGTCCTCAGGAAGGGCTCTCGGTCATCCTCCCGAAGGATCCACGGGGTCTGAGTAGAGGGGCCTGCACCCCATCTCCTGGGACAAGCCCTGGAAGACGGCCTGACCCGGAGCACACTCGGTCATCCGGTTTGCCACTGTCCCTGAGGCCTGGCCCACAGTCGGTGTTCAAGGTGGGTCACTTGGTGAAAGAGGGGCACAGCCCAGGCCCAGACCACTCGACCGAGGGCCTCAGGGCCCTGTCTCCGGGTGCAGGCTGACCACTTTTCCAGCCCCAGAGGGCCCCCTGCCTGCCTTCCAGAGGTGGGCGTGCCCCAGGGCTCTCCCAGGGGCCCCAGGGCTGGGGCATCTGCTGGCTCTGCTTCGTGCTTGGGACCACCTGCCTCCCGGCCCCTGGACTCCACCTGGAGGCTGGGAGGATGGGCCGCGTGCTGGCCTCCAGCCCCGAGGGGATCTGTGCACGGCCCTGCAGCTTCAGGAGCGGGGATCCCCTCCCGCCACCTCCCCGCCCTGCCCTAAGCTGCCAGCCGTGTTCCCGAGAGCACAGTTAATAAGTCCCGGGGCCGAGACCCTCTGTCACCGTGGGGTTGGCCACCCTCTGGAGTCTGACAAGGTCTTGGGGTGCTGGCAGCACCAATTTTCATCCATTATTTTTTCTATTATGGATGATGATTTTCCACTCTGGAGTCAGACAGAGGTCGGCCTGAGCCCAGCTCATGAAGACAGATGGCCGCCGTCTGCTGGGTGCGGTGGCCCTGATGCATGGAAGCAGCGTGTTCGGGATGTGCACTGACGGCTTGGGAGCTCTGAGATGGACCAAATTTAAAGGAGTCGGGATGATTATTTAATCAGAACAAAGACAGCCAGGGCGCAGGCACAGGGCAGGGGCTGACGGCCCCGTTTCTGACAGCTTCTGGGGCCGAGTTAGAATCCTGCTTCTGCTCCATGCAGCCGCGTGGCCTCAGCCTCTAGGGTCTCGCTGTACGGCGGGAAGCTGTCCTGTCTTCACGTCAACGTGAGGGGCACCGAGCCGCGGGAAGAGTTTGGCTCCCGAGGAGCAGTTCCCTGGGCCAGGTATGTGGTGGCCTCCGGGGAGTCGCTCTCATGTGCCCAGGGGCATCAGGCAGTGTCTGGTGACATTTCTGCTTGTCACTTTAGGAGAAGGGAGGGTGCTCCTGGCTTCTGGTCGGTGGAAGCCACTTAGCGTCCTACAGTGCACAGGATGGTTCCCCACAAAAGGGAGCTTTCTGGCCCTGATTCCCGCGAGGTGCGGAGGCCTAATTTAGCAAGCCGCGGCACCTGCTCAGTAACAGTCACCTGGTGATGAGTAAGAGGGACAAAGCAGCTGCTGCGCCCAGAATGAAGACGTTGTTTTAGGTGGTAATGTTCTGTGGTTTCTAGGCCATGCATCCACACGGCCCAGGAGCCAGAAGGTACCCAGGGGCACTGTCCAATCCCCCTGCGCCTCCTCCCGGCCCCCAGGTGCCCTTGCTGGAGAGCTACAGTCACCAGTTCCCTATTTCTTCATGTCTGAGCAGTTCCAGGCACACATATTGCGTCTGCATCATGAACGTAAGCACACGTAAGCACACGTATGCACACATGCCGTCTGCTTCCTTCACCTCCTGCTCTTGCCACGTAAGCCACCCTGGAGACCGTTCCATGTCCCGACACCAAGAGCTCCCTCATTACTTCTTTTAGAGATGCTGGAGTATGCCATGGTGCGGACGCTCTGTGCTTTATTCAGCCACTCCCCTCTGGATGGACACATAGGTTACTCTTATTCCTGTTGCTGTTAAAAACACAAATGCCACTGGTCACTCTGGTGGAGTGTCGCTTTCTAATGAGCAAACGCATGGGCAGGGCCAGATTCCACAGTGGAATTGCTAAGTAAGGAAGTTTGTGCATTTGTGCTTTTATTGGAGGGCACCAAACCACCCTGCATTGAATCTGCCCGTGGGAGAGCTTCTGAGTGTCTGGGAGTTGATGTCACTGGGAAGTGGCTTCCGCCTTGTGAAGAACAGGGCTGCTTTGCTCCTCTTCCTGGTGCTACCAGCTCCTAAATGACTTGCCTCTCAGAGTTTCACGTAGAGCGGCCTCAGCGGGTCTGCTCGGGGGGCTGTTGGCTTTATTTATTAGGCTTCTGATCTGAGCCCCAGAGAGGCTCTGAAGGACACCACAAGCCCACCGTCCAGAGCTTGCCGGGCACCTATGGTTCACGTGCGACTTTTGAGGCTCCTGAGCTGCCCCTGCACCCTGAAGTTGTGGCCATCTGGTTAGGGGTGAGGCTCACGCTACCTGGCACCCACCCTGCCTGGGTCTGAGGGCCACCTCACGAGGGGCCCGTGGACAGGAAGCTGAGTGGAATGAGTCCTGTGAGGCCAGAGACTCCTGATTCCAGGACCCCACCCCCTCCCTCCTGGACAGGCAACCCGCCAGTCCCTCTGCCTCTCTGGACTTGGCTTCCTCCCCTGTGGAAGGGGACGGCCCTGGTCTGGCAGCCCTGGAGTGGCAGAGACAACCAAGGCAAGTGCCCGGCACGGGGCCAGCACGAAGCCCAGGCTGGGGAAGAGGGAAGTGGGAGCCGGGTGTTCTAGAGCCAGAGTCTCTGGGGTCTCTGGGGGTGTGGAGAAGTAGAGGAATGCGGCCAGTCTGAGGTGAACCCAAGACCTACTGTATACTGTGTGACCTTGGGCAAGTTACTTAACCCTTCTGTTCTTCAAACTTAGTGCTATCATTGGGATTTGAAATGTCCCTGCAGGGCTCATGTGTTGAAGGCTTAATCACCAGCCTGTGGCACAGTGGGGTAGCTTTTAGAGTTGGGGCCTAGGGGACTGCGGTTGTAGCTCAGTGGCAGAGTGCTTGCCCAGCATGTATGAGGCACTGGTTTTATCAGCACCGCATAAAAATAAATAAGTAAAATAAAGGTATTGTGTCCATCTACAACTAAAATGATTTTTTAAGCATTAAGAGTTGGGGCCTCACCCAACTCTAGTTGAGTCATTGGGGCAAGCCCTTGAAGGAGATATTGGGACCCTGGACTTCTGTTTCCTGGCATCATGAGGTAGGCATCTTTCTCTGCCATGCACTTCCTACCCATGAGGAGCTGTCTTGACACAGTACCCAAAGCAGTCACTGAACTGACCATGGGCTGAAATCTCTGAGACTATGAGACAAAACACACCTTTCTTCCTTATAACTTGACCATCTCAGGTATTTTGTCACAGTCATGAAAAGCTGACATGCTCCCCATCTGTACGACGGGGTTGAGTTTTGGTCCTGCTTCATAGGGATTAGTAGACTAAGCGCTGGGTGTCAGCTGTTATTATTATCAGTGATCGTCTTTGACTTCCAGAGTCTATAGCATTTGTTGTGTGCTGTGTGCTCAATAAACGTCTGTAATACAAGTAGATGATAATGTATTATGGAAATTGGTTAAAAGTAGTAGGAGGTCAACTCAATATGTTTAAGCAAACAAACAAAAGGCATTACTGATTCATGTAATGGGAAGTCTAGGATAGGGTGGAACGGACTTTCAGTTAAATCTAGGGTTCTGAAAATATCAGTGAATTCGTCTCCCGTCTCCCTCCGTTTCTTGGCTCGGGTCCGGGTGAGTGTACTTCCTGGAAGTCTGCACAGCAGTCCCAGGGAGGACTGTGATTGACAAGATGTGTCATGTGCCCATCCTTGAATCTGTCATGAGCTTGAACCGGGCCAGGGATGTATTCTTCCATTTGGTGACCCCTGGGTCACCTGCTCATATCAGAGTGGAGTGAGTCAACCCTGCCAAGACCACGAGGTGCCACTTAACACAGGGTGGGTGGCCCCAGAGGCACGGAGCACACACAACCCCACATCCTAGTCAAGAAGACGGGTTCGAAGGCACCCTGCTCATGAATGCAGGAGTGGCCCAAGGGCTGACCAATGCTCAACGAGTCTCATTCTAGGTACGGTCGGCCCTCTGTGCCCACAGGTTCCACATCCATGGTTCAACCAGGCACAAACTGAAATATTCAAGGAAAGAAGTTTCAACTGCACCCGAGTGTTTTGGCTTTTTCTTGCCGTTATTTTGTAAACAATACAGTATAACAACTATTTGCATCACATTTACATTCACGTTAGGTTTTATGAGTATCCAGAGATGACTTAACGTAAACGAGGGCCCTGGGGCTACAGCTCCGAGGCAGAGTGCCTGCCTAGCTCATATGAGCCTTCGCGGCAGTGACCAGGGGACCCTCTGCTGAGAAAGCCAGGCCTAGGGGAGCTTGGCTACTGGTGCCAGGATTGGGACAGCCTGAGCCAGGCATTCCCTGATCTAGAGAGGACCGCAGGTCCCTGATGGGTAGATTCTCCAGGGGAACATGAATGCTTTGACTAAGTGGTTTGGCCTTTCAGATTGTACGTGCTCAGTCACGCCCCTGGAGAGATCATCCGTGCACATCTCTGCACTCTGGAGATGGAAAGAGCTGCCAGAGGTTGGGCCAGGCCTGGCGTGCACACTGGTAACCCAACCACTCGGGAGGCTGAGGCCGGATGACGGCCAGGGGAAGGCCAGTCTGGGTAGCGAGGCGAGACTCCATCTCAAAACAAAGCCCAGCAGTCGTGTGGCAGTCACCACAACCACAAGGACGCACTCAAAGTGCATCACCTGGTGTAATCAGTGGCGTTCAGCAGAGGTGGCTGGCTAGAGAGAGTTCGCTGTATTCAGCACAGTCACTGATGTGTGTTGTCCCAACACTGCCACATCGGGGTCTCTCGTGGGTGAGCTGTGGTTTGGAAGGAGTGGATCCATTATCCACTCGACAGGTATTTATCGAGCACTTTGTAAGGAGTTGGGGAGAGAAATATTGGGGAGAGTAAATATTTTCCTGCCACTGGGTCCTAGTACTCAGCTCAGGGACAGAGGTTGGCACGAGGGCCCCAGATTTCCAGAAGCACTTCCCAGCCAAGCCACCCTGACCCAGATTCTGCCTTGCATGTCCAGAGAGCCATCTCCGAGTGGCTGGTGTATAATTCATGGGGAGCTGCCACACAGGTGCAGCACCTTTTGTGAAGCTCAAGGTTGATCCAAGGGTGCCATTCAACTTCTACATATTTATGACATAGCTACTGGGTGGAGGTGGGGAGATCCCAAACTTGTTTTAGGATTTATCCCAGGAGGAGGAAATAGAACTTGGCAGCAGAAATTCATCTGATGGATGTGGGTAAGAGGAGGCGTCATGTTTAAAACTGGTTTCTCCCCCGACTCCCAAAAGCAGACCCTGAGTAAAGGGCAGCTGGTTGTTTGGGAGGTGATCCCAGGGAGCCCAATGAGGGGTGGGGAAGTGATGCACGAGGGGGAAGGAGGCCACGCAGGAGGTTTCAACGGCAGATTCCCGTTCTGGGCCTCGATGGCTCTGTCCACTGGGGACCTGGGAGGTGACGGGCAATGCATCTTGTGTTAGAATGCTTTTCATCACTGTAACAAAATACCCAAGATGGACCACAGGAGGAAAGGCTCACCCAGCTCCTAGTTCTGGAGGCTCAAGGGCATGGTGTTGGCATCAGATTGGCTGTGTGCAGACCTCGTGGCAGATGGCATCACAATGGGGGGAGCTCATGCGTAAGAAAGAGATCACGTCACCAGCAAGGGAGCCAAACAGGAACTCAGGGGCCAGACTCAGGCTTCTACAGCAGCTGGTTCCTGTGAGCACCAACTCAGGGGTCCCATCAGAAGTACCTTGAGTCCCTTCTGAGGGCATGTCCCCCAGGGCATGTGACTGGAGGACCTCTTTCTAGGTCTTCTTCAAGGATCCACATCACCTCCCAGGATAGCCACTCTGGGACAAAGCTCCAACACATGACATGTTGGGGGACACACCACCACATCCAACCTGGGTGCACCTCAAAGTCCTTCCCTCCAAGGGACAAGATGTTGAAGCATTTGTACCCCGACTCCCTCTCATCTCTGGCTGAGAACAGCTCCTGAGGCATCTGCTTGTCAGCTTCTCTGACGCACTCCATGCTCACTTTGAGATGGGCCTCAGGGGACAGTCTTGGGTGCTTGCAGCAGGAAGCATGTACTGGGATGAGTGGCGTCCACTGTGTGGGCAGGGTGTCTGTTATAGGCCTTGTGGGGGGTGAAGTCCTTCTGCAGAGGTGCAGCTGGGTGCCAGGATCCAAGGAGGGAGCACACTAGATCTCTCTCTACCTCTGCTTTTGTCTGCATAATTTCTTCTCTCAAAGGCTTTATTTTCTCCAGAGGACTGAGGCCACAGAAACTCTTGTTATATCTCACTCCACAGTTCCTACCATCAGAGAGAATGACAACCTTTTTCCAGATTCAGTTTGGGAAAACAAAATCCTAAGGAAGAACTCTGATTGGTCTGTTTGCATCAAATGCTCATTCCTGGACCAATCAACAGTGGCCATGGGGCGGGGTCATGTAAAAACATGGCAGCCGCACCAGAGCCACTGGCTGGAATAGGAAGAGGTGTGAGTCTCCCTGCAAGGGGGTGGTAGTGTGCTGAAAAGCAATGGGTGTCCGTGATGAGCAGCAAGGATAAGGAGATGGAGTCTAATGATTGAAGATTAATTAATTACTCAACCAGTTTTGAAATCTCTTATGTTTTGTTGTGAGACTCTCGACATGGGTTTAGGAGAAGACTTACCTTGAGCAGAGGATTTCCCCTGCTGCCTGCCCTCTCTGCACCTCTCTCCCTCATCTGTTCTTCCTTCCCTTTCTTCTCCAGAGCAGAGGTTATCAGACTTTTTCTGTAAAAGGTCAGATAGTGAATGAGGTAGACCTCGTGGGCCATGTGTTCTCTTGTAGCAATTACTCATCTCTCTACTGCAGTGTGAAAGTGGCCATAGATGATGCGGAAATGAATGTGCACGCTGGTGTTCCAATAAAACTTTATTTAGGGGCTGGGGTTGTGGCTCAGTGGCAGAGCGCTTGCCTAGCATGTGTGAGGCACTGGGTTTGATCCTCAGCACCACATAAAAATAAATAAAATAAAGGCATGCTGTCCGTACACAACTATAAAAAACAAAATAAAAACAAAACAAACAAACAAAAAAACGTAGCAAGATGTGTAGGCAGGCCAGATTTGGCCTGTGGGCCGTAGTGTGTTGCTCTCTGATCCAGAATGTTCTCTTCAACTTGCATGTCCCTAGTACTTTTGGCCTTGCCTTCATTGGGCCTTCGTTTTCTTCCCCACTGTGCTAACTTTTGAGCGCTTGTTCTCTACATGTGGCCCCGGGCTGGGTGCGCACCACGCAGGTGCAATGGTGGACATTCCCTCAGGCACATTTCAAGCAGGAGGAGGAGAGCAAGAGTGACCAGGATTCTTGGAAACCACGGCCTCTTGAGAATCTGGTGAGCCTTCCCTGTGAAGGTGCAAACGTGTGAATCCACAGCCAGAGGGAGAGGAACCTGCAGCCCGGCCGGTCAAGCCCAGGTTAGTGCTGATGCTCAGAGATGGCCGCTTAGCTGATGGGGATTCAAGGAGGGCGACGTGGTTACAGAGAACCACCTCCCCTCTCAGGAGAGGCTCCAGCCGGTGATTCTGCCAGCAGAACTTCCTGAGAGCTGAGATGGCGAGGAAGCTGGCGATCGGAGGTGAAAAGGTCAGTAACTAAGGCTGTGACCAAGCTGTGAAAGGCGAGAGAGGAAAATGAGGCTGCCAGTCACGAACAACGGGAAATCGTCGGTGGATTGGAGTGCAGGACGGATGCCAAGTGCACCCTCGTTCCCCCTCATGGCCCAGAGCTTTTGCTTCCTCTGGGTGGGAAGAGAATTCCATCCCACCAAACGTGGGAGAGAGACTTTAGAGAACATCTCAGAAGAAAGGGCCATGTGTGGGGCACTGGAGGTCACCAAGCCCTCGCTTGGCATCATGCAGGGGCTGGGAGGAGGAGCTGGCACTGGACTGGGCACGGGACCTCCAGTGGGTGCCTCTCCTGCGCCCCCGGACCTGCTCCCTCCGTGAGCCTGTCCTTCCGTAGCTTTAGGTCCCCAGCCGGTGGACTTGGGTTTCCATCTTCTGCTCAGCCATCTGCTTTGAAGCCCAGGCTCACACATCCAGGCTATTTCTCAGTCCTTCCGTTGGACCCATCACACAGACCTCAAGCTGATGCCATCCGAGGCGGACTCCTGCTTTCCGTCCCTCTGCCCCGTGTGCTCCCCACGCTCCGCGGGTGGCACCACCGCCCGCCGGCTGTCCTGTGCGGTGCCCGGGCGTGGTCCCTAACTCCTCTTTGCTCCTTACTCCCATCAGTAAGTCCTGTGACCCCCAACTCTATCTCAGGGTCTCCAGTCCCTCCGAGGTCACTGTCACCATCTTGGTGGAGGACAGTAGACGATGTTGACCACACCCGTGTGCGCCTCACCGGTCACTGGGTTAGCCACCTTGCCCACTCCGTGGTTCTGCTTTCGGCCTGGCGACTTGCTGCTCTTGTGGCTGCTGGCATTGCTCAGGTTTGTCAGCCGGACCCGATGGCAGGTCACACTGGTTCTAACGGCCAGGTGCTCCTCTCAGAGGTGCAGGGGAGCATTGAGGGGGACCCCAGGACACCCAAGAAGCTCTTCCAGTAGCTCTGTGGGCTGCAGGGTGGCAGAGGAAACTAGAAATCACACGAAGGAACCCCCGGGAGAAGATGAATTTTAAGGATCTGTAGATGTTTGAATTGGAATGAATGGCTCTCTCCTGGTTCCTCAGACGGAGGCCCACGGAGGACGGTGAGCTGTGCCGAGAGCCTAGTGCCTGACCACTTGTGCCGGGAAACCAACTCCTCTTGCTCACACGGTTCAGGGTATACTGTAGCGAGCAAGAGGGAGGTCAAGGTCGACCAGAGACCCGAAGCCTCTAGACTCTTCTCAGCAAAGCCTTGAGCATTGTCTGGTCCCTCCCAGGTCACTCTGATGTCCCTTTCAGAGGGTCTCTGGGGACTGAAGTGCAGGAGGTACTTAGTGAGGCCACGCCCTCTGCAGTGAACAGGGTCCTGCAGGTTGACATCCCTCTAAGCTCCCGCCAACATCTGCCCTCAGAAACAGATGAGCCCTGCCTCTGGGCACATGACTGCCACCGGGATGGAGAAATGACCCTCCCCTGGTCACCACAAGGGAAGGCATGGTTGTGTAAGATGGAACCTTGGTTAGCATCACAGAGGACTGTTGGAATTGATGTGACTCTAACGGGGGAGGTGCACTTGGGCCTCTGTGCTTGGAGTAATCCCAGGGATAGTCAGTGGGACATGGGGGCAGGGGACTTTGTCCTCACCATTGCTAAATGGGCCACTTGTGAGATGAACTAAAAAAAAGTGCCATGTGCCATTGAGCGCTGGGAGAGATGCTGAGATGGCAGCAGGCGCTGAGCTTGGGCAGTATTGATTGGGAGGAAACAGAGCGCCCGGCAGCTCTTGGCCGTTCAAGGCAGCGAGTGCATTTTGCCTAGAGACTCTCTGACCTCAGCGTAAGGGCTCGTTCATCCAGGGTGACCTGTGCCATTTCTCCTCCTCTCCCCACCTGCGTTCATTCTTCTCCTTGACCCACCTTACAGCTAAGAGCGCCACAGACTGAAGGAGAAAGGATGGAAATTGATACACCACACGAATAGAGCTGGAAAATAAACAGGAACAGCAACTCTCCTGTCTGAGAAAGCAGACTTCAAACCCAAATTAATTAGAAACGACAGAGAAGGTCATTCTATACTGGTAAAGGGAACAATCCAACAAGAAGATATAACAATATTGAATATTTATGCCCTAAATGTGGGTCCAACTAATCGTATAAAATAGACACTCCTCAAGTTGAAGCTTCAGGCAGAATCCAGTACAATAATACTGGGCGATTTCAACCCATCTCTCTCATCATGAGAGGGGTCACCCAGACATAAACTCAGTCAAAACTTTTGGACCTGAAAAATATTATAGATCAAATGGACTTAACAGATATCTATAGAATATTTCATCCAACAACAGCTGAATAGACTTTCTTCTCAGCAGCTCATGGACATGGGCTAGTCACAGACTAGAAAAAACAGTCCTAAAATTCATCTGGAAGAATAAAAGACCCAGAATAGCCAACAAAAGCAAGGCTGGTGGCTCACAATACCTGACTTCAAATTATACAGCAGAGCTATCGTAACAGAAACTGCATGGCAATGGCATTAACAGACACATAGATCAGTGGTACAGAATAGAAGGCACAGAGACAAACCCACACATCTACAGTCATTTGATCCTTGACAAATGTGCCAACAATATACATTGGAGAAATGATAGCTTTTTTAAACAAATGGTGCTGGAAAACTGGTTTTCCATATGAAGAAGAATGAGACTAGACCCTTATCTCTCACCCTGCAAAAAAAATTTAACTCAAAATGGATCCAAGACCTAGGAGTTAGACTGGAATCTATGCAATTCCTTGAAGAAAACGTAGGGTCAACTCTCCAGCATACAGCTCAGGCAATGGCTTTGTCAATGGGACCCCAGGAGCTCAGGAGATAATGCCAAGAGTTAATAAATGGGGTGGTATCAAATTTAAAAAGTTCTGCACAGGAAAAAAAAAATCATGAATGTGAAGAGAGAACCCACAGAATGGGAGAAAATCTCTGCTAGCCCCTTTTCTGACAGAGGAGTAATATCTAGAATATATAAAGAACTCAAACAAATCCTTTATACCAAAAAAAAAAAACCCCAAGTAACTCAATTAATAAATGGAGAAATGAATTAAACAGACACTTCTCAAAAAGAAGAACTACAAATGGCCAACGAAAACATGTTCAACATTATTAGCAATTAGGGAAATGCAATCAAAACTGCACTGAGTTCTCATCTCACTCCAGCGAGGATGGCCGTCATCAAGAAAGCGGACGGTAATACACGCTGGACAGGAGGGAAAAAAGAACAGCTCTACACTCTTGGTGGGGACTGTAAACTAGTAGGAGGTTCCTCAAAAGACAAGTCAGGGAACCACGGTATGACCCAGATAGACCATCCCGGGTATTTATTCTAGAGAATGAAAGTCACCACACCCCGGTGACACACACACACACCCATGTTCCTGGCAGCACAGTTCACGATCACCTAACTATGGAAGTAGCCTCGGTGTCCACCAGTGGACGAGTGGATAGAGAACCTGTGGGTATGTACACAGTGAGGTTTCACTCAGCCAGAAAGAAGAATGAAATGATGTCATTTGCAGGAAAATGGATGAAACTTGAGAACTTTATGTTAAAAAAACATCAGTTAGACTCTGGGTCAAGGGTCATAGTTTTTCTCTCATCTGTCAAATCCCGAGAAGGAAAAGGCAAAGAAAGATGGGGACGTCTCATGAACACCCAAGGAGATCAGCAGAGGGAAGTACCAGGCGCTGGGAGGGGGGGAGGGAGGAGAGAACCTTTGGGGAGTGACCTTGGCCAAGTCACACACACACACATTGTGTGCGTGTGAGAGTGTGCCCAACAAACCCCTTCATATGTACAACTACAAGAATGCTCCAATAAGAAAATGGGGAAAGAAGTGGGGTGTGGCAGAGGTGGCCCAAGGACCGGGGAGGGTCCCTCTTGCCGCCTTGGGCTCCGTAGCTGGAGCGGGAAGGGATGAGTCTGACACACAGGTTTGAAACCAGCGGCTGATTTCCAGGCCCGTCGGGTGGCACGCTGCCCCTGTGCCGCCCACCCCGGCCTGCGGTCTCTGGCCTCGGTGTCCTCAGTTCTCGTTTTCTCAGCCATCCTGGAAAAATTGGACCTGTAAATGGAACCCACCTTCGGGCAGCGGCGGGCTCAGCAGATGGCCCCCGGCCTCCTCATCCTTGGCGCCTTCCCGGGAGGTCATGGGGTGTGGTGCTGGTAGAGCTCCGGACCATTCTTTGGTGACTTGAGAACATTAGGAGTGAAGTTGCTCATTTCCCCTAATGAACAGCTGGCTGGCGTTTCAAGCTCTCCTTGCTGCTCTTGTTGATAGGTAGGTGTGTGTGTGTGTGTGTGTGTGTGTGTACAAGTCGGCCCTCTGTATCCCTGGGTCCTGCATCAGCAGATCGCACCAAGCACAGATCAAAAACTATTTGAAAAAAGGAAACCAATAAAAAGCAACACAACGATAAGCAAACACACAAAATTACAGTGAAATGACCACTTACAGAGTGAATCTAGAGATGACCCAAAGTGCCCAGGAGGGTGTGCGGGTTATCTGATGATACGGTGCCATTTGTAGGAAGGACTTGCGCACCCGCGCATGTTGGTAGCCAGGCAGGGTCCTGGAACTGCTTTCCGGTGGACACCAGGAGAGGGCTGTTTCACGGGTGTCTGTGTGGGCACATTGCAAGTGTTCACTATTTCAGAACCTCTCCCCGAAGGTGCCTTGTACCCACCTGCGCTGCCAGCAGATGGCAAAGCCATTGCCGAGGGTCTGATGAGAACCATGTCCCTAGATGCAGGTGGGTCCTTTGCCCACAGCAGAGAGTCCCCTGGAAAGCCCGTCAAGATGCAGACCCCAGGACCTGCCAGGGACCTGCTGGGTTAGGGTCTCTGGGCAGGACCCCGGGGCCTGCGTTCTATGGACTCTCTCAGATGTGGAGAGTCACAGCTGGTGGTGAGGCTCATGCCAGCTGGCCATTCCCATATCTTTGGGTTGTTGCCTGTTTTTAGAATATACTTGAATTTTAATTTAATTTAGTATTGGGAATTGAACTCAGTGGCAATTTACCCCGATTCTTTTATTTTCTGTTTTATTACAGGGTCTCACTAAGTTGCTGAGGCAAACCTTGAACCTTGGATCCTCCTGCCTCAGCCTCCTGAGCTCTGGGATGACAGGAGTGGGCCACCACTCCTGGTTCATACTTGTATTTTATATGACAAGGGACTTTTGCTTCCTGGGGACCACCAGGTTGTCTTTCTTCTAACCTGACCCTGGTGGCCCGGTGTAGTGATCCCTGTGGCTCAGCTTCCTTTTCTTGTGCTCTGTCAACAAACCTGCGATTCACCTGGACACACCTGCTAAGGATGCTCGGTGTCCTCCGGGGATGGACCCCGGGTGCCCAGAGCAGGGCCTGCTCCTGACACCTCCAGTATCGGCTTCCTCTTGTCCCCACCTCCCCGCCCCACCTCCCTAACTGCCTCCTGGGGTCGCTCCCAACCACCATTGTCCTAGTCCCTCATCTCAGGTCATCCACCTCTGGGACGCGACGTGCTCACCACTGAATCTGCCATCAGCCTTGCCCAGTGGGAGCCTCCACAGCCCGATTTCTAGATGGTAATTGAAGCCCCTTGCGGGGGCTTCAGAGCCAAGGAAGGGCTGGGGCGGGGCCGGCGGGCACCAATGCCCAGCTCCTACCCCTGCTTGGCACCGTGGGGGTCTGTGGGTGAGTGCTGGGTGTTGTCGGGTGTGCGTGGGGGTTGGGTGAGCCCCCACCTCCCTTCTCCCGTCTGCATTTCTGACAGGGTGAGACCCCACCCAGGCCTCCCTGTCGGCTGAGCAGCCGTGGGCCCCTCAGGCCTGGCTGGTTCCCGAGCAGCCTGCTGACCACCCCCTGAGCCCAACTGGGCAAATGCACCCCTCCAGCAGAGTCCCCCACCCCTGCGCCCTGGGGCCTGAGGAAAGCGCCCTGGAGCGGGCTCCCAGGCAGCACTGGGTGGCTCCAGGACTTCCTGGTGGGAAGGCCGTCGAGGGCGCCTCCTCCTCCACTTGCAGCCTGTGATCTTGTCCCCGGACACGTGAAACTTTGCCCTTGTAGCCCCAGGCTGTTCTGTCAAGGGTAGAATTTCTATTTTAAAAGGAGAAATAATGAGCGGCTCAGGAATGCAGATGAGTCCAGTCTCCCACTCGCTCACTGGGTCAACTCAGGAGCTCGGGCTCCACAGGTAGGAAGGCGCGAAGTCCAACACGCAGGGGCAGGTGTGCCCGGAGCGATTCACACGCCCAGGCCTGTGGACGCTGCGGCAGCCGCCAGGTACTGTTACGGAAGAGGGGTGCTGACATCAGAGGGGAGCGCCGTGGCCCCGGTTTTAAGATCACTTTTTTGTTTTGATGCACAGTTTTCTAGATCATTCTCTGTACTTACCTTCCTATTAAACAAACATGCACACACAGAAAGCAGAGGAATTCTACTGGGCATCTTACTCTTCAACCAGCGGTTTCTGTTTCTTTAGGATACAGTGCAGACCTCTTTCCAAGACAGCGCGGGTGAACGGCTTCCTCTAAAAGAAGCCTCATGATGAGGACTTTCCGATAAGTACAGAAGTGAAGGGGTAACGCAGTGAACCCCCCGCCCTGCTTCAGCAGGGACCCTGCTTGCCTGGCTCCCTCCCCAGGTTCCTCTGAAGGGAACCCAGAACATCCCGTGGCTGCATTTACAGAGCCCCACTGCGCTCAGCCAGTGTCCCCCATCCCACTGAGGCCTTGCTTGTTCAGTCCCCGACGATGGCCACTTGGTTCTGTGGGGTGGGATGAAGACACACCTGTGGGGGGGAATGTGGGACAAGTGAGTTTCTGTTTCTCCTCCGAGGAGCCCCATCCTCAGGGCCCAGCCCTCTAGACCTGGGTGAAAGGCGAGGGAGGCCCGTGCTGCCGTCGACAGGCTGTGCCTGTCCCTGACCCCGTGGGAAGGAAGGGAGGGTCTCCGGCCTCAGAGGGGTGAGGTCTGACAACTGTGGGGTGGCCATCCCCAAAGCTGGGGGCTCCCAGGGAGTGTGAGTCTATCCTCCTGGTTACAGAGGAGCTGCCATCATACCAGCGGGTCCCAGTGCATGCCAGGGCCACAGACCAGACAGACTGGTCATCTCCGTTTCCTAGGCTGCTGTAACAGATGACCTCAGTTTGGTGGCTTAAAGCAACAGAAATGCACTTCTCACAGTTCCGGAAGCCAGGGGGCTGCTTTCAAGGCTCTGGCAGGGCCACACTCCCTCGATGGCTCTAAGGGAGGGTCCTTCTGCCTCTTCAGGTAGCTGCTGAATTCCTTGACCGGTGGCACGTCACTCCAGCCTCTGCTGCCGTCTTCCCAGGAACTTCTCCTCTGTGTGTCCCTCCAGTCTCCTCCAAGGACACCAGTCATTAGGATTCCCATCACCTAACCCGTATGATCTCATCTCCCTCCATCACTCATCACATCTGCAAACACCCTGTTTCCAGTTAAGGTCACACTCTGAGGTTCCAGGTCGGGCGTGACTTTTTGGAGTGTCCTGGTACTGTCAGTTGCCCTGGGTCAGAGGCCAGGGCTACCACATGGTGGTAACTGTGGCAGGCAGGCAGTCACATCCTGGCCCCGGAGCAGGGGAGTGTACTTGCTGGCAAACACCTCAGCTCTTGGTGGTACGTGGAGGATCCGCGAGGAGCCTGGGGGTTGGTGTGCCTAGAGTTGGCCCAGCACTCCACGGGCGACTCCACGGGCGACTCCACGGTTCTCTTGCTTCTTCCCTCATGGTTGCAAAAGGGAGGCTGAGAGCCAAGCAGGAAATCTTTACGTCTCATTGGTCAGGCCAGGTCACATGGTCACCCTAGCTGCAAGGGAGGCTGGGAAGCTAAGCATCTCTTTTTCGCAGCCTCTGTAGAGGAGGCAAGGAAGGAGCTCAGGAGGTGCCATGACCACCCACGGACAAATGACCCTTCCGGACTCTGAATGCATCACCAAGTTGCCCATGGCCCTCTTCCATTTCCCTGCATTTGAACACCTACTCTACGAAGTCACGTTGTCATGTCTGTCATTCAAGACCCCCAGGCATGGGCTACTGTTGGGACAGTCTCTTTCAGAGGCAGCAGTTGTCTGGGGGCTCTTGCCCCAAGAGGGTCCTGCTGGAGAAACGCTCTTCCACCAGTTTTAGGCGGACCCCTCATCCCACACTCCTGGACGCGGCGCAGCACGAACCCCTGGGACCATGAATATCTGTGCATCCACCACCGCACTTCAGCCTGTTGGCTTTACAGACGTGAGGCTGTCATGTTTGGACCCCTCAGAGGTGCTTGTCGGGGCTTCCTTAGAGCCACGTGAAGGTGGTCCCACTGTTCTCCAGGCCAACCGAGGCCCGCAGCACTCAGGGAGGAACAGGGCTGGGGGCGCGTTGCCCCGGTGACCCTCTGGTCCGGGCTCGCCGCGCCCTCCCTGCTTGGCAGTGGAATACATTATTCATGCATCTTTTTATATCATCTACCACGGCTCCAGCTGGGGACAACAAATACTACAAACAGGGCACCAATGAAAAAGAATGTGTAATCAGCCTTTAAAAATTCCTTCTTGTCTGCCAAGGGCGGCGAGGGGCGGGAGGGTAGCAGCTGGCTGGTCCCGCTAATTTAGAGGCGGCTTTGCTTCGAAATGAGGGTGGCTTCACTTCCGCCTCGCCCGAGCTCTGGAAAGGGCAGATCCCGGGAGCCCTGGCAGACTTTATGGGGAGGCAGCGTGTGTCTGATGCCACGAGAGAGACAATTTTTAAGGGCCTTTTATTGCCTCAGTAAGTAGAGGGGGTATTATTTCTGGCTCTCTCTCTCTCGGAAACTGACAGAGGAGGGACTTGGTGGTTATTGCTTTTTAAATTTATTTTCCTTCCATTTTATTTTTTAATTGAGGTATGATTTTTATAAAGTGGACTCATCTCAAATGTGCAACCTGATGACTTCTACATGCATCTATATATACACCCTCATTGTGGGTTGGATTGTTTTCCCTAAAGAGAAGTTCTCACCCCCAGCTCCTGGGCACATCTGGAAACAGAATCCTTGTAGATGTGATTAGTTTAGAAGTCACGCTGGATTGGGGTGGACCTGTGTAGTAGGGTTGGTGTTCCCATAGGATTCTGTCACAGGCCTCCCTGCCCCCGGAGAGCGCATGGGAAGATGGAAGAGGAGGGGCTCTGAGAAGAGGCAGGAAGGATCCTCCCCGGATCCCCCCGGGTGAGCAGGCCCTGGTCAGTCCCCTGATTTCAGACTGACGGCCTCCAGGACCGTGAGCCCAGATGCTTCTGTTACTGCACCTCCAGGACATCAGGGCACCAGTCAGAGCCACCCCGGAGTGCACCCGTGGGAACTTGCGGCACTGTTGGGAGACAGCAGCTTGCTAAGTTGCTGAGGCTGGCCTCAAACTTTCCATTCCCGGGTTGCTGGGATGACAAGCATGTACCCCTGCCCCTGGCTTCCTGTTTATTTTTTTCTCTAAGCAGTTACTGGTCACCTGGGATGTGCCACGTGCCCGCAGGGCTAGGCTCTGGAGGTCCAAAGCTTTAGGGCTCCCCTGTCCAGCGTGGAGAATTGTCCGGAGCTGCAGTCTGGATTTTCCAAGAGACACATGCGTGGTGCGATCAAGCTGCTGCTGAGGCTGGCCCAGGTGCAGGGAGGGCTCGAGAAGGAAGCACCCCCCCCCCCTTTTTTTTTTTTTTTGTTCTTTTTTCTTG